>NC_083348.1:74835896-75208382 GCF_019175385.1 Lycium barbarum | reverse complement strand
GGGGGGGGGGGGGGGGGGGGGGGGGGGGGGGGGGGGGGGGGGGGGGGGGGGGGGGGGGGGGGGGGGGGGGGGGGGGTGGGGGGGGGGGGGGGGGGGGGGGGGGGGGCAGCGTGGATGAAAATCAAGAAAAGGAACCTAATGGTTCCTTGTTAAGTGGAAGGCGGGTCGGGTCAAACGGGTAATGGGCCGGGTCATAGGTTAAAATAATGGGCTGGTTGTTTTTAAAACATTGGGCTGGATGGAAGAAATTTATTTGGCTTTTAAATTTAGATAAGAAACCCATTTTAAATTAATCATATACTGAGTGTGCTAAAATATCCCCTAATATAAAATGTGTATTTATTAGTATTTTAGATGAAAATAAAAGACATTGTAATAGCCGTGCAATAATATTTTGAAATAAATAAACGCTATCATTTAATTGTGCGAAATAAATGTGATGCGTATGCATAAGCTGGTAAAAATGCTAAAAAAATGTGAATTATAATAATACTGGTACACAAAATAATAACAATAATAATAATAATAATAATAACAATAATAATAATAATAATAACAATAACAATAATAATAATAATGGTAGTAGTAACGGTAATAAAGATAATAACAGTAGTGACTACAACAGGATAATGAAATGCCGGTATTAATAAAAGCTAATAATTATAGTAAAAAAAATGCAAATAATTTTTTTTTAAAAGTTGCCAAAATATTGGAAGCGAAAAATAGGTATTTCGGAGGAAAGGTGGGACAAAATTGGGTGTCAACAAGGAACCATCCTTATTTCGGACAAATAAGACTGGCGCACCCCAAGGCGAAACACTGGGCCTAATAAACCCCTTGTCAAGAAGATCCTTCAATTGGGCTTTTAACTCTTTTAACTCTGCTGGAGCCATTCTGTACGGCGGAATAGATATCGGCTGAGTATCGGGAAGTAGATCAATTCCAAATTCAATCTCCCTGTCAGGAGGGACTCCTGGAAGATCTTCGGGAAGACCTCTGGAAATTCATTTACAACTGGTACAGACTGGAGAGTTGGAGTCTGGGCATCTGAATCCTTGACTTGAACTAGGTGATAGATATAACCATTGGAAATCATTTTTCTGGCTTTTAGATAAGAAACAAATCTACCCCTGGGTACTACTGAATTACCCTCCCATTCTATGACTGGCTCATTAGGAAACTCGAATCTTACCACTTTAGTTCTACAACATACTGTGGCATAACATGAAGCTAACCGGTCCATACCCATGATCACATCGAAGTCTACCATTTCTAATTCCTCTAAATCAGCTATGGTTCTGCGGTGATAGACTAAAACTGGGCAACCCCTATACATACGTCTAGCTATGATTGATTCCCCAACTGGGGTGGACACCTCAAAGGGTTCATACAATTTTTCAGGTTCAATACCAACTTTGTTAGCAACAAAATGGGTTACATAAGATAGGGTGGATCCTGGGTCAATAAGGGCATATACTTCCAAAGTGAAAACTGTGAGTGTACCTGTGATAACATCTGCTCTAGCCTCTGTATCCTGACGACCTGTCAATGCATAAAAAACGGTTTCTGACCACCGCCTGTATTGCTGGACCTTGTCGTGCCACGCCCCTGCTGGGTCTGATTGTAACGAGGATCTGTTGAATTTATGGAATGCGTCACATTACCTCCGGTACCCTGTCTGGCTGATGGACAGTCCTTCTGAATGTGGCCCTTCTGGCCGCAACCATAGCACGCATTTGTACCCATACGACACTCACCCAAGTGTCTCTTGGTACACTTGCTACAAGCTGGAATAGTATAGACTGACTGACCCACATTAGCCTGAGAATGAGAACTCGATGGTCTAAAGTTCTGCTTCTTGTCATTTTTGAAATTAGGGACTGGGGCACTAGCTGCAGATGGAGTGGGTCTTGCTGACCTATTCTTAAAGAACCGTCTACCTCCTCCCTGACTAAAGTTACTTGAAGATTTAGCCCTCTTGTTGAATTCTTTATCCTTTTGTTTCTGCAGAGCTTCCTCTTCCTTCAGTTCAGCTTCATTACCTTGCACAAATGCCAAGATCTTAGAGATAGTCATCTTATCATTCTGAGCAGCAGTCTTGGCATCTCTATACAATTCGGGTTTCAACCCCAGTACAAATCTCCTAACCGTTGCCCTCATGTCGGGAACCATGTGAGGAGCATATCTGGACAACGAAATAAATTTGAGATAGTACTCTTGAACGGTCAAGCTACCCTGCCTCAACCTCTCAAATTCCATAGCCTTTGCTTCCCGGACCTCGATAGGCATGAAGTGGCCAAGGAAAGCGTCAACGAACTCATCCCAAGTAGCAGAAGATGCATCCTCCCCTCGAGATTGTTCCCATGTCTCATACCAAATATGAGCAACATCCTGCAGCTGAAAAGCACCAAACTCTGCTGCCTCAGTCTCAGTGACATGAATAATACGAAACACTTTCTGTAGGCCATCAATATAGTTCTGTGGATCCTCCTCAGCCTTAGTCCCTGTGAAAGTTGGAGGTTTCATTCGCAAGAATTCCTGAGTTCTTGAACTATTTGACCCACCATTAGCACTTAAGCAAGGGGCTGATTCTTGTCGCTGCGCCTGGTTGGCAACGATATGAGTAAGCAGCTGGATGGCTCCTCTCATATCCATGTCCGAAGTGTTAGGAGGTGAAGCTGTAGGAGCAGTGGGGACTGCTGTTTGAGTCGGAACAGTCTCTTCGTGAGTTGCTTCAGCGGTAGCTCTTTGACTGGTGGCTGTGTTCCCCTTCTTGTACTTTCTCTTGTAAGGCATTTTCTGAAAATACGTACTCGCACGAATTAGAAAGAAATCCTAAGAGTAATGCTCTAACTGCACGATCTAAAGTATGAAAGAAGTGAGACAAATCCTGAATGTCTTGGTGGTCAACTATTTATATGTATGGGGCCCTCACACATATAAAAGTGACCCCACTGGACACGGTTTCATAGACTCCCTAAAGACACTTGAACCTAGGCTCTGATACCAAGCTTTGTCAAGTCCCAAACCATAGCCTGGACGTAACACGACACTCGGTGCCTGACTGCGTGTGACCGAGCGAACCACATGGCTTGCTGAATCATCATGATACATAACATAAGCGGAATATAACGTGAATGCATGATGAGCCTTTATAAAACGTAGTAAGTCATAATACTTAATAAAAATACTTGTTTAAACATGAGTGCGGAAATAACATGAATGAGCCAAAATGGCTATACGACTCCAAATGTCTGACATGACATAACTGACTTGTCTAGTCTATGAAACCTCTATCATGAGTTTGACTGGAAAACATACTTACTGGGACAAGTCCCCCAGCATACGTTAGATGCATAACTAATCATAAACAAAAGTTAACTAAACTCCGAATGAGATGGGGCTCACCAATAAGCTGGTACGTGAAGATCCTAATGAACGGAGGCGTCGTCTTGTAAGTTCGTACCTGCATCGTGAAATGCAGGCCCCCGGGCAATAAAAAGGGGACGTCAGCACCTTGAATGTACTGGTATGTAAACAACTGAAAGAAATAACATAAGACATGGAATAACATGATAAGAACTGAAACTAAAAACCTGGACATGAACATGAGCATGAGTACATATATATATATATATATATATATATATATATATATATATATATATATATCATAAGTAAAACATGATAAGTAGGGAGAGCAATAACTTATAACCGATCCATGGTCTGGTGCTTGCGTCCCGCCAGCAGAACACTCAGTCCTTGCCAGGGAACATGAGATTTGATAAAATATGAAAGGATCCAGTCATTATGAGAGATCGTCCGGGACATGGGTGGAGCGATCCTCATCCTACGGTGACTACGTAGTTTCAGGCTATCTGAAGCCCTCCTCGGTAATTAATGCAACTCCCAAAACATGAACATGTAAAATAGGGGCACTTGCTACCCATAGTATATCATGAATCATAACTCACTTGTACATAGCGTTCATGAATCATAACTTGCTTGTACATGGTTTTCATGAATCATAACTTGCTTGTATAGTTTCATAAGATAACTTGTCATAGTCTTGCAAAACATGTTTTTGGTTCATGAGTAATAACAATAGTTCGTAATCATATATATATACTTGTCTTGAAAACATACTTGTAACTTGCTGGATGAAATCATAAAGTTTCATATAAACATAATGAGAACAGATGAGGAAGAATTCATGATTCATGGATTAAGCTAGGATTCCTAATAACCGTAATGAAAGATTAGGAATACAATAACGAATATAGATACAAAATTCATGTACATAAATACATAAATACGGGCTACCAATATGTTGGGTTTAATGCCCTAGGATTTGAACTTCATGGATTTTAAGAAACGGATCATGGGGAAGAACGTAGAGATTCCCACATGTGGATGGAAGTTCTACATACCTTAACTTCCTACTTTTGAGCGTATCACAATGTCCTTCAATCCCTTCAACTTTAATCTATAGCAATTCAGGTCATAGGGATTCTATATTAGCAACAATATCCATGCTTTGATCATTTAAGCATTTTATCAAACACTTGGTGGGCATGAAGCTCCACAACCTTCATAAATGGTGTTTTCTTCACTCAATCCCCATTCTATTACTTTTAGCTGATTCTACAATCTCAATTAGATGTAATTAACATCATTCTTCATCACCCACATGAATACAACAATCTCAAGTCAACAATCCAAAAACTCTAGCATAGTTCATATAATTCTCTTTATCAAACCCATTTGCTATTCTCCCAAGAACATATCAATTCACAACTATAAATGTTTAGAGAGTAGAAACATTACCTTCTGAAGTCCAATCCTCTTGAATTCGGGTTCTAGGGTTTCCACATCCAACAATAATGTTCCAATCACAACTCTATGGAGTAGAAGGGTTTACTCAAGTTAGAAAGAGATTAGGGACTTGGATTCAATCTAAAATCATGATAAAAACTTACCTTGGAAGGTCTTGAGGTTTGGGACTTGTTCTCTCTGAATTTAGGGTGAGTTTTCGTGAATGGGGTGTGAAGAATGAAGTGAAAAAGCCTTAAAACGAAGTTTTATAATTGATGTCGGTGCCTTTTTACGCCCAATTTTACGTCCCGTATAATTTGTACGGACCGTATATCATACCGTAAAACCATTCCAGTGATTTGGACATTCTGGACCAATTTTACGGCTGGAATACACGACCCGTATAATTTTTACGGTCCGTATGTTCCACCGTATAATTTTTACGGTCTGTATGTTTCCACCGTAAATCAACAGAACACTGTTTAGTAAAACGGGCATAACATTTTGTACATAGCTCTGTTCAAGACCCATAATATACCGTTAGAAAGATATTTCAAAGGGATACAACTTTCATCAAGGAAGTTGTCCCAAATTCCTAATTAATAAAGGGGTTATGGTCGTTGGAAGTAAGATCTTCTATAAACTCACTTGCAAACATGCCCCGTAGAGTGGCTTTCAACTTTGCTTTGCCCAAAGACTCTTCTCATGTCTTGATTGGGTTTCAAACACTATTTATACACTACTCAAATTGGGTTCATTATACCCCCGTCTTATGAGTCAAATCATAACCCGAATGCACGAGGTGTTACAGTTATAGAGAGAGAATTGACGGTATAATTCATGTAAAAGTAAGACTAAGATTTGAGGAGTGTGTGGCTTTTATGATCGATGAGAGAAGCTTTCTGGTGTTGTTGTGCAAAATACTTCATGGATTTTACACTATCATATGAGTGTATTGTCCACCTTGTATTTATTGAATTTACATTTTCTGCTATATACATGTTTATTATTATTATTATTATTATTATTATTATTATTTATGTAGCTTTTCACCTGGATGTGCTGCTTACTCTCATATAAATTGTCAAACACTCTACTAATTTTTTTAGTTATATGAAAATAATAATTTTGTCTTTGTTCCACATGCATTAGGAGGGAGGAATTTGACCTTAGGTATTTCAAATTATTGCTTTTTAATTATTTTATTTTTTGAATATGTGCAAGGAAATTTTTTAAAATATAAAATCAAATGTCAGCTATTTCAACTCTTATGTTGGGCTCTAGCAAAATAAAAGTTCAAATAAAACCTGAAATATGTCATTTGAAATTTTAAGCATTTAAAATTTATAAATATATGCTTCCAAATGCCCCATAAAAATGAAATTAAAATTATTCAGGTGTTTTGTATGATAGTAATATCTTTTGCAAAATATTTTCCTCAAATATGTTTTTCAAGTATTTGGTTGGAGATGCAAATATAATTTTCTTTGAAAGATTAACAATAGTGTTAGTAAATATCTAATACGCACAAATCAGCTGACTTAGAGAGAGAGGCTCTGCCTTCTCTCTACCTACCCCACCCTTAAATTATTTTTCACATATACCAAGAGGGAGAGGCTCTGCCTCTTCCCTACCCCTTTCCCACACCGTCTTTACACCACCCACCACCGGAAAATGGTTGATCCACACATCCCACAAAACTATCCCCCCCGGAAATCCCTCCAAAACCACCAAATCCACACCAAATAGATATGGAGGAAGGCGAAAGCACACCTCCCCAGTCCACAAAACCCTATTCTATAAGAATATTATCCTAGACCGAGATGGAAAAATTATCACCTCCTAAATCCACAAACCTAACCTCCGAAATAACTTCAATATTGAGGACAACTTTGAACCCCATTAGATCTAGACGCCATAACCCTCTCTTCAGATGAACAAGAGAGACTGTACCAACCATGGCGATTCTCAGTCATGGTGAAAGTATTTGGAAAGAAATTGAGTCACCAATATTTGAAAAAGCAAACTAGATGATCTCTGGAACATCGATGAGCCTCTAATTCTAAAAGATCTAGGCTCAGATTTCTATGTTGCAAAATTCAAAGAGGAGACTAGTTTGGCCACCATTCTATATGAAGGACCGTGGTTCGTCGCAGGGCAATTCCTATCAGTCCGTTGATGGGAGCCAAACTTTGTCCTTGCCAACTCAAAAATCGACTCTGTGGCTATTTGGGTCCGTCTGCCCCAACTCCCAACTGAATTCTATGATAGAAAAATTCTTGAAAAGGTTGGAAGGAAAATAGGGCATTTGGTTAAAGTGGATGCCTGCAAATCGGCAACTCTTAGAGGCCGTTATGCTCGAATTTGTGTTGAGGTTAGCCTAGACGTCCTGTTTAGAACCTCCATCACCATTGGTAACCATAAACAAGCCTTGGTCTACGAGGGGGGGGGGTATCATGTGCGTAGGATGTGGTAGGATTGGCCACACGATTGAATCATGAAATTACAAAGCTCCTCGCATCCCAATCGGAATTCCATCAGATGATTCAGAGTAGGTAACTAATCCCACAGAATCAGAATGGAAGACAGTCAGCTTTGGCAAGAGAAGGAAGAGTTCAAATAGAAAAATTAAACTGAAGGATGAGACGGTGAATCGCCATCAAAGAGGTAAAAACGTACATTTTAGCAGCTTTGATGGAGACTATGTTAAGGCCCCCCATCTCAATACTTTTTCTTACAAAAACGGATCACTTTCCGGCAAAGGCAAAGGGGCGGTCACAAATGCAATAGACCAGTCAGAATCCACTAAGGCGACTGATCCATTGCGTCAGAACCCAACTGACAATGGGCCCCTTATAACGACTCAGTCAAGTATTGATCAACCTATATACTCTAACTCTATTTTTCATTTTGGACAGGTGAAGGAAATGTCACATGCCCAACCCACGAAGGCCCAATTGGGTAAGATGAAAATGAACCCAAAAGGACAAACCAGGAATCAAAAAAATAGGTGGCAGGCCAAGGATCACAAGGCCCAATAATGGTTTATCCAAAAACCACTCTTCAGATCAATAATGGACCACTGCAAAAAAAAAAAAAAAAAAAAAAAAAGGAATTTGGATAACACATTTAAGTCAACTGGACCCATCACCCAATTAGAACAACACCTCAGCACTAACGAGGTAAATATTCTCCCTCCCTCTAATATATCTCCCTAGTTCCCCATAACCCCTATGCGAAAGCTTAAACAGTGGATTACCCTATTCCAATGCATGGGATCACACATACACCCCTTCCTAATCATTACACAAGGGATATTATGAGCTTAAACTCCACTAACGAGGAGTCGCTATTAATAGCTAATTCCTTACCATTAATTGATGATCCTTTTCCAAAAAATGCTCCTAACTGTTATAAGAACCAAGGCAGTGGCATTTTAAACATTCAAACTACTCCCTTAGTTAAGGAAAAATAAATCCTAATACTACCACCCTTAATACAGACCACTCTAATGGCAGAGAACCTCTTACCTCTAGTCTTCATCACTGCCCCAACAACCCAAGACCATCTCTCAGCCTCCTGGCTAGAGATGGGACTACAGGGACATTCAGTGGCCCTAAGTGTCCAAGTCGACGGGAGGGATGTCTTACTGATAGTGAAAGATGCAGCCTTTCTAGTTCATCTGGTAACTCAGGGTCTCAACAATGGAATGCCCAATTATAGCCACAATGTATGGCTTCAAACACTTCTCCTAACCATGCACCAGACAGCTCCAGAAGCTATGCAAGCACATCTAATCTCGAACATTATGATCAATGTAACTGAGTCCCTTCCCTTATTCCCACATGTGGACCAATTACTACCCCCCATGCCACCAACCTTTGTACCATGGACACCACCACCACTACAAAACAACAACATGTAAGTATATTCCACAGTCATGACCACCTTAACTCTATCTAGGGAAACTACCACCTCCCAGAACATCACCCTACAGTCTCTTTGAGCTCAGAACAAAGACCTGGAGGAAATGATCACCTCCATGCATGTACCCAAAACATCAGCCATAACCTTGGAGAACCTCCATATGGTGGAATTCAAAGGACCAAGGAGCGAATTTCTGATTGTCATGTGCCCCAGACTCTTAAGCAAAGTGGGAATGGGTCTAAAATTTCCAGTGGATCCTAGCCATCCTGTGGAAGGATGGCTACCTGAAGATTGAAGATCTCACCATCACTAATCAGAGCATTCATGCCATTGTTAAGGTAAATAACTATAGCCACCAGTGGTATTTCACTGCTATTTATGCTAGTAATTATCTTCATGATAGGAAACTACTTTGGGAACAATTATGCACCTTTTCTAATAGTATTAATGGACCTTGGCTGATAGGTGGGGATTTTAATGAAGTCCTTAAAGCCTCAGATAAATTTGGAGGCAATCATATTAATAATAACAGAGCTAATTGTTTCTAGAGATGTATTAATCAATGTAATCTTGTCGACCTTGGCTATAAGGGTAGTAGATACACTTGGACAAATAAGAGATATAGGAATAGGCAACAACTCATCCTTGAAAGGTTAGATAGATGCTTTGCTAATGATGAGTGGCTCCATCTATACCCAGATGCTATAATCACTCATCTCCCCAGAACTCACTCTGATCACTACCCTCTTCTAGTCAAGCTTGCTAACCCTCATCTGACCCCTAATGACAAACCCTTTAGGTTGGAATCCATGTGGTGTTACCACCCTAATTTTAGCAATTTGGCGAGGAAGAATGTCCATGACTCTCAGAACCTTACTAGGGATAACTATTCTTTTAAGCTCATCATCACCTAGTGGAATAAAGAGGTCTTTGGAAATATCTTCTATAAAAAGAAACACCTTTTAGCCAAACTAGAAGGAATCCAAAAATCACCCAACTACCCCCATAGCACCTTTCTTCAGAACTTGGATACCACTCTCCAAAGTGAATACAATGAGATTCTTAGACAAGAATCTGAGTTTTGGAGATTAAAATCTAGAATTTATTGGTTAAAAGAAGGTGACTCTAACACCAGATTCTTTCACACCTTTACCCTTAATAGGAGAAGGAGGAATAGAATCCTAGCTCTCAAAGATGAAGTAGGTAACTGGATGCATGAGACTAGGGATATAAAAAACTCCATCACAACCTTTTATAAGAATTTGTATACCACTGACCACTATAAAACTCAGAGGTTTCTTAACTCAAATCCTTCCATTAGAGGTAGTCTTACTGAGTCTGAAAATAATATCCTTAGTAGATCTCTAAGGGATGAAGAAGTTAAGCAGGCTGTTTACTCTTTTAAGCCTTTCAAAGCACCTGGACCTGATGGTTTCCAACCTTTTTTCTATCAAAGTTCTGGGAGGAAATCCATAAACCCCTTCTAATGTTTTGTAGGAAAGTGTTTCAAACCAGCACCATGCAAGAGGAAGTGAATACTACTTATCTCTGTTTGATTCCTAAATCTGCTAATGCTACCACCCTTAAGAACTTTAAACCCATTGGTCTTTGCAACACCTAGTACAAGATCATTACTAAGATCATTGTCCATAGAATCATACACCCCCCCCCCCCCCCTTCCTAATATCATAGGTCCTACCTAAGCCAGTTTTCTCACTGGAAGGAGAGCATCTGATAATGCCATCATAGTCCAAGAATATATTAGCCATTTTGAGAAGATGAAAGGTAGACAGGCCAGTATGGCCTTCAAAATTGACCTAGAGAAAGCCTTTGATAGGATTGAATGGTCCTTTATTAGAGACACCTTGCATTTCTTCAATTTTCCTTATAATCTCACAAAACTCATCATGTCTTGTATCTCTACCTCCTCTATTTCTATGTTAGTAAATGGAGGAAGAACAGACTTTTTTAAACTTACTAGGGGTATTAGACAAGGAGATCCTTTATCCCCATACCTCTTCATTCTATGCATGGAAAGACTCTCTAGAAGTATTAAAAATGAAGTGGATACTCTTAACTGGAACCCTATCTCTATTAGCAGGAGTGGTCCCAGACTCTCCCACTTGTTTTTTGCTGATTGCTTAACCTTGTTTGCAAGAGCTGATTATAAGAACTGCCATACTATTATGACTACTCTTAACAGGTTTAGTTCTATTTCTGGCCCAAGGAGAAACTGTGCTAAGTCTAAAGTTATCTTCTCTAATAACTGCAGCCCTAGGAATAAAGCTGATCTTTCTAAATATATGTCCATTAAACCCAGTGAAAACTTTGAAAAATACCTAGGTTTTCCCATTCTTCATAATAGGACTTGCAATGCTGATTTCTAATTCATCCTTGATAATCTCAAGGCTAAACTAGCTGGCTGGAAAACCAATTTTCTTAACATGGCTGGCAGAACAACCCTCACTAAAGCCTGTCTAAGTAGCATTCCTAACCATGTCATGCAATATATTAAGCTTGCCTCTAAAATTACCCAGCAAATTAATAAAATACAAAGGAACTTCATCTGGGGAACCACAGCTGAGAAAAAAAACTTCATCTTATAGGTTGGCAAACTATAACCAAGCCTAAAGTAGATGGGGGACTAGGCATTCAGAAAGCTGAAGTTAAAAACCAAACCAACTTCACCAGTCTAACCTGGAGACTGCTAAAAAACCCTGAATCCTTGTGGGCTTATACTCTAATTGTAAAAAACTGTAGACCAATTCCAAACAGACACCCTACTCGGACTTGAGCAAACATTCTTCAGGGATACAAACACTATAGGAGAGCTACTCAATGGGTTGTTAATAAAGGCAACACTGTCAATTTTTGGCATGATAACTGGATCCCTCACTACCCTAACCTTAGAGAAGTCATCCAAGGACCCTTACCTAGGGGAGAGGAACTAAAGAAAGTCTGTGATTTTCACCAGAATGGAATTTGGAACCTAACCAACCTCTCCTTTGACTTTCCCAACAACATTAAAGAGGTGATCCTTAATACCCACATTAGCCCTTACAACACTGAGAATGATTTGAGTTTTTGGAAACTCACTGGCAATGGTAAATTTAGCTCTAGTTCAGCTTATAAAATGCTAGACCATAGAACTGACCAAGGTACTAATGGCCTCATTATGAGCTTTAAGAAAATATGGAATCTCAAGGCCCCAAACAAAATAAAGTACTTCCTTTGGATCCTGAATCACAACAGGCTCCCAATAGCCTCCTATCTACATTCTATAGGCTTAAATATTAATCCTACCTGTGTTTCTTGTGGTCAACAGCCTGAAGATATCAATCACTTCCTTTTTTATTGCGATATAAGCAGGCAGTTCTGGACCTATTTAGCCCAAAAGAATACTCCTCCCATTCATCCTTCCTCTTTTAGTAGTGTGGATAACTGGATCACTACCTGGGATAGACTTAGGAACAAGGATTTTGATCATATAATCAACTGGGATACCCTAATGCCCTTCTATTTCTGGGGAATCTGGTTCAATAGAAACCAGAATATGTTCAATCAGTCACGAAATTATCCCTCCTTTGACATTATTTATCATCATGCTATTGAATTTGCTATGCTCGAAAGAAACTCCCATACCAATAAACATAAAATAACTATTTCTATCAAATGGGAACCTCCTAAGGGCAACAGTTTTAAACTAAACACTGATGGAGCTTGTCAAAAAAACCCTGGTGTAGGAGTATTGCCCATACTACCAATACCCTTGCTAACTAATGACTATTATGTAAGGACTCAGAATTGCATTGGAGCATAATGTAGTACCGTTAGAGATCAATTCAGACTCAATAGAGGTAATTAATATGATCAAAGAAGGACATCTTCCTTACAAGTCTATTATTTCTTAATGCAGGTACTTAATGGGAAGGCGGGGGCATCCGGAACTAAGCCATAGCTACAGGGAGCAAAACAAAGTAGTAGATTTGCTGGCCAAGGAAGGGGTGAAGCAAGTTTTGTTTACTGTAGTAAAGCTATTGGGCAGCCCCCCCCCCCCCCCCTCCTCTATTTTTGTTAGAAATGTATATTTTGATGACCAATGCGGTACACTATATAATCAGATTGTAAATTTTGCTAACATCCATGGGGGTGATCCATTTGGACATTGGAATGGCCCTAGAGCCACAAACTCTAATGTGACTAAGATGTAGGTATATATATATATATATATATATATATATATATATATATATATATATATATATATATATATATATATATATATATATATATATATAACAGTAGTGTCTATTTAACCAAAAAAAAATCGTGTTAGCAAATATTACTTATTTCATATGTTGACATATGACAATTAATTTCATTTTAACTATCATTTGACTGAATTGACGAATTTGTATTTCACGTAACAAGAAAAAACTAAAGAAATTAAATTGAAAGAAAATCAATCAAAATACAATTTGATTGATTTTTTTTGTTTGTTTGTATGTTTGAACTGATTTGATATTTTTCAGTAAAATCAAATTAAACTGAATGACAAACACCCTTAACCCTTTAATAGAAATAAATGACATATTTTAAGACAAATAACTACTTTATTTATTCAACTTACAAGAATAACTAACCACATTCTGACAAATCACAAATGGGATACAAAATTGAGATTGTGCAATATAAGAGTAAAAAATACTCACACAACCGGACAATATTTATTTTAACTTCTTAAGGTTGTTTTTGTGTGCATTTGATCATGTCCAAAATGTGTTTATCTAGCATTGGTCGTTCTATAGTTCCGTTTGAATTCATGCTCCTAGGGCATGAATATAAGAAAGTGAAAATTCAATGCTATTTCTCTTAGTTAAAAAAAGAAAACAAATAAAGAGAGGGTGAAATGGTTATTATTTGGACGTACAAATCCTATAATTAAACCTCAACTTCCCTTCAAAAAAAAAAAAAAAAAAAAAATAATCATCAAATGTGCATATGTAAAGAAAGTAAGAAATCTAATATCAATTAAAAAGAGTTCAGGTTCTTGAATTATTTATGGGCCTAATAGAAAAAGGGAAAAATGAAGTGAAAGAAGCACATACCAAGAAGCGAGAAAAATGTTGCATTCAGGTTTACAAAATCTAAGACAGGTCAGAATTGAGTTGTTCTTTTGAATCACTATCCAAAATTACTCCTTAACCATAATTAATAATAATCAATACATTTAACTGCTTACCTTACTCATTTCCAGAATGCAAACATTGTTACCATTTTATTGTAATCCCTACCTTTTATATTTCGATGGACATTTCTTCAGTTCCTCACCACCAAAGCATCTCTTCTCAATTCTCCAAAAGTTCTTTACGAAAAATGCAGCAGCCACCAACAAATGAAATAGCTCCTCAAGGCTGCATAACGAGCCAAGGTCTGTGGTGTTATCGTTGCAGGTACTGCCAATTGGTGTTCACCTCGAGCCAAGGGCTCGCGGGGCACCAACACAAGCACATGCGTCAGGGGCTTTGGATTAGAGGTGCGCCACATCACAAGTTTTTCTGCCCATCAGCTGACTTCCCTGCCCTCAAGCGTCTCTTGGGTAATAGCAAGTCTACCCCAACGGTGTTACGTGGCCAGGGACGCTTTTACCGTCCCTATCCGCGTGAGACGATGGTGGAGGGTGCCCGCAATCGTCTTGGCAGTCCGCGGTCAATTTTCAACCCATCGCAGCAGGAGATGGTGCGGGTGCCTCCCCCACCTCGTGGTCATCCGCGGTATAGTTACAATCAACCGCAACAGCAACAGGCGATGGTGCAGGTGCGTCAACGACCTCCTCGTGGCCGTATGCCGTGTATGCAGGCGATGATGCAGGTTAGTCACCGTCCTCTTCGTGGTCGTATGCCTCATCTTGCTGCACCTGCACCTGTCACTCAGGCGGGTCTTATTGCCTGCCCAGCTAATCAATTGGTTCCGTATGGGTTCCAGTTGAATCATCTGACTACTACAATGGCTGTCTGGCGTGTAGAATTATCAACTCATTCATCCATTGGTAGCACCACTACAGTTACCACTGTAACTGAAGATAAGAATGATGATCAGGAGGTTGAGGGGCTCGACTTAGAACTTAGGCTTTAGGTTTTTTAGGAACATGGATAGAGGATTTGTTGTTTTGTTGTCGTTGTTGTCACATAGATAGGTGCCATATATATATATATATATGTGTGTGTGTGTGTGTGATTTTTGAATGTGGAAAACCCCAATTTGACTTGATCATTGCTTTTTTACGTTTGGAAATCAACAAGGCGAAATAAAGCATATTAGTGAGATTTTTGGATTAAGAAATTAAGATATACGTTGATAGCTCACTTGATAATTGAAAAAATAATTAATTATTTCTTAATTGTGCATCTGCAACTTCTACTCGTCATCCTATTATCAACATTTATTTTTGTTCTTTATTTTATATCAATTACTTAGAATTAATAGTATAAGAATAATTTATTCACAACTGTTCAACTTATCACCACTTAGTAATAGAAATGACCTGTAGCTAGTCTTGAAACTATTCCGAGATCGACTCCGTGGGACTCAAATATGAATTATATTTTTAATGACCGCGAATTCTTTTAAAGACTTGAATGGAGCATGATCAAATTTGAATTATTACCAGCTAAACAAAGTTCAAGCCTATTACCCTCTACTGTCATATTAGTATCGAAGACCAAAGTAGCCCATCCCTATCATTTGGTTTTTTACTCCTAAAATTTCAGAATTATGTATTACGTTCTGATAGAAAAGTTGGCATTAATATTCCCACTACTTCCATCAACAACTTATTTAAAAAAAATAAAAAACAGTATCTCTTCTTGACCAAATTCATCTTTGACAGTTACCTTATATTATTCTTTTGGCGGAATAACAATTATTTTTGGATATAGAATAACGTCACAGCATAGGTAAACAAAGAGTTAATAACTAATCAGCTAGTCGACAGTTCCTGAAAATACATAATTCATATCCTATCTTTCAGTTGATTAATTTTTTTAAAAAAATTTGTTAAATAGAAGGAAACACTGTCATTAATTTAGACAAATCAAGGAAGTCTTCATAGCCAAATTTGATTAGCCATTTCGTGAACTGTTTGCAGAAAATTACACATATGAAAAAAAGGCCAAAGGCGTGTAATAAAGACTCACTTCGTGTTCGTGCATGGATTAGGGCCTCCCCAAGAATTAGATGATCTGTAAAATTCTTCCTCGCGACCTCAAGGATAGCAACTTCACTGCTTTTTTCTGTGCTGCAATAAGTTTAAACCAACACATTAACCACTGCGACAACATGATGAAAGTCTTCACGTAAAGAAACAAAATGAACATTATAACCTAAGAAGCAACTAAAAGTTAGCTCGTATAAAATCACCAAATAGTTAAAGCGTAAGGTCAACGGATGAAGTGAGGCCGTACATACTCGCTAACAAGAAGGCGTTCTCAAATGTTAGTGTTAAATCCAAGCAATGGTCTTAAGAGAAGGGAAAGAAAAAAAATATCAAGGAGCAGTTACCAAATATCAGATAATGATGGAAAGGGAAGTCAGAATATTCACTACAGTCTAGTAAAGAATTAAATCATTTCAATGGAAGCATAATAAATAAAATAAACGAAAGTATTCTTCGTGACAAAACTAGACGTAGTGATAACGATAGAAGTAGATTCAATAATTACTGTGAATCGTACAAGGGTCAGTCTTGACACCAGAAACTGAGAAACAACACTGCAACAAGAATGGAAAATCTATCAGAAATGGTGTTTAACAGCCTTATAAATCAACCTGACACATCAGCATAGAAGGAAAGAAACAGAAGCACTATGTCAGTTCTGATACAAACAAATAACCACCAACATAGGAAAGTAATACAAGGTCTTACTCAATCACTAGGTCAGTGAGCCTCAATAGGTAACATTACGAGGCTTATTCACAGCATCTCTTAAATGAAGCTTATCATCATGTTCTTAAGCATCCTACTTATCTTCTAGGTAACCAACTCCTTGTCTCTAATAGCTCAATAGAACGAAGCGTATCCTAATTCAATAAAGAGCCAATGGTCAAAAACACACCTGAACTATCACTTTCTCGCGAGTTTCACACAGTACAATTTTTGAGGAAAAAAAGCAAAGCTCAAATATCTATGCTTGGCACCAAAATCCAAGAAAACTCAACTAGTAACGCTTTTGTGGAAGGCATAAACAGTGTGTGTGAAGACGGAAAGATGTCTTCTTTCATCAACAGTTTCTTCTTTAAGAATTTGTCAGTTGCCCAGAATTCTTCTTCCTTATAATCTGTCATTTCCTAGAAGTTGTAGCACAAATTCACAACTTTTCCAGCACGGCTTTTTTACAAGTTTCTCCACTAGAGCCCAAAAGAATGGAACATATTGCACCGAAGCTACTTTATCTGAATTGGGTAACAAGAAAGTATACTCAAAGATTAGTGCTGACTCAACTGGAAATGATTCCCTCTAGTGAGCTACTTCAAGTAGTTGAAGTTGCTGCCAAAACTGGTGCTCAGGTTTGGCCCCCCTTTTTAATTAGTTTCTTTCTTTCTGGTTTTATTTCTATGTTCTGCTTAAAGATTTGAATTTTGAGTTCGTGTTTACAAGTTGCAATTTTTTTCCTGGTGCATTGGATGATTTATTGAAGAGATAATGGTAAAAATAAACACTTAAACTATCATTTTTTTGCGAGTTTCACGCCCCAACTATTAGTTATCTACTTTTCCTTCTTGAACTATTACCATCTATGTATTAAAACACACCTAAGTGATAGTTCAGGTAGAAAAAGGGAACAATTGGCCTAATCAGCTTTGAGGCGTATTTTAATTGGTAAATGGTGATAGTTCAGGTAGAAAAGGGAATAACTGATAGTTGTAGTAATTTCAAGAATACAAATTTTTTTGTACGACCCTTTGACGTTGCATGATATTTTTCTTTGGTCCCTCTATTATGAAAATTGGCACATAACACCTTTGATATTACTCCCTCTGTCCCATATTAGTTGTTACATTTTTCTTTTACACACCTCTTAAGAAATCATAAATAAAAGGGTGTATGTTTACTACCTTACCATCTCTCTCCAATAATTTACACTCTAATCGATACTGGTTATTTTCATGAACAATCAATATTAAGGGCAAAATGGAATAAAATAATTAAGTTTAGCTAAATTTTATAAAATGACAAGTATTTTGAGATAAATATTTTTATAACATTGACAACTAATATGGGACGGAAGTAGTACAATTGTGACAAAAAAGAAATCCAAATAGTAAGGATGGCTGTGGGCATAAGTCTAAGCCTGGCAACCGGTCCGGTTTTACCGATTCAAACTGGTAACCGGACCAGTTAAACCGGAATCGGTTTACTGGTTCTGTCAACCGTTTATTTTTTACCGGTCCGGGCTTGTATTTTAGGGACTGGATAACCGGTCAAACCGGACCGATTAAACCGGTCAAAAATGATTTTTTTTTAAGTAGTCGTTGCCATTGTGGGCCGGACCGTTGGCCAACGGTCCATTTGCAAAAATGGTCGTTGGCAATAGCTCCAAACTCCCCTTTTGGCCCCACAAGCCCCCAAACTTTTTTTAACACTTTAACCCATCCCCCACCCCTATATAAACTCCTCTCCATTTTCATTTTAATCCATACCAATTCACTCTTCTCTTTCTCTCAATTTCTCTCAATTATAGTTACTTTGCAACAATTACACTTTAAATTTCTCTCAATTAAATATTATAAAGTTTTATTCTAGTTTCAATTATTAATTTTGCAATTATAAAAAAAATTGTTGGCGGAATTGGTGATTTTGCAACAATCCGAAGTAGCTCCAAGCTTTGGTGGATTTGCAATTCTAGCCGCCTTCACTTTGTTGGAAATTAGTCCAGCAATTTGGCACCTTCGTTCCAACTCTATCTTTATTTTTCGCTATTTAATTTACGCAATTTAATTTGTTGCAATTTATTTGAGTGTGCTTTAAATTAATTCTATTTAATAATGGCGAAGAGATTTAGACGTGGAGCCGGTAGTAGTGGTATTGTTAGGGGTGGGTTTAATGAGGAAACATTTGTGAACGAGACACCTAATTTAGGTATTGATGTTAGTGGAAATAATCCACTTTTAGATCATGAGGCAATGCAACAACATTATACCGACACTTTTAATGAAATTGATGATGATTAAACACAAGCCCCCGAATGGGAAAGATCGGAATTCACATTTTTTGGATTCTTGATTTGAATTTTTGAATTAAGGTTCAACTTTGAATTTAATTTGTGAAAAAAGTTAAAGTTCAGATTTGGAATTTTGAATTTCAAATATCCAAAAATATGAAATTTTTATATATTATTTTCTGCCCTATTCATTAGACATTAACCCAATACTATGTTCAACATCCTATTTAAGCAATTAATATATCTATTAATACGTTCAACCTTATCAAATTTTAATACCTTATTGTGTATATTCTTTATAGGTTATTGTTGAGTACCATTATCAGCAATGCTGATATTTGGCATATTTATTTATGTTTTAGTATCACTTATTTTTCATTTTTAATGCCTTTGAGTGGTTTGAATGTAAAAAAGAATACCCAAAATGACCTAATTATTGCTTTTAATGTTTAGGAAGACAACCGTTGCGGGCTTATCACTTGCATGCTTTTTTCTAGCGGAATTTTTAGATCAAATAAAAGCGCCTCCTAATCTTGTTTTTAGCATCAACTCGATCTGATAGGCAAGAGACATCAATGCAATTGGAAAAGCCTTCAGTCAGTTTCAAGTAGAAGATTGGAAAAGCCTCCTAATCTTCAACTTTTCTCTTTGTCTTATTTTGTTGATTCTCTCTTGCTCACTTTGGGTCTTTTTAAGTAGAAGATTGTTGCCTAATTATTTTATTTAGGGTTTTGACGAAATTGAATGTTGGATGATTTCGTTGATTATTTCTTAATGATGTGAGATTAAGAATTAGTTGGTAGCTCACTTTGTTAATTGAAAAAAGTCATTGTTTATTTTTTAATCATCCGCAACTTCTACTCGTTCATCCTATTATCATTATTTGTTTTTGTTCTTTATTTATTTCAATTACTAGAAATTAATAATATAATAACTAATAATCATTATTCACAAGCGTTCAACTTAATTATATTTACTTAGTAATATAAATCACTTACCAATAGTCTTGAGCTTTCTGTGATATATATATATATATATATATATATATATATATATATCCCAGGCAATTCAAATTATATTTGTAGTGGCTCCTAATCTTTTTTTAGACTTGAATTAAAGCATGATCATTGAAATATTACCCGCTAAAACAAAGTTCAAGACTCACTACTTAAGAATCATCTGTTTTCAGTGTTATATATATTAGTATCATAGACCAAAGATGTCCATCTCCTTGTCATTTGGATTTTTTTCTCTTACACTATCAAAATTATGTATTCAATATTTCAATTCTTATATAAAGTTTGGCGCCAGTATTCCCAATACTTTCATCAACACTTTTTAAATATATAAGATATATTCTTCTTGTCTAATTAAATTCATCTTTGCACGTTACCTCATATTTTCTTGGAAATATGGAATATAATAACACCACATCATAGCCATGGACTAACTAGATAGTAATAGCGACTCAGCTTAGCGAACGTGCCCTCGCAACGGCGAGACCCAACAATAATTCCTAAATCTCGCTCCTGCGGGCCTCCTTCTGCAGGGGCGGACAAAGGCACGCAGGGACCAATACACCTGAACCAGCAAAATCTAGTTTTTGACTCACACACCCTGAAATTCCAAGAATCCCGGAACCTCCCCCATACAAACCAAATATGCAAACACATCTAAAAATGCGCTACGAACTCACTCGCACGCTCAAAATTCCAAAAAAAGAGGTCTCGTTGACCAAGTCAACCCCGAACGACCAAAAACCAACTTTCCAACCAAAAGACCAAAATGCCCCCAAGACCCTCGGGAACTGAACCAAATACTCAACCAGCATATATTTGACGTTCTAGAGCTAATGGAACCAACGAAATTCCCAAAATGACACCATTACCCCGATGAAGCCTAAAGTCAACCAAACACTTAAGGATTCTTTTAACCTTAGCAATTTTTCCAACTTAAGAGGTTTCAACTACCTCGGGAATTGTACCAACCACACCCACCACCTAGCAATCCAAAACAAGCAAAGGGACGGGTTCACAAGGGCAAAATAGGCAAAAACAACAAAACAACCAAATCGACCTAACAGGTCGTTACAGAAGATTTTATTTTTATCAAACATTGTGTATCTAGTAGTTTTTCTTTAATTAATTGTTTGCCAGCGTCGTTTTTATGAAATTTTGGTAGACAAATTAGGAACTACTTTTATTAGAAAATTACTGATAGTTCTAGTAACAAAGCTTAAGGGATGACTCTACAATGTTGAACTATTGGTCATTGTTATGCTGCATATATAGTAGTTACCACCTAAGTTACTCGGACTCGCCTAAAATGTCGTCGGGTGCGTGTCGGATCCTTCAAAAGTAGGGTATTTTTGGAGGATCCGACACGGGTGCGGCAACACTTTCGAAGAGTCTGAGTAACTTAGGTAACTACTAATATAATTATCGTTTTTATGGGCGGCTTCTTGAGGCTAGCTAATGCGTTTGGTTAAAGAAGGTGACACATTATAAATGGTTAACATATCTACATAATTAGCGCTTTAGAACAGGTGCAAATGTTTTTTCAAAAGTTGAACCGAAAGTATCTAATACAAACAATTTATCATTTGAAGTGTTCAATTGGAACAAGTTGCAGTTCAAGTATCTAAACAAAATTTACTGTCTTGTTTCTCCTATGCATCATCAAATACTGTATTAGTTAGGAGAGCACTTATTTCTTTTATTCCAAAAAAAAAAAAAGTAAGAAAAGGCACTTGATAGTCACTATAAGAAAATATAGAAATGGCAACAAAAAATTTAATATTTGACAGCAACTTAGTTTTATTGTTGGCAAGTGAACTTTTTTGTTGCCAAAGAATTTAATTTTATTGCCATAGTATTGATTATTATTACAAAAAGTACTTTTGGCAACAACAAAAAAAGTTGTTGCACGTTGTTGCTATAACAGCCGTTGGGAAAAGTCTATACAACCAAAAAAAAAAAATTGTTGTCAAAAGTATTTTTTGCAACAATAATTAATCTATGGGAATAAAAAAAAAAATTGTTGCCAAATATATTTTTTTCATAGTGAGTCGACCTAGCTAAAATTTGGACTAGTTAGGAATTGAAAGCACTTATTTCCTTTTTCTTTCTTCAAGTCAGAACGTTAAGGACGGAATTGATATGGATAAAATATTGAGGGACCAAATATAACTTTCCAAAACATTATGTACCAAATATGCACCTTCGGGTGTGGCTGAGTTGGTTTGAGGGGAGGCTTCCCTAAGGGAGGTCGCGGGATCGAACCACCCCTAATGCCTTCTCAGTCGAGCCTGTCGCACAGGGCTTGCCTAGTGCGGTTTACATCCCCTGTGGGGTTTGCAGGCTATTCCACAGTGGGGGGTTTACCCAGTGCGCACACAGTGCTCACCACAGAGTGCTCACCCGAAGGGCAGAGGCTGTGGCAGAGGGTGTAGTGGCTGTGGGTTTTCCTGGAGTTTCCAAAAAAAATAAAATAATAATAATTACACTCCAAAAATCCAACTGTCAGCAGCAGAAGAAGCAAGAAAATGGCGGTCTTCTCTTTGATGCCCAGTTGCCTTGCCAACAGTTCCTTAAGTTATTTGCAACACCAACAAAGGTACCACCCTAATAAAAGAGCAAAAAATGCACTCTCTTTACAATATTTTCAGTATTGTATATCCAGTTCTTAGTTTTTTTTTTTTTTTTTTTTTTTTTTTTTTTAGTGTTGGGGGTATATAAGCAGCTTTGATTGGTTACAGAAATTTGCCCAAAAGGAGAATAAATTACCATGTGATTTGAAGTTACTGAAGAGCTTGGCTTCAACTTTAATGACTGCCCTTATAGCCCTCTCTCCCATTGTCAATCCCCGAGGTAAAAAATTGATTTTTTTTTTCATTTATATGATTCTTGATCGAGTTAAAAGGTCAAAAACACATCTAAACTATCACCTTTTCGTGAATTTCATACATTAACTGATTAAATATCCATTGTTTCATTTTCTACCTAAACTATCAGTCATTTTGTTTTAAAACACGCCTCCACGCTGAGTTGGCCTTCACGTACTTATTGTCGATTGATTTTAAATATTTTGCCAACCAACATCGATGTTTTAATACAAAAGGATTGATTGTTGAGGTCAGAAACTCACGAAAAAGTGATAGTCTAGGCGTGTTTTTGATCATTAACTCTTCTTGATTCCGTTTCAAGATATTGCTAATTTGTGTGCCGTTAATTTGTTGCTTATCTTCTAGTCTACTCCCAAGCTCTGCTTCTATTATTTGTTTTTCCCATTCTGTTTAACTTTTCTTTTGAATTCCTGTCCAACCTACAGTGTTAAAAGGTAAGAAGAGAAGTTTCAGAAAACAAATAATTTAAAAAAACGAGAAAAAGGATAAACATTTTAATATCTCGTCGTTTGCATGATTTTGGCCATTGGACCCGGATATTAACTTTAGTTGCTTCATGATCACACAATATATATGCTTTCTTTCGTTCCATGCTCGTTAATCTACCATTTATATTCAGCATGTTGATTAAATTTTTAAGACTTTTACTTGTTTCTTCCATGATCTTTTTGTTAGGGTTTACCTTAAATTTCCTACTTTAGATGAATTCTACAATAGTTGTATTTTAGTTCGAAAAGGTTTCTTGGTGAAAAAAGTTTTCTTCGTGAAAAAGTATTCTATCATATCTATCCCTTTCTTGGAAGTGAAGTTTTGAACATCTATAAATAGAAGGCCAAAGTCATAGATGAACGCCTGAACTTGTCCTGATTTTTCATTTAGACCCCTTAACTGAAACGTTGACCATCTGGACACTCGAACATAAGATAAATTGTGTCATTTGAACACCTCGTGCCAGCTGGGCACACACGTGCAGTACACTTGCTGTGACATGGAAAAATAGACCAATAAAAATAAGCCATGTCAACAAAAAAAAAAAAAAAATTAAGAAAAATTAATTTTAAAATCTATTTAAATAATTAAAAAAAATCTGAAAAACCCAACCATCCTCTCCGATAGCCCACTTCGCAGCCGCCACTGCTGCCTCTGCCACCCCCACCGCCACCGCCGCTTCAAAATCTATTTAAATAATTAAAAAAATGGTGTTGTTTTTCGTCGGAGATATGTTTAAATAGATTTTGAAGTGGAGCAGCGGAGGAGGCGGCGGCGGAGGTAGTAGCAGTGAAGTGGGCTATCGGAGAGGATGGGTTGGGTTTTTCAATTTTTTAAAATTATTTAAATAGATTTTAAAATAGAGTTTTTGTTAAAATTAATTTTTAATGATTAAAAATTTTAAAAAAGAAAAAAATTGGTCTCTCACGCTCTGTTTAAAGCACTGTACTGCACGCGTGTGCCCAACTGGCATGAGGTGTTCAAATGACACAGCTTATCTTACGTTCGAGGGTCCAGATGGTCAACGTTTAAGTTAAGGGGTCTAAATGAAAAATCAGGACAAGTTCAGGGGTCCATCTATGACTTTGGCCTAAATAGAATATTATTTCTTCTCATTCAACAACACAATAACATTCACAATGTAGTCGTTTAGAGAGTTTTGTTTAGGGGGAGATTTTTCTCTCAATAGTTTTTATGTTTTTATATTATTTTTCATATATAGATCAATTGATCAAACCGTATTAGAATATTATGCATCTTTTAGTATTTTTTTAATTGCTATCTGATTTATCGTGTTCAAGGTTTGCAATTATTCACTTCCGCATGTCGCCCTGATTTTTCCAATCCCAACAAGTGTTATCAAAGGAGATGGTTCAACCAATGGTTCAACGGGTTGCAGACAGGTTCAAGGCGGCTAGTTCAAATCAAGCTGCAATCGATTTCGCGATAATGAAGATTTTGTCCGAACTACTACATGTGAAGATGAATTTCAACCATATTTTCAACATTCCTGCTGCTTGCATCTTTAAAAACAAAGCAAACTATTTTTAAACTAATTTTAAACCCAAAATGTTTTTAACCTTATTTTTAACCATGTCAAGCAGCAGTGATGAAGATTATGTGAAAGAGGATCAAGATTATTTTGCCCAAAAATTCAGGCCAAGGGGAGATTTGTTAGGGTTTGCCCAAAATTTCCTACTTTATCCGGACTCTACAATAATTGTGTTTTACTTCGAAAAGATTTCTTGGTAGAAAAAGTTTTCTTTATGAAAAAGGATTCTACCATATATATCATTTTCTTGGAAGAGAAGTTTTGAACATCTATAAATAGAACATTATTTCTTCTCATTCAACAACACAGTAGCATCTACAATGTAGTCGTTTAGAGAATTTTGTTTCAGGGGAGATTTTACTCTCAATAGTTGTTATGTTTTTATATTATTAGCTTCCGCATGTCGCCCTGATTTTTTTGGATCCCAACAATTTTTACTCATTTTCTTTTCTTTTTTCTCCTCTCTGTAAGTCATCTAGATTATATTTTTCAAGTATATAAAACTTATGCTTTTTGCAAATATATCTTTTATCTATGGATATAATATATACAGATATTCATACATTTCGTTTCTGTTTCAATGTCTAATAGTAGAATTTTTTAACTTTTATAACTGGAACAAACCCCATGTGATCCATTAGTTGTTGCCAATAATTTGGCTTCACTGAAACATGATTTGCAGAAATTATAAAGGTTATTTGTCTTTCCGAGTGAGGCTTTACTCACACAAAAACATGTAGAAGATGAGGGAAGAGTACCCACCCAACAGAACATGAAATAATTTTAGGGATATTCAAATTGTATGTTTCCAGTTTTACCCGCATGAGTAATTTTAAAAATGACTCTTTTATGGTTTTGCATAGGGTGCAAATCATTAAATAAATATGATAAGGTGGAAATTGAAAAAAACTTGCATATGGTAGGGATGCAAAATGCAAACAAATAAGATTTGGTAGATCTAAATGTATATAATCCAATTCTTTATTTTGCATAGCTACGTTTCAATTTATATTTCGAGCATGTTTATAAGTTGTTATAATTAATATATTATTTATGACTTGTTGGAGTGGTCTGGATTAAGATCGAGAGAATCCATACTTGTCTAAAACAAGTTTAAAACTTGTAAATTATTGTTGAGTGAAGCGCAAGATCATCCAATTGGAAAATAGTTTAGACATACTTTAATAAATCAAAAAGAAACATTTCATTTGATGAAACTTTTAAGGATATATTTCTAAATGTCGTAAATTTCTTAGCATGCATTTGTTTAAATGTTAGAAAATTTACGACACTAAAAATTACAACATTTGCTTCAAACGTAAATTAAATGTCACGGTAAAAAAATTCGTGACATTTCAACAACATAAAACGCCGTTTATATAATGTCATCATATCCTCACTTTTTTGCAGTGACTACAACAATAGTGAAAACAACTTTGCATAGATACATAAATCATAATAAAGGTCCTGACGAGGACTAAAATTTACTCAAAAACCTAACTTCTTCAAATTAGGACAAATAATTGCACAGTGCCAAATAAAGAAATAAAGTAATTCCTCAATTTCAATTTGTTTGTCTTAGTTTCCTTTTTAGTCCATTTAAAAAAGAATATTTTTGTCCTTTTTTAACAACTCTTTAATTTGACCATAAAATTAAAGGACATTTTTTTAAGATTCTACATATCTTTAGTTTATGACCACAAGATTAACGTCTTTACTTTCTTAAATGTCGTGGTAAATCAAAACCAGACAAACAAATAAAAACAGAAAGAATAAAACAACCAACAAAATTTCTAATACATCCAACCATCTTATAGCCTGTTTAGCCAAACTTATTTTTCCCTCAAAAGTACTTATTCTTTCAATAAGTGCTTATTTTTTTTAAAATGAGGTGTTTGGCCAAGCTTTTGGGATAAAATAAGTACTTTTAGGGAGTAGAAGCAGTTTTTCAGAAGCTAAAAAAATAGTTTTTGCCTAAAAGTACTCATATAGAAGCACTTTTTAAAAGCTTGGTTAAACACTAATTGCTGCTCCAAAGTACTTTTTAAATTAATTGACCAAACACAAACTGCTTTGAGCCAAAAGTACTTTTTGAAAAGTACTTTTTAAAATAAGTTATTTTTAGAAGCTTGGCCAAACAGACTATTAATAAGAGCTGAGTTGTCTCCGAACACCCCCCCCCCCCCCCTCCCCAACTTCCCCCCTTTATACATACACCCCTCCTCCACTCAGGACCGGCTCTATGGGTAGGCCAATAAGGCATTTGCCTTAGGCTCCAAATTTTACCCCAAATAAGTTATGTTTTAATTTCTCCTTAAAAAAATAATTATTTGTGGTAAAGAAAAAGTGCAACATTTTTATAAATTTATATTATTTTATTCTCTGTAACATTCTCCGTTTCAATTTGTTTGTCATACTTTCCTTTTTAGTCCGTTTAAAAAAGAAAGTTTTTCTTTTAATTTTTTTGACAACTCTTGAATTTCAACTTTCCCATGGCATGTTTAATCATAAAATTAAATGACATTTTGGTACATTCTATATATCTTTAGTTTAAGAACATAAGATTCAAAAGTTTAATTTGCTTTCTTAAATTTCATGTCAAGTCTAAACCAAACAGACAAATTGAAACGGAAGGAGTGAAGCAGTCAACAAAATGTCTAATACATCCAACCCTCTCAAGAGCTGAGTTGTCTCCAACCTAATTCCCCCTGCCTCTTCTAACTTTCCCCCTTTATACAATACTCCTCCTCCACTCTCTAAAATATTCTAAACAACACTTGAAAGTTACAACCTAAATCTTTTACCTTAAAAAATGCAACCGGGACAAAATCAGCCAGGTAGGTTTATGTACTACCAATGCATCCCTTGTGAAAAACTCTTCCCTTCAAGCCAAGCTATAGCTGGCCATTCGAAAAGACACTTCAAGAATGGTTGGGTTAAAGGAACTTGTCATAGAAAGGTGTTTTTGCAGGAGGGTTCTACGGCCGATTCATCAATTCCTTGGCACCACCAACAACAACAACAGGTTTGCTCTGCGGTGGCATTTGATACTGAATCGACAAATGTCCAACATTTGTCAAAAGGTAATCATGGCCAAAATTTTGAAAACCCGGTGGCACGGCCCCCATCATCTCCAGCTTCGTCATCAGCCTATCGTAGGCATCGCTTGGGGGTTCGGGACCATAAGATTCTTGCTAGGCTCAAGGGTCGTCTTACCAAAGAGGAGGATGATACCATCATGCGGCTTGTTGAGATTGCTAGGAAACAGGTTCTTTAATTTTAGCATGCACTTGCTCAATCTTTTTAAGTCCTTCATCACTAAAATGATTCATGTCCTTTTTTTTTTTTTTTTTTTGCTTCTTTGGTTTGGAACTTTTGTTCATGGTCGATATGTTCTAGGAATTGATGTGTGACGTGGCGATACAAGGTGATAAAAGGGGTGAGGGTGGTGTTTGTCACCCTAGTTTTTGTTTTTTATGTATAGTTTTTGACGCTTTTAGCCTTCAAAATATTTAGTACATCTCTAAAATTACTCTTATACCCATCTCTGGTTTCTTAGGAGTCCTGTTGTTCAAAATCAAGATATCCTAGGATTATATCAATCTTAACTTTTGTATGAGGTAAGTGATACCAAGATTTTGGTATGAAAATAATGTATTACTAGTTTCAGCTAATAACTCCAACTAAATAAGTATGAAATAAATTTAATCTCGAATTTGATCCTGGGATGATCCGCCTAATCCCTGAACCAAACGTCCTTAAAGAATTTAATTTTCTTTTTGTATCTAACTCTAATGAATTGCCATGAATTATATTTACAATATTTTATTCCAGTGACCTGCAATCCATTGACATCTATGAGTAGGTGTGATTAAATGAATTTAAAAGTTGAATCATTACTAGATGAATATGTTTCCACTTGAAGTGGTAACAAATTCTTACCGAGGGCTAGCCTTTGACCATGAAGTAGGATTAGGATTTCCATTTGGAGAGGGGAGATTACGAGGCTGAATTTTGCAAACCCCACAACCAAATCACCTTTGTGGTTTCTAATTATACCTCCATGTCCCTCCATTTTTTGTTTCTTCATTGTAGGCGTCATCAATGTTAAGTTTATAAAACCCCATTGGTTGAATAATATTAGATCGTTCAAGTGATATGTGGTTAACTTTTTAACCTTGCACCCATGTACTAGTCTAATATAACTTATTTGATGATTGATAATTTTTTCTAACAGGCCAAAGAATCAAGCAAGAAGAGCATTGAGATGGAGGTGATCCCGAACAAGGATTCAGATGCAGCACCCGTGATTAGAATTGACAACAAAGATGTTATCATCGTTGAGGACTCGGATGATGAGTCCAACAATATTCGATCATGATATGGCTAAAGCTATGATATAGTTTCTTGGGTTTTTTTTTTCTTACTAAAGATTTTGAAAAGTTTTATTTTCATCCCAAGACATTATCATAGTTAAATATGATTTTGAAATATTATTATCGAATTATTAGTGAAGTGTTTTATGGACAGTCTTGTGGTTTTTTAGACGATCATCCAGGAGTACTCATGTTAAGCAAGGCGCACACCTTATACCCTATGTTATTTGTGATCTCTGTTGAAGCATTGTTTAGGAGCCCTTGATTCCAGTGTATCATATAATAGAATATAATTGTGCATATATGTTCGGACATACTAGCGAATTGAAAGAAGGAGCAAAGAAGATTTTTTTTATATCAAATATTGTGTATCTAGCCGTTTCTCTTTAATTAATTGTTTGCCTACGCCAATTTTATGAACTTTTGGTAGACAAATTAGGAGATACTTTTATTAGAAAATTACCGATAGTTCTAGTAACATAGCTTAAGGGATGACTCTACAATGTCCGAACTATCGGTCTTTGTTATGCTGCATATATACTAGTTACTACTAATATAACTATCGTTTCTGTATATTAACAGAAGACGTAGAAGAAGATTGAAATGCACGATATGTCTTGCTAATGGGAAAAAGAAAAAAAAATGAAAAAAAAAAAATTATTACACATTTAGCATATGATGATGATGTTGTGATTTCTATATCTAGCTAGGGAATAGACATGTAAATTGAAAATGATAAAAGCACAAGTCCTATAAGATGAGCAGAAAGTTAATAATATAAACGAAAGAGCCCAACCTAGATAGTCCTTCCGATTCACAGATTTTTTAATCTTTTAAAGAGAATTTATGTGTTGTAAGAAATATATGCATATATAATAAGTACCCTGTTCGCCCAAGCTTGCTATCTTTTTTTGTTTAAAGTATTTAATCTCATTAAGAAAATCTTGATTTGATTTAATGATATTTTTTCCTTTATGCAAAAAATTAATTAAATGTATTACTAGTTCACCAAGTGAAAAAGTTTTCTATAGATAATATATTTATTTGGGGTATCCTTCTATATATTAAAAGACAGGAGTTTTGTTATACTTTTTGACATGTCAAATGAAGTGCTTGCATGAGTATCCTCTTAATTGGGAAAGGAACTAACCACTTAGGTTGAAGTGGTGCATACATTTAGAGAAGGAAATGAACAATTGTGGACTACTTCGAAAATTACGGAGTTGATGAATCGCCGTCTACTTGATCTTTTTTCTTTTGGCAAGTCCATGGAGTTAATTACGGAATTGTGCATCATCCGAAGAAGTCTTTGTTTCTATGTTCCTCCTTTAGTGTGTTTTATTTTAGATTTAATACACCGTCAAACCTTTAAACTTGTCAGTAAGTTTCATTTAGCTAGTCTCTTGAATTATGACTTGTTTCAATTGAGCAACTAAACCCATGAATAAGGTGTTCCTATTAAAGGCATTAGTTCAAAATTTTAATAATTTTAATTATTTTGGTCTCAAGCGTCTATTGTTAATTAAGTACTTAACCACTTAAAATTGCTCCTTTAGTTATGCACATTGGACTCTAAGCTAGTCAGTCATATTTCCTCTACCTAGAGAAAATAGCAATAACAACATACCCATTATAATCCCACATGGAGGGGTCTTGGGATCGGAGGGTGGGGTGTACCATAGAAAATTGCTGAAATGAAAAAATATATATTATCAGCTCGTAAGATTCTATAAGCACTTGCATATTCTCTAAGCTTGTAACTTTACCTCATTTCTTAACCAAGATATGAAGTTACCTAATGTTTTGAGGCCTTGAAGGACCAGAGAGTCTTGGTAGTGATGCAAAGCCCTGAAACTGCTACTAGCCTACTAACTCTCCATACATCTTGTACTCGACTTTAGCTGATTGCTTGACTCGCAATCTGTTCGCCTTCTTTACTCACGCCCTTCATCCCTTCTTAGAAAGTTTCTGAACAGTAACCAGGGTGTCATGGTTAATGATGAGCTAAAAGAAGGATTTAGGGGATGCTGATTGCAGTATTTAACCTATGCAGTTTGTGGTGAATCTAAAATGGAAGTGATGATGTTAAATTGGGTGAAAGGATGCTGTTGGGTTGGTTATGTGCATGAAACATCTTTAATGGTTCTGCACCCTCATTATTGAATGTAATATGCTGGGTACAGCAGTAAAAGGGGTAGGAAAAATATAAAACTTTCTTGGAAAACCTACTAATTGACATTAACGAGATTCTTTTTCTCAAATTAAGTTTTTTTTTCTTGTATTTGCTTATTTAATATGACCTTGATCCAGTTTGGAGCGTAATCAGTTCCGAAAGAGAAAAAACTCAGTGCTACATTTAAAGCAGTCAGCTGTCCTTGTTTGGAATTCTTTTTACTAAATGGGGTCATTCTAATAGTGTTTGTGAATTTATAGTTTTGAGGGGAGAATGAAAAAAAGGTAAATAAAGACCTTAGCCAAGAGCAAGGGGTCAAAATTTTGCGTTTGTATGCGCGACACTATATTTGGTTTAGGGTGGTCTAAATTATCTTTTCTAGTAGGGATTTTTGCTTTACTAATACATGTAAGATATTTTTGGTATAGGGTTAATGGCAGTTTGTCTTAAAGAGAGATCAAGATGATTCTTTGATCGTCAGTCTTCTAATAGATTATAATGTATTAGAAGGCAAATTACTCACTTATTTACGTAGGAGAGGTTTAAGCTTCTCCTGCTAAACAAAAATTCTGGAAAATGAGCCTATTTGAATTGCAGAAATTAAGTCCTTCATATTTCCCTAATAGGACTCAGGGAAAGATAAGGTGTGTCGTAACAATTTCGAATATAGTTGTCGGGGGGGGGGGGGGGGGTAATAGTGCCTTATCCCAATAAAATACATAACCTAGAAAAATACGACTCCCGCGCCTTGCATCGCAAGTGTGGCGCACAAGGCAAAAATTGGGTCCGAACAGCTTCTTGCGCCACCCTTGCGACGCAAGGGTGTCGCTGTAATGTATTCAGTAAAATGGAAATATGAGCGCCCGAGGAAAGGATGGACATTTCCCGTATTCAGGCCCATGCCCAGAATTTAGAGGAACAACAGCAACCGCCTAGGGGTGAGCGCGATATTGATAGAGGGCATAGTAAGAGGGCCAGATCTGTCGGTGTCAGTGGTGAGTACAGAGGGGGTTAGAGGCAACAAAATTCCAGATATTTAGGCCAGTCCGCGGCTAGTGCACCTCCTCGATTTGCGGGCAGGATATTTGACCGCCCCGTTTATTCTGGATCGGGTCAGAGCTCGAGAGCTTCTGGTTCTCAGTTTGGAGGCGATCCTAGTCAAAGGAGACCACCGGTACCACGATGTAGCCAGTGCGGTAAATTACATACGGGCCAATGTCACCGAGGCTCGGATGCTTGTTATGCTTGTGGTCAGACTGGGCATATGATGCGTGATTGTCTATCGTTGGGTGATAGAGGTAGGGTCCAGCCCACAGGATCAGCAGCTGGTTCCTCATCGTCTGTACGCCCTTTGGGGCAAGGCTCACAGGCGCCATCAGGTCGTGGCAGAGGCATAGGAGGAGCATCTAGTTCAAGTGACCCTCAGGCCCGTATTTATGCGTTGGCCGGGCGACAGGATCTTGAGTCCTCCCGTGATGTGGTCACAGGTATATTATCAGTATTCTCTCATAATGTTTATGCATTGATTGATCTGGGTTCTACTTTATCGTATATTACTCCTGATATTGCTGATCGTATTGGGGTGAAACCCGAGCCAATCAAACCTTTTGAAGTGTCTACTCCCGTTGGTGACCCGGTAATAGCCAGACAAGTATATAGAAACTGTGTGGTTGTGGTTTGTGATCGTCATACTATAGCTCAGTTGATCGAGCTGAAGATGTTAGATTTTGATGTTATTATGGGCATGGATTGGCTGGCCTCCTGTTATGCCAATGTTGACTGTAGAACAAAAATGGTTCGATTCCAATTCCCGGGAGAACCAGTGTTAGAATGGAAAGGTAATACAGCGTCCCTGAGAGGTAGGTTTATTTCCTATCTCAAAGCGAGGAAGATGATTGCTAAGGGCTATATCTATCATTTAGTCCGGGTTCATGACACTGAAGCAAAACCGCCAACTCTTCAATCGATTCCGGTAGTGAATGAATTTTCGGATGTATTTCTAGATGAGCTTCCAGGTCTTCCACCAGAACGGGAGATCGATTTTACCATCGATGTGCTGCCAGATACCAAACCCATATTTATTCCTCCTTATAGGATGGCTCCTGCAGAATTGAAAGAGCTAAAGGCACAACTAAAAGATCTGCTTGAAAAAGGCTTTATTAGGCCTAGTTCATCGCCATGGGGAGCACCTATGTTGTTCGTGAGAAAGAAAGATGGTTCTTTGCGAATGTGCATTGACTATAGGCAGTTGAACAAGGTGACAATCAAGAATAAATATCCCCTTCCGAGAATCGATGATTTATTTGATCAACTGCAGGGTGCTAAGTGGTTTTCAAAGATTGATTTGAGGTCGAGATATCATCAAGTGAGAGTTAGAGAAAAAGACATTCCGAAGACGGCTTTCAGAACCAGCTATGGTCATTATGAATTTCGGGTTATGTCATTTGGATTGACTAACGCCCCGGCTGTATTCATGGACTTGATGAATAATGTGTTCAGGCCTTTCCTAGATCTATTTGTAATTGTGTTCATAGATGATATTCTGGTATATTCCCGATCGGAGGCAGAGCACGCAGATCATCTACGTACTGTTCTTGGAATTCTTCGAACTCGGGGATTATACGCCAAGTTTTCGAAATGTGAGTTCTGGTTGAATTCTGTAACTTTTCTGGGTCATATTATCTCAGCTGATAGTATTCGAGTAGATACCCAGAAGATTGAGGCTGTGAAGACTTGGCCAAGGCATACGATGCCTACAGAGGTACGTAGCTTTCTGGGTTTAGCAGGTTATTACAGAAGATTTGTAGAAGGATTTTCTTCTATTTCTGCACCATTGATGAAGCTGACTCAGAAATCAGCAAAATTCCAATGGACTGACACTTGTGAGCGTAGTTGTCAAGAGTTGAAGGATAGATTGACTTCGGCCCCGGTTCTAACACTTCCAGAAGGATCAGAAGGCTATGTTGTCTACTGTGATGCCTCCGGTGTTGGATTAGGTTGTGTGCTGATGCAGCATGGTAAGGTGATTGCTTATGCTTCAAGGCAGTTGCGCAAACATGAGAAAAACTACCCGACTCATGATTTAGAATTGGCTGCAGTGGTCCATGCATTGAAGATGTGGAGGCATTATTTATATGGAGTCCATGTTGATATCTATACAGACCATAAGAGTCTCCAGTATATTTTCAAGCAAAAGGAATTGAATCTGCGGCAAAGGCGATGGTTGGAGCTATTAAAAGATTACGATGTTAGCATTTTATATCATCCTAGGAAAGCAAATGTGGTAGCTGATGCTCTTAGCCGCAAATCCATGGGTAGTTTATGTGATGTTCATCCAGAGAAGAAGGAGTTAGCTCGGGAACTTCAACAACTATCCAATCTGGGAGTTCGCTTGATAGATTCAGGCAATACAGGAGTCTCTATTCAAAATCCGGCTGCCTCATCTTTGGTAGTTGAGGTGAAAAAGCGTCAACATGAAGACTCCAAGTTAAATCATTATAAAGATACAATTCCTCAGAAAGAAAAGTCACCATTTGAGGTTTTTGCAGATGGAGTTCTCAGGTATCGAAGCAGGCTATGTGTTCCGGATGTTGCAGGATTACACCGTCAGATTTTGGAAGAAGCTCACCATTCCCGTTATTCTGTTCATCCAGGAGCGACAAAGATGTACCATGATCTCAAGTCCATATATTGGTGGGACAGAATGAAGAAAGATATAGCAGAGTTTGTAGCTCAGTGTCCTAATTTCCAGCAGGTGAAAATTGAGCATCAAAAGCCCGGAGGATTGTTGCAAGTTATGGAGATTCCACATTGGAAATGGGAAGTGATTAATATGGATTTTATTGTAGGCTTTCCTCGTTCTCGGCGTAAGCATGACTCTATATGGGTAGTTGTTGACAGACTTACAAAGTCAGCTCATTTTCTACTAGTCAGGACTACGTACTCAGCAGAAGATTATGCAAAGCTGTATCTCAGAGAGATAGTACAACTTCATGGTGTCCCAATATCCATTATCACTGATAGGGGAGCACAATTTACAACTAATTTCTGGAAGTCCTTCCAGGAAGGTTTGGGAACTCAGGTGAGACTTAGCACAGCATTTCATCCACAGACTAATGGGCAAGCTGAGCGCACCATTCAGACCCTCGAAGATATGTTGCAAGCATGTGTGTTAGACTTCAGAGGTAATTGGGATGATCATTTTCCACTCATTGAATTTGCATACAACAATAGTTATCACTCTAGCATTCAAATGGCCCCATATGAGGCTTTATATGGGAGAAAGTGTAGATCCCTAATTGGATGGTTCGAGGTAGGGGAGACAAAGTTAATAGGCCCATAATTGATCCAGCAAGCGGTAGAAAAGATCAAGCTTATTCGAGACCGGTTGTTGACAACCCAGAGTCGTCAGAAATCTTATGCGGACAATCGTCGATGAGATTTGAAATTCCAAGTTAACGATTGGGTATTCTTAAAGGTGTCGCCGATGAAGGGTGTAATGAGATTTGGCAAGAAGGGGAAGCTTAGCCCCCGGTATATTGGGCCTTACAAGATTGTACGCAAGGTGGGCCAAGTGGCTTATGAGTTAGATTTTCCTTCAGGCCTGGAGTCAGACCATCCAGTTTTTCATGTGTCAATGCTTCGTAAATGCATTGGAGATCCCTCCAAAATTGTGCATGTAGATGATGTCCAAGTTACTGAGAAATTGTCCTATGAAGAGGTACCTATTGCCATTCTAGATAAGCAAGTTCGGAGACTCAGAACCAAAGACATAGCCTCAGTTAAGGTTCTATGGAGAAACAATAGTTGTCACGCCCCGAACCATGGCTTGGACGTAACACGGCACTCGGTGCCTGACTGCATGTGACCGAGCGAACCACATGACTTGCTGAACTAACATGATTGCATATCATAAGCGGAATATGACGTGAATGCATGATGAGCCTTTGTAAAACGTAATAAGTCATAATACATAATAAAATACTTGTTTAAACATGAGTGTGCCAAAATGGCTATACGACTCCAAATGTCTAACATGACATAACTGACTTGTCTAGTCTATGAAACCTCTATCATGAGTCTGACTGAAAAACATACTTACTGGGACAAGGCCCCCAGCATACCTTTAGATGCATAATTAATCATAAAGTAAAAGTTGACTAAACCCCGAATGAGATGGGGCTCACCAATAAGCTGATACGAGCAAATCCTAATGATCAGAAGCGTCGTCCTGTAAATCCGTACCTGCATCGTGAAATACAGGCCCCCGGGCAATAAAAAGGGGACGTCAGCACATTGAATGTACTGGTATGTAAAGCAACCGGAAGAAACAACATGGGACATGGAATAACATGATAAGAACTGAAACTGAAAACTTGGACATGAACATGAGCATGAGCATGAGCACACATATATATATAACATGAGTAAAACATGATAAGTGGGGAGAGCATTTCATAAACCGACAACATGATATCACCACGTGGATACGTGGAGTCTGGTACCTCGCCGGACCAGCAGAGCCCCTATACCTTGCCAGGGTATAAGGTAATAACGTACCTGATGGAACCATTCAGTGTGAAATTAAGGTATCGTCCTAACTGGGCGGAGCGATCCTTGTCCTATGGTGGCTACATAGTTTCAGGCTATCTGAGCCTTCTCGGTAATTCGTGCAACTCCCAAAAACATGAACATAATATAATTGGCTAAGAAGCCCAAGATTTTCGTGAATTAACTTGTAACCATGATTCCACGAAATAACTTGTAACATGGTTTCGTGAATTAACTTGTACTTGTCTTGTAATCATGATTTCACGAAATAACTTGTAAATATGGTTTCATGCAATAATTTTGTAAACATGGTTTCATGAAATAATCTTGTAAAATAGTTTCATAAGATAACTTGTCATAATCTTGCAAACATGTTCTTGATTCATGAGTAATAAGAATATTTCGAAATCATATATATAATTGACTTGAAAACATGCTTGTAACTTGCTAGATAAAATCATAAAGTTTCATATGAACATAATGAGAACACATGAGGAGGAATTCATGATTCATGGATTAAGCTGGGATTCCTAATATCAATAATGGAATATTAGGAATACAATAACGAACATAGATACGAAATTCGTGTACATACATACATAATTACGGGCTACCAATATGTTGGATTATATGAATTATGCTTCAACAAACCCAATAATAATAATTCAACAAACCCAATTATTATTCTCCCAAGAATTCATCAATTCACAACTATAAGTGATTAGGGAGTAGAAATATTACCTTTTTGGGTAGTCACCACGAAATCAACACCCCCAAGTCCGATCTTTAGCTTAAAATGACGACCACAACTTGTACTACAAATTATCCTTCACGAACTTTGGGATTTGGGGCCTTAAAATTGGTTGATTTTCTCCTTCTTCTCTCTAGATTCCCTTCTCTCTCACTTCCTCTCTCTAAAATCTGAATTTTGGAGAAAAGGTGGGCTGCTAGGGTTTTATTTTCTATATATACCAAGGGAAAAATGGGTTGACCCAACTTGAAAACGGGTCGGGACTGTTCTGTCTTAAAACGTCCATATCTCCCTATCCCGACGTCACCTGTGAACCCACAACCTATGGTTGGAAAGGTTTTTCAATTATCTACAACTTTCGTTCTTTGAGTTTTCCCAAATCCCCAAGTTATGATAGGGTTATGGCCTCCCGAAGTCAGGTGACCCGAAACGTATATACGGACCAAGATACGGTCACTGTTACGGTCCCGTAACACGAGATACGGACCGTAACTTGGTACCGTATCTTGGTGAAAATTTCCAGTGAGTTTCTGGAAATTTTCGGGACGTTACGGTCCACTGTTACGGACCGTAACACGAAATACGGCCCGTAACGTCACCGTTACGCTGGCAGTATTTCCAGCGAACAGACTTCAGTAAAATGGACATAACTCTTGGCACAGATGTCCGTTTGACCACCGTAAGATACCGTTGGAAATCTATTTCAAAGGGCTACAACTTTCATCAAGGAAGTTTTCTCAAATTCCCAACGGATTTGCATTAAATGTGACTGGAAGTCAGACGTATCAAAAACTTAGCTGATTCTATAGGATTTCAAGTGCCTTACTATTAGCCATATTGAGACGATCATATCTCCTTGCTCCGATCTCTGATTGGCTTGATCCTTATATCGTTAGAAAGGTATTTCTACATACTACAACCTCATTGGGGTTACTTTCCCAAATTCCAAACCGATCAAGGAGTTATCGCTGCCCGAAATAGGCCTATCAACCATTTTCGCACAACGTTCAAACCTTCCATGTTTCCACTAGAACTCTAATGATATAAGCTTAAACTCAGTCCCAAAATGCGGGGTGTTACAATAGTAGAGAAGAGATGACTTGGGAAGCAGAAGAAGATATGAAATCCAGATACCCACATTTATTTCCACCCCCAGAAGAAATTCAAGATGAGACGCCATTGTCCCCAAGTATGTAATGCTTCTTTTGATGACTCCTGTGACCAATATTGTTATTGTTGTTGTAGCCCTGTGAGGCATTTTATAATTTGGGTTATTGTGATAGGCTGGTAGTGGTGTAGTTACAAGGGAAACTCTGGCGAAATTTTTGTAGAATTCCTAAGAGTTTAACATTCGAGGACGAATGTTTCTAAGGGGGGAAGGATGTTACACCTCGTGGATTTTCACGTCGTTGTAAGCAAACTAACGTGAGTTCGGAGAGGCCATGATACCCCTATAAGGTCAAGGAAGACTTTTAATAAGTGTTAGACAAGTACTTAAAGGTTTCGGGATCAAGCGAATCGAAGAAAATAAGTTCGTTGGAAATTTGGAAAAAACTTGTCAGGGGAATATCTCCTAGAATATGAGGAGTTACGGAACCCATAACCTATGTAAATTGAATTTCGGCGAGCCTTCTTTCCAATGCAACTGACGGATCGCATTTATGTGAAATACGGAGGGAAATACGGGCCGTACAATAAAGTACGTCCCGCACTTTCTGGGCGTATTTTGCCCAGAATTTCCAGAACTTGAAATTTCAGCCCCCCAAAGTACGTGATACTGTTCATCACGTACTTCAAAGTACATGATGAACAGTACATGTACTATTCCCGAGATTTCCAGATTTTGGGGCATTGGAAATTTTTTTTCCAACTTTTATATACTCATTCCCACGACTTTTGCCTCATTTTTCACCCAAATTAAAACCCTAAATCATCTCAAAGCTTCCATTAACTCCCCATATCAACACAAATCCAAGAGAAATCAAAGATTAAACACCAAGAATCAAGAGAATCAAGTGTGTGGATGCTCACTAGTGTTGATGGAAGCCAAAAATTCTCTTGGAATTGAAGTTGGGGTTTTTCTCAAGTAATGTATTTTTCATCCAAAGTCCATTCTTACATCACCATAGGTGAGTTTTGTATTCATTTCATGTTATTAAGAATATTGAGCGGTAGAATGACTTGGATTGGGGAAGAAAGTAGAATATGAGGCTCAAATGTGGGAATAGTGGTATCCATGAATAGTAATTTGACTTGAATCATAATTCTTGTTATGCCATGAGTATAATCATGTTGTGAATGATACTAATGATGTTGAGGAAGTATTATATGAAAATGGATATGGTGTTGCATTGTAGTTATGGTTAAGGATGACTTTGAAAGGGAATTTTAAGAGTTGAATAATGTTTAACTTAAAGAAGTTTATTGATTATGATATTATGGGTGTTGCTATCGATATTTGGGAGTTGTTTACCATATGGAGGAAGTTGTTGGAACGAAGGAAATTCTGCCCAATTTTCGTTAGCTCTTAGCCATTTTAGTTTAGACACAAGTATGCTTCCAATTATCTAATTTTAGTACAAAATCTCTTGAATGTAGAATCGTGAGCTTGGAGGGGGAAAGGTTTAGTCGATAAAGTTAAAGAGACGTAAAGGTATGTAAGGCTAGTCCCTTTCTTTCAAAGGCATGACTCCTATACTATGATTCCTTTATATTTCCATGACTTTCTCGTATCCCAAAGTTGAAGGCTAAAGATTTCTAAGAGCTTCCTATGAGAAAGAGAGGAGATATGTTCTATTATAATGACGATGATTATGATAATTTTATTCATCGAGATTCTAAAGCTTATGAAATGATGCTATAATGAGACCAATGATCCTATTGCATGATTTTCTTGATATTACTCATTGTTGATAGTCTCACCTCATAATATATTTCCTTCAAGGTGAGATATGGCGATCATGATTGTTCCATAACATAATCGGAGGTTACCGACCTTACATCGCTCCGATAGAGTTGTAGCTTTTAATTGGACTCTCTTGCATGCTTATTTTTATGTATGATTACACCGTGCCTAGCTGGCCGGGCAGACACCACTTCGGTGGGCGACTTATGAATGATGATAGTTACACCGTGCCTAGTTGGCCGGGCAGTCACCACTAGTGGGCGACGTGAGATGATTACCCCGAACGCGGGCTAGTGATGATATTATATTATGTATGTATGAAAAATGTTTTCTTAAAAGGTTAAGCATGCATGGTATTCGCCTTAAGGGGCAGTTTGATATACAGGTTATCTCTTTCCCTCATGTTTCCTTATTGCTTTACTACATTATGGTTCATGCCTTACATACTCAGTACATTGTTCGTACTGACGTCCTTCCTTTTATGGACGTTGCGTTCATGCCCGCAGGTAGACAGGGAGACGGACCGGATACCTAGGAGCTCTATCAGCAGTCGTATAGGAGCACTCCACTTCTCCGGAGTTGCCGCTTGTTGGTATATTTTGTGTACATATTTGGGGCATGGCGGGGTCCTGTCCCGACCTTATGATTCCAGTATTCTAGTAGAGGCTCGTAGATACATGTGTGTGGGTAGTAAATGTCTTATGATCTTATTAGTGCATATTTTGCGCATCATTTTGTAGCCTTATAGGCCTATGTATTTGTATATGTATATGTATATATGTGTTTGGGAAGTAAATGAAGGTTGTCTCGTAATGGGTTTTATGATGAGAACGGTGTATGTTCAGATTGAATGTGATGACAAGTGAGTTAGGTGGTGCTCGGTAGGGTAGCTCCGGGTACCCGTCATGGCCCTCTAGCGGGGTCGTGACATCGAGTCATATCGGGAGCTGAAACTCAGTACCCTTTATTAGAAAGGTTGTCCTTCGCCCTAGTAATGGCCTTGCATAAGCTTCGGCCTTATTTTTAGTGTCACCCGATCGCTGTGGTTACCACCTTTTCTTTAAGGAATGTGCTCCATAAGCCTGAACTCTCAAGGTGATTGGCGAAGTGGGCGGTTGAGTTAAGCGAGTTCGATATTGAGTATAAGCCTCGTACTGCAATCAAGTCCGAAGTCCTGGTAGATTTTGTTGAGGATTTCAGTCCGGACGTAGCTCCCCAGGCTCAGAAAGAAGCCTCTCTAGTACAGGGGGCTGAGTTTCGGGTATGGACCCTCTACACAAATGGGGCGTCCAATTTAAAGGCAAGGAGCTTAGTGTTGTGCTCCGCACCCCCCACAGGTGATGTCTTGAGGCAAGCTATTAATAGCGTGCCTCTCACTAACAATGAAACAGAGTATGAAGGTTTGATTGCAGGTCTAGAACTAGCCAGGGGACTCGGAGCAGAAGTCATTGAGGCGAAGTGTAATTCCCTCCTAGTGGTAAATCAAGTGCACAGATTGTTCGAAGCCAAGGAGGAGCGGATGCTAAAGTAATTAGAGAAGATCCTGAGATTGTTGGCTCGACTTCAGGAGTGGACGGTGGTGCACGTTGCCCGCGAGGAGAATATGGAGGCTGATGCACTGGCCAATTTGGGCTTGTCCACGGAGTTAGTAGACCCGAACTCAGAATCTGTGGTCCGGCTGCTGTTCTCGACCTTAGATCAGTCAAGGTATGATGAAGTCAATTCAAACAGCCTCATATGGGATTGGCAGAATGAGTTCTTGGACTACTAAATCACGGGAAGCTACTGCAAGACTAATAGGCTTCAAGGGCTTTGCGAACAAAGGCGGTCTGCTATAACGTCATTGGTGGTTTGCTTCACCGCAGGTGTTTTTCTGGCCCGATGACAAGGTGCATAGAACCTGAGGAGTCGGATTACGTCATGCAGGAGGTGCACAAGTGGATATGTGGTAATCATTTCGGTGCAGAGTCACTCTCAAAGAAGTTGCTACGGGCTAGGTATTATTGGCCTCGAATGGAAGAGGATGCCAAAGCGTTCGTTCGGAGGTGTGACAAGTGTCAATGATACGCTCAAATGTTTTATCATCCTAGCGAAAAACACCCGGTTATTCCCTCCTGGTCATTCATGAAATGAGGGATGGACATAGTAGGGCCGCTGCCGGCAGGGCCTAGTCAAGTACGATTCGTACTAATGGTAATCGATTACTTCTCTAAATGGTTCGAGGCTATAGCTTACAAGAAGATCGGAGAGAAGGAAGTGATTGATTTCATTTGGAATCACGTAATCTGTCGGTTCAGAATTCCGAAAGAAATCACTTACGATAATGGCCCACAATTTATTGGAGCCAAAGTCACAAGTTTCCCTAAGGAGTTGAGCATCAAAAGGATCACTTCTTCTCCTTACCATCACAATAGAAATGGCAGGCGGAGTCAACAAACAAAACTGTTATCCTAAATCTGAAGAAGAAGTTAAAAGATGCCAAGGGAGCATGGCCTTCAAAGTTAACGGAGGTGCTATGGGCATATAGAACCACAACGAAATCCAGGACCGATGAAACTCTTTTCTCCCTGGTGTACGGAGCGGAGGCATTGATCCCGGTGGAAGTCGGCGCTCCTAGCCCCTAGTACGATTAGGCACAAGAGCAGGCTAACTCTGAGGCAATGTCGGTTCAGCTGGATCTATTGGAGGAACACAGAGACCTCGCGTACGTTCAAATGATGGCTCAAAAGCAACGGATGGAATGATACTATAATTGTCGCACCAACCTCTGTCACTTCAAGCTCGGGGATTTGGTGCTACGGAAGGTCACTCAAAGTACTCGAGAAGCGAATACTAGAAAGCTAAGTCCGAACTGGGAAGGCCCGTACAAGGTGATTGGTCTTACCTGAAAAGGCTCGTACAAGCTCGAGGATGCAAACGCAAAGGAAGTCCCCAGTAATTGGAATATAAGTTTCCTCAAAAGATATTATACTTAGCCGGGGAACTGTTGTCGGTGGTGTTGCACTCTTTTTCCCTTCATCCGATTTTTGTCCCAATTGGGTTTTTCCAGTATGGTTTTTAACGAGGCAGTACCGTTTGGACGTCATTAGATTTTCCCAAGGGCATCGTTCAATGTCTGAAAGCTACTTGTTTACTTCCAAACATTGGGGGGATACATATATATAAGATGAAGTACACTAATACCGGGGATGAAGTACAGTAATATCGGGTACTGTATTCGGAAATTTATGGAAATGGAATTTTCTTACTGTGAAATATGTTATTCATATTCCTTGCCATGTTAAGCAATTACTTTCCTTGCCATGTTATCTTTCGTTGCTTGCTTGTTAATCTACCAATTATATTCACATGTTGATTAAATTTTTAAGACTCTTTTACTTGTTTCTTCCATCATCTTTTTGTTAGGGTTTACCCAAAATTTCCTACTTTATCTGGATTCTACAATAATTGTGTTTTACTTCGAAAAGGTTTCTTGGTGTAAAAAAATTTCTTTATGAGAAAGGATTCTACCATGTCTATCATTTTCTTGGACGAGAAGTTTGAACATCTATAAGTAGAACATTATTTCTTCTGATTCAACAACACAATAGCATCCACAATGTAGTCATTTAGAGGGTTTTGTTTAGGAGGAGATTTTTCTCTCAATATTTTTATGTTTTAACTTTTTCATATGTAGATCAATTGATCAAATCGCATTAGAATATTATGCATCTTTTAGTATGTTTTCTTTGTTGTCTGGTTTATCGCGTTCAAGGTTTGCAATTATTAGTTTCCGCATGTCGCCCTGATATTTTCGATCCCAACACTTTTTACTCATTTTCTTTTCATTTTTCCCCTCTCTATAAGTCATCTAGATTATTTTTTTCAAGTATATAAAACTTATGCTTTTGGCAAATAATTTTTTTATCTATGAGATATAATATATACATATTCATACATTTCGTTTCTGTTTCAATGTCTAATAGTAGAACTTTTTAACTTTTATAACTGGAATAAACCCCATATGATCCATTAGTTGTTGCCAATAATTTGGCTTCACTGAAATATGATTTGCAAAAATTATAAAGGTTATTCGTCTTTCCAAGTTAGGCTTTACTCACACAAACATATAGAAGATGAGGGAAGAGTACCCACCCAATGGAACATGAAATAATTTTAGGGATATTCAAATTGTATGTTTCCAGTTTCACCCGCATGAGTAATTTTTAAAATGACTCTTTTATGGTTTTGCACAGGGTGCAAATCATTAAATAAATATGATAAGGTGGAAATAGAAAAAAACTTGCATACGGTAGGAATGCAAAATGCAAACAAAGATTTGGTAAATCTAAGTGTATATAATCCAATTCTTTATTTTGCATAGTTGCGCTTTAATTTTTATTTCGAGCATGTTTATAAGTTGTTATAATTAATATATTATTTATGACTTGTCGGAGTGGTCTGGATTAAGATCGAGAGAATCCATACTTGTCTAAAACAAGTTTAAAACTTGTAAATTATTGTTGAGTGAAGCGCAAGATCATCCAATTGGAAAATAGTTTAGACATACTTTAATAAATCAAAAAGAAACATTTCATTTGATGAAACTTTTAAGGATATATTTCTGAATGTCCTAAATTTCTTATCAGGCATTTATCTTAATGTTAAAAAATTTACGACAATAAAAATTACGACATTTGATTCAAATGTAAATTAAATATCACGGTAAACAAATTCGTGACATTTCAACAACATAAAACGCCGTTTATATAATGTCATCATATCCTCACTTTTTTTCACTGACTACAAAAATAGTGAAAATAACTTTGCATAGATACATAAATCATAATAAAGGTCATGACGAGGACTAAAATTTACTCAACAACCTAACTACTTCATATTAGGAAAAAACATTGCACAGTGCCAAACAAAAAAATAAAGTAATTCCTCTGTTTCAATTTGTTTGTCTTAGTTTCCTTTTTAGTCTGTTTAAAAAAGAATGTTTTTTTCCTTTTTTAACAACTCTTTAATTTGACCATAAAATTAAAGAACATTTTTGTAGATTCTACATATCTTTAGTTTATGACGACAAGATTAAAAAAAAAAACGTCTTTACTTTCTTAAATGTCGTGGCAAGTCAAAACCAGACAAACAAATGAAAAGAATAAAACAGTCAACAAAATTTCTAATACATTCAAGCATCTCAATAAGAGCTGAGTTGTCTCCAAACCCCCCCCCCCCCCGGACTTCTAACTTTCCCCCTTTATGCAATACTCCTCCTCCACTTTCTAAAATATTCTAAACAACACTTGAAAGTTACAACCTAACACTTTTACCTTAAAAAATGCAGCCGGGACAAAATGAGCCAGGTAGGTTTATGTACTACCAATGCATCTCTTGTGAAAAACTCTTCCCTTCAAGCCAAGCTATAGCTGGCCATTCAAAAAGACACTTCAAGAATGGTTGGGTTAAAGGAACTCGTCATAGAAATGTGTTTTTGCAAGAGGGTTCTACGCCCGATTCATCAATTCCCTGGCACCAACAACAACAAGAGGTTTGTTCTACGGTGGCATCTGACACTGAATCGACAAATGTCCAACATTTGTCAAAAGGTGATCATGGCCAAAATTTTGAAAACTCGGTGGCACGGCCCCCGTCATCTCCAGCTTCATCATCAGCCTACCGTAGGCATCGCTTAGGGGTTCGGGACCACAAGATTCTTGCTAGGCTCAAGGGTCGTCTTACCAAAGAGGAGGATGATACCATCATGCTGCTTGTTGAGATTGCTAAGAAACAGGTTCTTTAATTTTAGAATGCACTTGCTCGATCTTTTTAAGTCCTTCATCACTGAAATGATTCATGTCCTTTTTTTTTTTTTTTTTGCTTCTTTGGTTTGGAACTTTTGTTCATGGTCGATATGTTCTAGGAATTGATGTGTGATGTGGCGATACAAGGTGATAAAAGGGGTGAGGGTGGTGTTTGTCACCCTAGTTTTTGTTTTTTATGTATAGTTTTTGACGCTTTTAGCCTTCAAAATATTTAGTACATCTCTAAAATTATTCTTATACCCCTCTCTGGTTTCTTCGGAGTCCTGTTGTTCAAAATCAAAATATCCTAGGATTATATCAATCTTAACTTTTATATGAGGTAAGGGATACCAAGATTTTGGTATGAAAATAATGTATTACTGGTTTCAGCTAATAACTCCAACTAAATTCGTATGAAATAAATTTAATCTCAAAATTGATCCTGGGATGATCCGCCTAATCCCTGAACCAAACGTCCTTAAAGAATTTAATTTTATCTTTTTGTATCTAACTCTAATGAATTGCCATGAATTATATTTACAATATTTTATTCCAGTGACCTGCAATCCATTGACATCTATGAGTAGGTGTGATTAAATGAATTTAAAAGATGAATCATTACTAGATGAATATGTTTCCACTTGAAGTGGTAACAAATTCTTACTGAGGGCTAGCCTTTGACCATGAAGTAGGATTAGGATTTCCATTTGGAGAGGGGAGATTACGAGGCTGAATTTTGCAAACCCCACAACCAAATCACCTTTGTTGTTTCTAATTATACCTCCATGTCCCTCATTTTTTGTTTCTTCATTGTAGGCGTCATCAATGTTAAGTTTATAAAACTCAATTGGTTGAATAATATTAGATCGTTCAAGTGATATGTGGTTAACTTTTTAACCTTGCACCCATGTACCAGTCTAATACAACTTATTTGATCATTGATAATTTTTTCTAGCAGGCCAAAGAATCAAGCAAGAAGAGCATTGAGATGGAGGTGATCCCAAACAAGGATTCAGAAGCAGCACCCATGATTAGAATTGACAACAAAGATATTATCATCGTTGAGGACTCGGATGATGAGTCCAACAATATTCGATCATGATATGGCTAAAGCTATGATATAGTTTCTTGGGTTTTTTTTTCTTACTAAAGATTTTGAAAAGTTTTATTTTCATCCTGAGACATTATCATAGTTAAATATGATTTTGATATATTATTATCGAATTATTAGTGAAGTGTTTTATTGAATGGACAGTCTTGTGGCTTTTTAGACGATCATCCAGGAGTACTCATGTTAAGCAAGGCGCATACCTTATCCCCTATGTTATTTGTGATCGTTGTTGAAGCATTGTTTAGGAGCCCTTGATTCTAGTTTATCATATAATAGAAGATAATTGTGCATAGTAAGTAATCCAGTTTTTCCAGTAAGTAAGACTTGCTTTAAGTAAGTCGAAGAAATGAATTGTCACTATATTAGAGGAAATTAGCGAAATCACTAGATGACCACTTATCGCTAACTCAAGGGATCCACAGGCTTTAAACGTCAGCTTTTGAACTAAGGGGGAGATCGCGCAATAAGGTGTCGATATAGACTATGTGTTTCGTAAGTTGATAGGTGTTAAGGAGATTATGTCAGAGGATCACAGTTTCATGTAGCCAAGATAAGGTGCGTAGAATGTGATTTTTGTCATGCTGTTAAGATCAAGTACTAGTTAATTATGTTATGAGATAAAGTTCTAGATCGAATAGCGGGTTTTAAGGGTATAACGGTTCCAATTCCAGAGTAATTCATGTACTATGTGGTACTAATGCCCAAACGTATTCTGCTCGTGCCTTTCGTACCCATATCATGCCCATGTTAGAGATTGATACTCCGCATTTAAGATACAAGAATTAAGACTTCATACGATAGTAAGCTATGCAAGGGAATGTCCTTTCATGTTTCGCACATCAGGTGTGCTCATGTCTAAAGTTACCGCACTCATGTCTCACGTATCTATCATGCTTTTATACTCATGTTCATGTTCAAGCATCTAAGTGCTTTTCAAATCTGATGATGATCTTGACTCCTATTATTATGTTCTCCATGTTACCACATACTCGTGCCCCAATCCATTTCGCTATGCATTCCACTTATAGCGGTATCGTAACAATGATTTTGTTAAATAATAATGAAGGTGAACCAAGATGGATGTCCTACCCATGATTCTATGTAATTCATGCTTATGTTCCTCTAGCTAATATTTTACGATCATGATGAAATGATTCCCTTTTTCTTTCGCTAAGTATCTATGCCTTGTTATGTTCAAAGTGACTTTCTACCCATGTCTTAGATGCTCGAGGAACGAATTATTCATGCCTATAATCCATTCTTTCATGAGCCTTATTTATAACAAGGGCGTTTACTCACGGTGATAAGAGTAAGCTATGATAAACCATGTCCTATTCTTTCGGTATATCTAAATCCTAAAGGTAATGTTTTATCCATGCCTTACGTCTCTGAGTACCCAAGAGTTAGCCTACAATTGTACTCCACGCAAGTCACACTTATGCCTTAGTCTTACTTCAATGCTCATGAACTCAAGTCTATACGCCATGGTATGCAGATACTTATGTGAACGCCATGTTTTTCATGTACCCATGTCCCATGTCATGCTATTCATGCTATTCACGTTTCATTCCATATGAATCACGTTCCCATGTACGCATGTTCCACGTTACGTCCTCCATGGACAATGCACCATGTCATGTCTGTTATCTAAAGCAAAGTATCTTATGTGAATAGTACTAATAATTCCTTTTCTCTCAGTTCTCTATAATTCGCTCACGAGAATGAGCAAGGTGAGCTAAGGTATCCATAATCATGATTAACAGCTAACAAGATAATCAGAAGTAAGGTGCATTCCTATATTCAAATAGATAACTTTTCATATAACCTGTCTACTCAGATTCGATGTATTCATGTCATGCCTATGCTAGAGATTTATGAATACCTATGTTAGGATCATATTCTTGTAATACGATTCAAGTCTGTCGCATTCGCATCGAGTTGCGCTTACATTCAGAGCCTAAGTCATGCTCATATCTCATATTACCATGGTGACATACGAACGTCTATGATTAAGTCTCTAAGTATCCAAATCATACACGGGCTTAGTATTCAACCCACATGTTGTAACAATAATGTTTTCGACATTCAGATCCCATGTTACGATATCCATTTTTAACGTATTCGTATCCCATGACAGTTTAGCACTCATGTATTCATGTCATCCAGTCTTCACGTATATGCCCCACGTCATGCATCTCACGCCTAGGTAATCATGTCATGTTCGTGCCTATTTCCAGTACTCATGTCATTCGTGCCTACGGACTTTCTTCCAAACCCCATATATAGTAATCATGTAATCATTCAACCGATATTCGTGTGTTCAAGCCAGCTCAGTATTTATGTTAGCTATATCAAGATGCAGTAATCACGTTATGTCACATTATGCTTATTAAGATACCCTGTGAGTTGTGTGTTGGTATTGGTACTTTAGCTAGCTAGCAGGCGTTTGAGAAATGTCGTGAGGGTCCGAATTATGAAGGAAGTCCTGCCATAAATTTTGTAGATTCCAGAGTTAGTAGCGATTCTTAACCACTAGTCATAAATCGAGAACAAATGTTTCATGATTCTCATTCATGTAGGTGCTACTCAGTGTTGCCCATGTACATGTTTCCATGTAATCACGTATTCAGTTCTCATGATCCATGACCATGTTCCCATAAGCTCTTATGTGTTACGTCATGTTTCTTTCATGTTCACGTATTCAAACCATGTCCAGCCCAGCCATATTCTTAACCATCACCCATCATTCGAGGACGAATGATCCCAAGGGGGAGATATTGTAACACCTCGTACCTTTAACCTAAGTTTTGACCATAATCATAGACTTAGAAAATCAGATAAAGAATGTGGGAATTGGAATTTCCCTGTTCAGTTGTAAGATGGGGGTTTACGCTTACGAACAGTGACCGTATTTCAAGTCGTAAACTGGTACCAAAGATTTTTGAGCATTCTGGAATTTGACACTTAGAGGTTACATCATTAAATACGGATCGTATTTCAAAATACGGCTCGTATTTCAAAATGTATTTGTAATTTGGGAAAACTTCCTCGATGAAAGTTGTAGAGCTTTGAAATACATTTCCAACGGTATATTATGGGGGTCAAACGGACATCTGTGCAAAGAGTTATGTCCATTTTACTGAAGAGACGCAGTGCAGTCCGTATTTCAAAATACGGCCAGTATTTAACTGGGCAGAAAATTTAATTTTCCAGAACAGTATATATTCCTCCATATCATTTCAAATCATTATTTTTTATTCCTTCAATCCCTAGAACGACCTCCTACCTTCCTCCATCATCAAGAACACCAAGGTAAGCCTACTCTAATTATTCCAACTCAATTCTAACATATACTCTAATAATCTAAACAAGAAATCATCATTCCTAAACTAGGGTTTTCAAGAAAACTCATGTCAAGGTTCAAGATTCAAGATTTTGGAAATCTTCTTCAAAGTTCAACTCTTTAATTCAAGTTTTGGAGCATTACCAGGTATGTAGAGTTACTATCTACGTGTGGGAACATCATTGTTCTTCCCCACGCCTCATAATCCATAAAATTATGATTCTCTACTAAAACTAGGGTTTCAATACCATGCTCATGATAACCCTAGGTCCATGTCCATGATTATATTATGTATGAATTGTTATAATTCCATCATTGAGTTCTTAATATTTCTTTATGATTATTGAGAATCCGTCCGTAATCTATGAAAACCCATATCTTGTATTCCATGGGTTCTTGCATGCATGTTTTTGACTAAGAATGATTGTTTCATGAATATCCTACATGTCTACAAGTTTTCATGCAACTGTATTATATAATTATTTTCATGCTATGATACAAGATACATACATACTAAATACAAGTTATTTCATGAAACCATATTTACAAGTTATTTCATGAAACCATGCTTACACGTTATTTCATGAAACCATATTTACAAGTTATTTCATGAAATCATGTTTACAAGTTATTTCGTGAAATCATGATTACAAGACAAGTACAAGTTAATTCACGAAAATCATGGGCTTCTTAGCCAATTATTTTATGTTCATGTTTTTGGGAGTTGCACGAATTACCGAGAAGGCTCAGATAGCCTGAAACTATGTAGCCACCGTAGGACAAAGATCGTTCCGCCCAGTTAGGACGATACCTTAATTTTACACTGAATGGATCCATCAGGCACGTTACCACCTTATACCCTGGCAAGGTTTAGGAGCTCTGCTGGTCCGGCGAGGTACCAGACTCCATGTACCCATGTGGTGATATCACATGTCGGTTTATGAAATGCTCTCCCTACTTATCATGTATTTCTTATATCATATATATACATGTACCCATGCTCATGCTCATGTTCATGTCTAGGTTTTCAGTTTCAGTTCTTATCTTGTTATTTCAAGCCCAATGTTGTTTCTTTCAGTTGCTTTACATACCAGAACATTCAATGTGCTGACGTCCCTTTTTATTTCCCGGGGGCCTGCATTTCACGATGCAGGTACCGATATACAGGACAACACATCTGCTCAATAGGACAGCATTCGTATCAGCTTATTGGTGAGCCCCATCTCATTCGGGGTTTAGTCAACTTTTGTTTTATGATTAGTTATGCATCTAAGGTATGCTGGGGGCCTTGTCCTAGGAAGTATGTTTTTCGGTCAGACTCATGATAGAGGTTTCATAGACTAGACAAGTCAGTTATGTTATGTCAGACATTCGGAGTCGTATAGCCATTTTGGCTCATTCATGTTATTTCCGCACTCATGTTTAAACACGTATTTTTATTAAGTATTATGACTTACTACGTTTTATAAAGGCTCATCATGCATTCACGTTATATTCCGCTCATGTTATGCCTCATGATGATTCAGCGAGCCATGTGGTTCGCTCGGTCACATGCAGTAAGGCACCGAGTGTCGTGTTTCTCCCAGGCCATGGTTCGGGGCGTGAAAACCTAAATCACGGGAAGATAATGCGTGACTAATAGGCTTCAAAAGCTTTGCGAACAAAGGCGGCCTGCTACAACGTCATTGGTGGTTTGCTTCACCGCAGGTGTTTTTCCGGCCCGATGACAAGATGCATAGAACCTGAGGAGTCGGATTACGTCATGCAGGAGGTGCACAAGTGGATATGTGGTAATCATTTCGGTGCGGAGTCGCTCTCAAAGAAGTTGCTCCGGGCTGGGTATTATTGGCCTCGAATGGAAGAGGATGCCAAAGCGTTCGTTCGGAGGTGTGACAAGTGTCAACGATACGCTCAAATGTTGCATCAACCTGGCGAGCACTCGGTTATTCCCTCCTAGTCGTTCATGAAATGGGGGATGGACATAGTAGGACCGCTGCCGGCAGGGCCTGGTCAGGTACGATTCGTACTAATGGAAATCGATTACTTCTCTAAATGGGTCGAGGCTATAGCTTACAAGAAGATCAGAGAGAAGGAAGTGATTGATTTCATTTGGAATCACGTAATCTGTCGATTCGGAATTCCGAAAGATATCACTTGCGATAATGGCCCACAATTTATTGGAGCAAAAGTCACAAGTTTCCCTAAGGAGTTGAGCATCAAAAGGATCACTTCTTCCCCTTACCATCCCAGTAGAAATGGCAGGCGGAGTCAACAAACAAAACTGTTATCCTAAATCTGAAGAAGAAGTTAGAAGATGCCAAGGGAGCATCGCCTTCAAAGTTAACGGAGGTGCTATGGGCATATAGAACTACGGCGAAATCCAGCACCGATGAAACTCCTTTCTCCCTGGTGTACGGAGCGGAGGCATTGATCCTGGTGGAATTCAGCGCTCCTAAACCCTAGTATGATTAGGCACAAGAGCAGGCTAACTCTGAGGCAATGTCGGTTTAGCTGGATCTATTGGAGGAACACAGAGACCTCGCGTACGTTCAAATGATGGCTCAAAAGCAACGGATGGAATGATACTATAATTGTCGCACCAACCTCTGTCACTTCAAGCTCGGGGATTTGGTGCTACGAAAGGTCACTCAAAGTACTCGAGAAGCGAATACTATAAAGCTAGGTCCAAACTGGGAAGACCCGTACAAGGTGATTGGTATTACCTGAAAAGGCTCGTACAAGCTCGAGGATGCAAACGCAAAGGAAGTCCCCAGTAATTGGAATATAAGTTTCCTCAAAAGATATTATACTTAGCCGGGGAACTGTTGTCAGTGGTGTTTCACTCTTTTTCCTTTCATCCGATTTTTGTCCTAATTGGGTTTTTCCGGTAAGTTTTTTAACGAGGCAGTACCGTTTGGACGTCATTAGATTTTCCCAAGGGCATCATTCAATGTCTGAAAGCTCATTGTTTGCTTCCAAACATTGCGGGGCTACATATATATAAGATGAAGTACACTAATACTGGGGATGAAGTACAGTAATACCGGGGACTGCTTGGTTGAAATGTCTATATGTATTCGGAAATTTATGGAAATGGAATTTTCTTACTGTGAAATATGTTATTCATATTCCTTGCCATGTTAAGCAGTTACTTTCCTTTCCATGTTATCTTTCGTTGCTTGCTCGTTAATCTACCATTTATATTCACATGTTGATTAAATTTTTAAGACTCTTTTACTTGTTTCTTCCATCATCTTTTTGTTAGGGTTTACCCAAAATTTCCTACTTTATCTGGATTCTACAATAATTGTGTTTTACTTCGAAAAGGTTTCTTGGTGGAAAAAACTTTCTTTATAAGAAAGGATTCTACCATATCTATCATTTTCTTGGACGAGAAGTTTTGAACATCTATAAGTAGAACATTATTTCTTCTGATTCAACAACACAATAGCATCCACAATGTAGTCATTTATAGAGTTTTGTTTAGGAGGAGATTTTTCTCTCAATATTTTTATGTTTTAACTTTTTCATATGTAGATCAATTGATCAAATCGCATTAGAATATTATGCATCTTTTAGTATGTTTTCTTTGTTATCTGGTTTATCGTGTTCAAGGTTTGCAATTATTAATTTCCGCATGTCGCCCTGATATTTTCGATCCCAACACTTTTTACTCATTTTCTTTTCATTTTTCCCCTCTCTGTAAGTCATTTAGATTATTTTTTTCAAGTATATAAAACTTATGCTTTTCGCAAATAATTTTTTTTATCTATGAGATATAATATATACATATTCATACATTTCGTTTCTGTTTCAATGTCTAATAGTAGAACTTTTAACTTTTATAACTGGAATAAACCCCATATGATCCATTAGTTGTTGCCAATAATTTGGCTTCACTGAAATATGATTTGCAAAAATTATAAAGGTTATTCGTCTTTCCAAGTGAGGCTTTACTCACACAAACATATAGAAGATGAGGGAAGAGTACCCACCCAATGGAACATGAAATAATTTTAGGGATATTCAAATTGTATGTTTCCAGTTTCACCCGCATGAGTAATTTTAAAAATGACTCTTTTATGGTTTTGCACAGGGTGCAAATCATTAAATAAATATGATAAGGTGGAAATAGAAAAAAAACTTGCATACGGTGGGGATGCAAAATGCAAACAAAGATTTGGTAAATCTAAGTGTATATAATCCAATTCTTTATTTTGCATAGTTGCGCTTTAATTTATATTTTGAGCGTGTTTATAAGTTGTTATAATTAATATATTGTTTATGACTTGTTGGAGTGGTCGGGGATTAAGATCGAGAGAATTCAGACTGTTCTAAAACAAGTTTAAAATTTGAAAATTACTGCTAAGTGAAGCGCAAGATCCAATTAGAAAATAGTTTTGACATACTTTAATAAATCAAAAAACAATATTTCATTTGATGAATCTTTTAAGGATATATTTCTGAATGTCGTAAATTTCTTATCAGACATTTATCTTAATGTTAGAAAATTTACGACAATAAAAATTACGACATTTGATTCAAATATAAAATAAATGTCACGGTAAACAAATTCGTGACATTTCAACAGCATAAAATGCCGTTTATATAATGTCATCATATCCTCACTTTTTTTCACTGACTACAACAATAGTGAAAATAACTTTGCATAGCTACATAAATCATAATAAAGGTCATGACGAGGACTAAAATTTACTCAACAACCTAACTTCTTCATATTAGGAAAAATAATTGCACAGTGCCAAACAAAGAAATAAAGTAATTCCTCTGTTTCAATTTGTTTGTCTTAGTTTCCTTTTTAGTCTGATTAAAAAAGAATGTTTTTGTCCTTTTTTAACAACTCTTTAATTTGACTATAAAATTAAATAACATTTTTGTAGATTCTACATATCTTTAGTTTATGACCACAAGATTAAAAAAAACGTCTTTACTTTCTTAAATGTCGTGGCAAGTCAAAACCAAACAAACAAATGAAAAGAATAAAACAGTCAACAAAATTTCTAATACATTCAAGCATCTCAATAAGAGCTGAGTTGTCTCCAAAACCCAACCCCCCCCCCCCACCCCCCGACTTCTAACTTTCCCCTTTTACCCCTCCTCCACTCAGTCCTGGCTCTATGCGTAGGCCAATAAGGCATTTGCCTTAGGCCCCAAATTTCACCCCAAATAAATTATGTGTTAAATTCTCCTTAAAAAATTAATTATTTGTGGTAAAGAAAAAGTACAATATTTTATAAATTTATATTATTTTATTCTATGTAATATTCTCCGTTTCAATTTGTTTGTCTTACTTTTTTTTTAATTCGTTTAAAAAAGAATGTCTTTTTCATTTTTTGACAACTCTTGAATTTCAACTTTCTTATGGCATGTTTAATCATAAGATTAAATGACATTTTGATACATTCTATATATCTTTAGTTTAAAAACACAAGATTCAAAAGTTTGTTTTGCTTTCTTAAATTTCGTGTCAAGTCTAAACCAAACAGACAAATTGAAACAGATGGAGTAAAACAATCAACAAGATGTCTAATACATCCAAATCTCTCAAGAGCTGAGTTGTCTCCAACCCAACTCCCCTTGCCTCTTCTAACTTTCCCCCTTTATACAATACTTGTCTCCAACCCAACTCTCCCTGCCTCTTCTAACTTTCCCCCTTTATACAATACTCCTCCTCCACTCTAAATAATTCTAAACAACACTTGAAAGTTACAACCTAAAACTTTTACCTTCAAAAATGCAGCCGGGACAAAATGAGCCAGGTAAGTTTATGTACTACCAATGCATCCCTTGTGAAAAACTCTTCCCTTCAAGCCAAGCTATAGCTGGCCATTCGAAGAGACACTTAAAGAATGGTTGGGTTAAAGGAACTCATCATAAAAAGGTGTTTTTGCAAGAGGGTTCTACCACCAATTCATCAATTCCCCGGCACCAACAACAACAACATGTTTTTTCTACGGTGGCATCTGATACTGAATCGACAAATGTCCATCATTTGTCAAAAGGTGATCGTGGCCAGAATTTTGAAAACCCGGTGGCACAGTCCCCGTCATCTTTAGCTTCGTCATCGGCTCGCCGTAAGCATCGCTTGGGGGTTCGGGACCATAAGATTCTTGCTAGGCTCAAGGGTTGTCTTACCAACGAGGAGGATGATACCATCATGCGACTTGTTGAGACTGCTAGGAAACAGGTTAGTTAATTTTAACATGCACTTGCTCGATCTTTTTAAGTCCACCACTGAAATGATTCATGCTCTTTTTTTTTTCCTTCTTTGGTTTGGATCTTTTGTTTATGGTCGATATGTTCTAGGAATTTATGTGTGACCTGGTGATACAAGGTGATAAAAGGGGTGGGGGTGGTGTTTGTCACCCTAGTTTTGTTTTTTTATGTATAGTTTTTGACTCTTTTAGCCTTCTAAATATTTAGTACATCTCTAGAAATTACTCTTATACCCCTCTCTGATTTCTTAGGAGTCCTCTAGTTCAAAATCAATATATCCTAGGATTATATCAATCTTAACTTTTATATGAGATAAGTGATGCCAAGATTTTGGTATGAAAATAATTCAGTACTGGTTTTAGCTAATAACTCCAACTAAAAATGAAATACATTTAATCTCAAAATTGATCCTCGGATAATCCGCCTAATCCCTGAACCAAACGTCCTTAAAGAATTTAATTGTCTTTTTGTATCTAACTCTAATGAATTGCCATGAATTATATTTACAATAATCCAGTGACCTACAATCCATTGACATCTATGTAGGTGTGATTAAGTGAATTTAAAAGATGAATCGTTACTAGATGAATATGTTTCCACTTGAAGTGGTAACAAATTCTTACTGAGGGCTAGCCTTAGACCATGAAGTAGGATTAGGATTTCCATTTGGAGAGGGGAGATTACGAGGGTGAATTTTGCAAACCCTACAACCAAATCACCTTTGTGGTTTCTAATTACACCTCCATGTCCCACCATTTTTCGTTTCTTCATTGTAGGCGTCATCAATGTTAAGTTCATCAACGTTAAGTTTATAAAACCCCAGTGGGTGAATAATATTAGATCGTTCAAGTGATGTGTGGTTAACTTTTTAACCTTGCATCCATGTACCAGTCTAATACAACTTATTTGATGATTGAAAATTTTTTGTAACAGACCAAAGAATCAAGCAAGAAGAGCATTGAGATGGAGGTGATCCCAAACAAGGATTTAGAAGCACCACCCGTGATTAGAATTGACAACAAAGATGTTATCATCGTTGAGGACTCGGATGATGAGTCCAACAATATGTGATCATCATATGGCTAAAGCATATGATATTGTTTCTTGGTTTTTTTTCTTACTAAAGCTTTTGAAAAGTTTTGTTTTCATCCTGAGATATTATCAAGATATTATCATAGTTAAATATGATTTTGAAATATTGTTATCGAATTATTAGTGAAGTGTTTTATTAAATGGACAATCTCGAGGCTTTTTAGACGATCATTCAAGAGTGCTCATGTTAAACAAGGGACATCCCTTATCCCCTATGTTATTTGTGATTGTTGTTGAGGCGTTGTTTAGGAGGCCTTGATTCCAATTTATCATATAATAGAAGATAATTTTGCATATATGTTCGGACATACTAGCGAATTGAAGGAAGCAGCAAAGAAGATTTTTTTATATCAAATATCTGTCTCTCTTTAATTAATTGTTTGCCTACGCCATTTTTATGAACTTTTGGTAGACAAATTAGGAACTACTTTTTTAGAAAATTACCGACAGTTCTAGTAACATAGCTTAAGGGATGACTCTACAATGTCTGAAATATCGGTCTTTGTTATGCTGCATATATATTAGTTACTACTAATGTAACTATCGTTTCTGTATATTAACAAAAGACGTAGAAGAAGATCGAAATGCACGATATGTCTTGCTAATGGGAAAGAGAAAAAAAAAATATTACGCATTTAGCATATGATGATGATGTTGTGATTTCTATATGATGATGATGTCTAGGGAATAGACATGTAAACTGAAAATGATAAAAGCACAAGTCCTATAAGATGAGCAGAAAGTTAATAATATAAACGAAAGAGCCCAACCTAGATATTCCTTCCGATTCACAGATTTTTTAATCTTTTAAAGAGAGTTTATGTGTTGTAAGAAATATGCATATATAATAGGGCAAACTACATAAATGACAAAGATTTGGGCTTAACTCAAGCCACATAGCATATGTTTCACTAATTACATTTTATAGCAACAATCAGGATCCATGCGCGTGTATACAAATTCTAATTTGTATACAACAACTTTTTTTTCTTCTGTTTTTTCACTGTATTCATGAAAATGACTATATGTATTCATAAATTGACTTGTATTCATAAATACAGCGAGTAACAAATAAATACATAAAAACATATATACACAAAAAATTAACAAAATCATATTTTCTGGTATGTATACAACAAATACAAGGCATACAACATAGGTACACCAAAAAATTAATGAATACACTCAAATACTAAATACAAGAAATAAAATTGACTGTATACACTTCAAATTCACTGTATTAATTTGTATACAACAAAGATCTTCGAAAAACGCAAAAAATATTGTATACCAGTGTATCACTGTATGTATACACAGATCTGGAAAAATTTCCGGTCAAATATGAAAAATTCCAGTATGTCTACTACAAATACAAGCGAAAAAAACGTTGTATACAAGGTAAATACAATAAAAATACAACGAAAAATCCGGACTGAGCTTTTTTCCGACGTAAATCTGAGCTTTTTCCGGCGTAGATTTGAGGTTTTTTTTTTCTTTTTTGCTTCCAACAATGCTTAGATCCGTCGGCTAAGCAATTTGGTTATGTTATTTCAACATTGTAGCTTATAATACCACAACCAAAAAAACACAGGCTAAGCAATTTCCACGTCTTCTCTTTTTGCCTGGCTTGAACATTTTAGTGAAAATCTGCAAGTTTCAATTGCATCTTCAATTGTAAATATGCATTCATTATACTTAGACCCGTCGGCTACGGCGGTGGCGGTGGAGGCTACGGTGGTGGAAGACGTGAAGGTGGCGGCAGTGGATACTGTGGAAGACGTGAAGGAGGCTGTGGTGGTTAGGTTGCGCATCCATGGCGGCGTCAATATTCTCTTTAGCTCTGTGATTAAAGCCCAAATCCATTTCGCCGGAGCTTCGGCAATGGTGGTCGGCGGCAGAACAGTGGGGAAGAGGGGAGAGAGAGATGGGAGGGTTGGGTTGGGTTGGAAGTAAATAATGTGATGGGTATTCTATTTTGTGTGTGTGTGTATATATATACATATATATATATATATATATATATATATATATATATATATATATATATATATATATATATATATATATATATATATATATATGTATGTATGTATAGTTACTAATTGTCATTAATATACAAATGTTTGCTATGAGAAGTAATTAAGTTAAACTATAGCTACTAAATGTCAATAACCACTATATGTTTGTTATGTCATGTAGTTTTCCCTATATAATAAGTACCCTGTTCACCCAAGCTTGTTATCTTTTCTTGTTTAAAGTATTTAATCCCATTAAGAAAATCTTGATTTGATTTAATGATATTTTTTCCTTTATGCAAAAAAATAATTAAATGCATTACGGAGTTGATGAATCGCCGTCTACTTGATCTTTTTTGTTTTGGAGTTAATTACCTTGCTCATGCACGATAATGAATTGTACATCATCCGAAAAGGTCTTTGTTTTCTATGTTCCTCCTTTAGTGTCTTTTATTTTAGGTTTAATACACCGTCAAACGCTTAAACTTGTCAGTAAGTTTCATTTAGCTAGTTTCTCGAACTATGACTTATTTCAGTTGAGCATCTGAACACATGAATAGGGTGTTCCATTAAACACATTTAGTTCAAAATTTTACTCAACAACCTAACTCCTTCTCATTAGGACAATAAATAAATTGCACAGTGCCACACAAAGAAATAGAGTAATTCTTCCGTTTCAATTTGTTTGTCTTAGTTTCCTTTTTAGTCCGTTTAAAAATAACATTTTTTCCTGTTTTTAATAACTCTTTAATTTGACCACAAAATTACAGGGAATTTTTGTAGATTTTGCATATCTTTAGTTTATGACCACAAGATTCAAAAAATGTCATTAGTTTCTTAATGTCATGACAAATCAAAACCAGACAAATAAATTAAAACGAAAAGAGCAAAACAGTCAACAAAATTTCTAATACATTTAGACATCTCAATACGAGCTGAGTTATCTCCAAAAACCAACCCCCACCCCCCTCCTTTTAACTTTCCTCCATTATACATATACTCCTCCACCACTCAAAAGATTTAAGTGTAAGGTCCAACTTGAAATTATTTCAAACCTCCTTTAAGAATTCAAGAAATAATTTATTCTGATGAAACTTTTAAGGATATAAAACGTCAAAAATTTCTTATCGACATTTATCTAAATGTAATCTCTGATACTAAAATTTACGACATTTACTTCAAATGTAATTTAAATGTCCCGACAAACAAATTTGCAACACTTAAACAACATAAAACGAAGTTTATATAATGTCATTGTATCCGCGCTCTTTTGTAGTGACTACAACAATAGTGAAAACACTTGCATAGATATAGAAATAATAATAAAGGTCATGATGAAGAACTAAAATTTACTCAGTTCCAATCTCTGATTTCATCAACCTAATTTCTTCTCATCGGGCTAATAAATAAATGCACGAAGAAATATAGAAATTCCTCCATTTCAATTTGTTTGTCTTATTTTTTTTTTAGTTCGTTTAAAAAAGAATGTCTTTTTCATTTTTTGACAACTTTTGAATTTCAACTTTCCCAGGGCATGTTTATGATCATAAGATTAAATGACATTTTGATACATATTACATATTTTTAGTTTAAGAACACAAGATTCAAAAGTTTATTTTACTTTCTTAAATTTCGTGTCAAGTCAAACCAAACACACAAATTGAAACGGAAGAAGTAAAACAGTCAACATGATGTCTAATACATCAAACCTCTCAATAAGAGCTGAGTTGTCTCCAACCCAATTCCCCCTGCCTCTTCTAACTTTCTCCCTTTATACATATACTCCTCCTCCACTCTCTAAATATTCTAAACAACACTTGACAGTTACAACCTCAAAATTTTACCTTAAAAATGCAGCTGGGACAAAATGAGCCAGGTAGATTTATGTACTACCAATGCATCCCTTGTGAAAAACTCTTCCGTTCAAGCCAAGCTATAGTTGGCCATTCGAAGAGACACTTCAAGAATGACTGGGTTAAAGGAACTCACCATAGAAAGATGTTTTGCAGGAGATTTCTACCACCGATTCATCAATTTACCAGCACCAATACAAATTTTTTCTATCTTAGCATCTTATACCGCCTCGACAAATGTTCATCATTTTCCAAAAGGTGATCATGGCCAGAATTTTGAAAACTCGGCGGCGCGACCCTCGTCGTCTCCAGCTTCATCACCGGCCCGCCGTAAGCATCGCTTGGGGGTTCAGGATCATAAAATTTTAGCTAGGCTCAAAGGTCGTCTTACCAAAGAGGAGTATGATCTCATCATGCGACTTATTGAGATTTCTAGGGAACACGTTAGTTAATTTTAACATGCACTTGCTCGGTCTTTCTAATTCCTTCATCACTTAAATGATTCATGTTTTTTTTTTTTTTTCCTTCCTTGGTTTGGATCTTTTGTTTATGGTCTATATGTTCTATGAATTGATTATGTGTCTTGGCGATATAGGGGTGATAAAAGGGGTGGCGGTGGTGTTTGTCACCCTATTTTTGTTTTTTATGTTTAGTTTTTGATTTTTTTAGCCTTCTAAATATTTAATACAATCTCTAGAAATTACTCGTATGCCCTCTTTGATTTCTTAGGGGTCCTCTCGTTCAAAATCAAGATATCCTAGGATTATATCAATCTCGCCTTTTATATGAGATAAGGGATATCAAGATTTTGGTATGAAAATAATGTAGTACTAGTTTCAGCTACTACCTCCAACTATTATGAAATAAATTTAATCTAAAAATTGATTCTAGGATAATCCGCCTAATCCCCGAACCAAAGGTCCTTAAAGAGTTTAATTTTCTTTTTGTATCTAACTCTAATGAATTGCCATGAATTATATTTACAATATTCTAACCTGCAATCCATTGACATCTATGAGTTGGTGTGATTAAATGAAATTAAAAGACATCTATGAGTAGGTGTGATTAAATGAAATTAAAAGATGAATCATTACTAGATGAATATGTTTCCACTTGAAGCGGTAACAAATTCTTACTGAGGGCTAGCATTAGACCATGAAGTAGGATTAGGATTTCCATTTGGAGAGGGGAGATTACGAGGCGTAATTATGCAAACCCCACGACCCAACCACCTTGTGGTTTCATATTACACCTCCTTCTCCCTCCCTTTTTTGTTTCTTCATTGTAGGCGTCATCAATGTTAAGTTTAAAAATCCCCATTGGGTGAATAATATTGTAGCGTTCAAGTGATGCATGGTTAACTTTTTAACCTTGCATCCATGTACTGTCTAATACAACTTATTCGAAGATTGAATTTTTTATTTTTTTTTGTAACAGGCCCAAGAATCAAGCAAGAAGAGCATTGAGATGGAGGTGATCCCAAACAAGCATTCAGAAGCAGCCGTGATTGGAACTGACAACAAAGATGTTATCATCATTGAGGACTCGGATGATGAGTCCAACAATATGTGATCATGATATGGCTAAAGCATATGATATAGTTTCTTGGTTTTTTTTTCCTTACTAAACAGTTTGAGAAGTTTTATTTTCATCATGAGATATTATCATAGTTAAATATAGGTTTGAAAGATTGTTATTAAATTATTAGTGAAGTGTTTTATTAAATGGACAATCTCGTGGCTTTTAGACGATCATCCAGGAGAACTCATGTTAAACAAGGCGCATCCCTTAAACCCTATGTTATTTGTGATTGCTGCTGGGGCATTGTTTAGGAGGGCTTGATTCCAGTTTGTCATCTAATAGAAGATAATTTTGCATATAAGTTCGGACGTATAAGCGTATTGAAGGAAGCATCAAAGAAGATTTTTTTTTAATTTATCAAATATTGTGTATCTAGCAGCTTTTCTTTAATTAATTGTTTGCCGACGCCGTTTTTATGAGCTTCTTGGTAGACAAATTAGGAACTACTTTTATTAGAAAATTACCAATAGTTCTAGTAACACAGCTTAAGGGATGACTGTACAATGTTGAACTATTGGTCTTTGTTATGTTGCATATATATTAGTTACAACTAATATAATTATCATTTCTATATAATATAACAAAAGACGTAGACAAAAAACAAAAACAAAAAAAAAGACGTAGAAGAAGATCGAAATGCACGATATGTCTTGCTAATGGGCAAATATTATTACACATTTAACTTATGATGATGATGTAGTGATTTCTATATCTAGCTAGGGAATAGACATAAAAATTAATAAGATGAGCAGAAAGTTAATAGTAATATAAACGAAAGAGCCCAACCTAGATATTTCCTCCGATTAACAGATTTTTTAATCTTTTAAAGAGAGTTTATCTGTTGTAAGAAATATGCATATATAATAAGTACCCTGTTCTCCCAAGCTTGTTATCTTTTTTTCTTTTTTTTTTTTAATTTTTAATCTCATTAAGAAAATCTTGGTCAGATTTAATGATATATTTCTTTTATGCAAAAAGTTAATTAAATGTATTACTAGTTCTCCAAGTCAAAAAGTTTCTTATAGATGATATATTTATTTGGTGTGTCCTTCTATAAATTATAAGATAGGAGATTTGTAATAATTTTTGACATCTCAAATGAAGTGTTTGCTTGAGTATCCTCTTAATTGGGAAAGGAACTAACCACATAGGTTGGCAATGGCCTATGTAATCATTGAGTATATATATTTCTGATTATATTATTGAAGTGGATGATGGTTGAAGTGGTGCATACATAGAGAAGGAAATGAACAATTGTGGACTACTTGGAAAATTACGGAGTTGATGAACTGTCGTCTACTTTATCTTTTTTTGTTTTGGCAAGTCCATGGAGTTAATTACCTTGCTCACGCACTATGAGGTGTTGTGCATTATCCGAAAAAGTCTTTGTTTAGTGAGTTTTATTTTAGGTTTAATACATTGTCAACCCCTTAAACTTGTTACTAAGTTTCATTTAGCTAGTCTCACAAACTATGACTTGTTCCAATTGAGCATCTGAACACATGGATAAAGTGTTCCTATTAAACACACTCAATTCAAAATTTTAATTGTTTTTGCGCGTGATCTCAAGCGTCTATTAGCTAATTAAGTACTTAACCACATAAATTTGTCATCTCCTTAAGTTATGCACATCAACCTAATTGTAACGTGCAACTTCTTGAGGCTAGCTAATGCGTATTGTTAAAGGAGGTGACATATTTAAAGTGGTTAACTAATCTACGTAATTGACACTTTAGAACAGGTTCAAATATTTTTTAATATTTGAACCAAAAGTGTCTAATACAAACAATTTATCATGTGTTTAAGTGCTTAATTGGAACAAGTTGCAGTTCAAGTATCTAAACAAAATTTACTGTCAAAATTAAAAATTATCTATTAAGCCTTTATTTTACGTTCTCCTTCGCTTCTTGTTTGTCCTAGCATCATCAAATATTGTATTAGTTAGGAGAGCACTTATTTCTTTTATTTATATATATAAAAAAAAAAAAAAAAAGGCCTAGCTAAAATTTGGACTAGTTAGGAAAGCACTTATATTTCCTTTTTCTTTCTTCAAGTCAGAACGTTAAGGACGAACTGAAATGGATAAAACATTGAGGGACCAAAATATAACTTTCCAAAACATTATGTACCAAAAAAACACAATTTACTCAATCCATAATTACACTCCAAAAATCCAAATGTCAGCAGCAGAAGAAGCAAGAAAATGGCAGTCTTCTGTTTGATGCCCAGTTGCCTTGCCAACAGCTCTTCCTTAAAATTATTTGCAACACCAACAAAGGTACCACCCTAATAAAAGAGCAAAAATTGCAGTGTCTTGAAAATATTTTCAGAATTATATATCCAGTTACTAGTTTTTTTTTTTTTTTTTTTTTTCATTTGTAATTTTGGCAGTATATAAGCAGCTTTGATTGTTTACAGAAACTTGCCCAAAAGGATAATAAATTACCATGTGAGTTGAAGTTGTTGAAGAGCTTGGCTCCACCTTTAATGACTGCCCTTATAGCCCTCTCTCCCATTGTCAATCCCCCAGGTAAAAGTTTGCCTTTTTTGTTCAGCATTTTGTTTATGATTCTTGATAATGCTACTCAAATATTTGATTCTCATTTATATGATTCTTGATTGAGTTAAAAGGTCAAAAACACACCTAAACTATCATCTTTTCACGAGTTTCATACCTCAACTATCCATTGTTCCATTTGCCTACCTAAACTATCACCTTTTCGCGAGTTTCATACCTCAACTATACATTGTTCCATTTGCCTAACTAAACTATCACTCCTTTTGTATTAAAACACACCTCGATGTTGAGTTGGCCTCGAGGTGTGTTTTAATACAAAGGCAGTGATAGTTGAGGTTTGAAACTCGCGAAAAAGTGATAGTCTAGGTGTGTTTTTGACCATTAACCCTTCTTGATTCTGTTTCAAGATATTGCGAAATTGTGTCCTGTTAATCTGTTGCTTATCTTCAGTCTACTCAGGAGCTTTGCTTCTATTATTTGTTTTTCCATTCTGTTTAACCTTTCTTTTGAATTCCTGTCCTACCAGCAGTGTGAAAAGGTAAGAGAGAAGTTTCAGAAAACAAATAATTTAAAAAAGGAGAAAGAGGATAAACATTTCAATATCTAGTCTTTTGCATGATCTTGGCCATTGTACCGGGAATTTAACTTTAGTTGCTTCATGATCACACAGTACATAAGCTGTCTTTATGCTACAATTAGAATAGCTAATGGAGAACTTAATAGAACTTGTCAGTGAAAACAAATTTTAGGGTCATATGGACAGTTTAGTTTTGTTGATTCCCGTTTCAGCTAAGGAATTGGATTGTATCCTTCTTATGCAAAATTGACTTATTGGATGAAAGATACGAAATGATCATTCAGCTTTCTATCGCCAATCACTTTTCATCGCCTTGAACGGAAATCCTTTTTTTCTAAAGAGCACTGTTGATTTTTTGAACTTCGTTAGCTCCCTGATCTTAGCTCACTCATGTATTCAGTTTTTCTCCTCTCTAATGGTGTTTGGCTTGAGATTTTTTTTCTTTTTCTGATAAGTAAGGGTGAATTTCATAAATGGAAAGGACGATACTAGAATGTGTGTCAACATTACAGATTGTGCAACTCCCCAATCATATCTAATAAGGAATCTATATTAGTTACATAGGCTAAGTTGCACCAAGAAGCTAACAAGTAAATACATCTAAGTTTAATGCTATGTATATTTCTCCTTTTGCCAAAACCTGTTTTGGTTTCTAGAAATACAGAAAAAGGAGGTTCATGAATTTTTTTCACAGTTTCCAATCTGTTGATATCAGTTTCAGCTATGGAGTTGGATTGGATCAAAGAGTGGAAATGATCATTTGATTTGTGTCACCAATTACTTCTCATTGCCACAAAAGGGAATCTATTTTTTGATTGCCATGAGATATAATGCTAAATCTTCTGAAATTGAGAATCTACATTAGTGGAAAGAAATAAATACCACTAGCATGAAAGGTCATGTTAGTGCAATCTTTTGAGAAGGAATTTTTTTTTTTTTTTTTTTGACAAGGAATGTTAGAACAATTAATCACTTGATATTATTAGTGATAAAAGATTTATGCTTAGCTTTCATCCTGGATCAACGGCTAGTGTTATATGGTTCTGCAATATCTCACTTCTCCTTCTGTAGGATGCTCGGTTGGCACTTCGCTCATATACTTCACGTCATAGTGTTGGTAGAGTATTTTCTACTGGTACTTATCTCTTCCTAGCAAAAAGGAAAGCTGTCTTTTGTCATGAGTAGATATGGATAGACTCTTGTTTAAACAAGTATTTATCTGTCTGCCCTGAAAACCTAGTTCTGTCATTATTTTCTATCCATCTTGCATGTTATTACTAATTTGAGACAATTAGTGATACATTTTTTGTAACTGTCTTATCATTTACCAGCCAATCTTGAAGTAGGTTACCATTGGGGACCAAAGGCAACACATGTACGTGGAATATCATTTACTTCAAGGGATGACACCAAATATAAAGGAAAATAAATAGAATCTACAAAGTTTCTAGTTTGACTCAACCATGAATTACTGCATTTCCTCTTCTCTTTTATACATATTCCTGGAATAATCTGTGAATCTCTTTAATCTAGCACAGTAGTTTCCCCACAATTCTCTCCCTCTCTTTTTCTTACCCCCCCCCCCCCCCCCCCCAACCCCCCTTGCTTCTGGTTTGTTCTCTTCATTTATATTTGATGATTCTGTGAACTGAATCCACCTAACATTTGATCTAAACAGGTTAATATAATTCTGCCATTGCTTTAAGATATTGCAAATAGTCATTTCATCTTATCCTTCACCGAGCCTCGCCTGTCAAGCAGTCTCCAACTTTAGTGATCACCCAGTTGCAACTTGTAAAATCTAGATTCTAGATATGCCCATTAAAATCGCTTTGAAGATGAGGTGCGTCCCTCAGTTCATACACTAGTGGACAGCTGCTTTGAAGTCCCACTTAAAATTGGACCTTTTTACGTAGTTTATAGATGTATAGTCCAGAGAGTATGTATGAATGTCTAGAAGGTTTTAAGGGAACTGATGATAAAGTACACATGATATACCAATTTGGTACTGGTGCGTGAAGGCAAATGAACAATCTGAAAAGAGGAAAAGCAAAATAACTAAGGATAAACTTGATAGGATAAAAGACCAGCCAATTGGTGCTAGAGTTGTCAAAAAGAGGTGTAATCTGTATAATAGGTTTCTTTACGTTCTGAGGAGGCCAGGGACACTTTGAGCCGTGTCTTCTTCTGTTCTTTTAATAAAGATATTCATGATGCCTCATCAGATTCAGGTAGGATTGTCATCAGGGAATAGACTGAATTGTGGAATAAATAAGAAAATAATGTCAATACTTGCAGAGTTGCAGTCATAATATATATCCCTTTCCTTATAAAGTAAGTCAAGGAAAAGAAAAGCCTACATCTAACAAGAAAGAAGAATTATTGGTATGAAATGAACAACATATCCTAATTCTACACGGTATTACGGCCTCCCTGGTTCATAAACTCTAAGCTAGTCAGTCATATTTCCTCTACCTAGAGAAAATAGCAACAACAACAACAACATATCCAGTATGATCCCATGTGGTGAGTTCTGGGGAGAGTGGGGTGTACCTAGAGAAAATTGCGGAAATGAAAAAAAATATTATCAGCTCGTAAGATTCTATAAGCACTTGCATATTCTCTAATTTTGTAACTTTACCTGCTTTCTTAACCTGGATATGAAGTTACCTAATGTGTTGAGGCCTTGAAGGGCCATAGAGCCTTGGTAGCGATGCAAAGCCCTGAAACTGCTACTAAGTCTCCATACAACTTGTACTCGACTTAGCCGATTGCTTGACTCGCAATCTGTTCGCCTTCTTTACTCACGCCCTTCATCCCATCTCAACAAGTTTCTGAACAGTAACCAGGGTGTCATGGTTAATGATGAGCTAAAAGCAGGATTTAGGGAATGGTGATTACAGTATTTAACCTATGCAGTTTATGGTGAATCTAAAATGGAAGTGGTGATGTTAAATTGGGTGAAAGGATGCTTTTGGGTTGGTTATGTGCATGAAACATCTTTAATGCTTCAGCACCCTCATTATTGAATGTAATATGCTGGGTACAGCATTAAAAGGGGTAGGAAAAATATAGAACTTTCTTGGAAAACCTACTAATTGACATTAACGAGATTCTTTTTCTCAAATTAAGTTTTTTTCTTGTATTTTCTTATTTAATATGACCATGATTCAGTTTGGAGCATAACCAGTTCCGAAAGAGAAAAAACTGAGTTGTTAGATTAAAATCAGTCAACTGTCCATGTTTGGAATTCTTTTTACTAGTTGGGGTCGTTCCAGTTGTGTTTGTGAATTTGTAGTTTTGGGGGGAGAATGAAAAAAAGGTAAATAAAGACCTTAGCCAAGAGCAAGGGATTCCCTTTTTTGCCTTTTTATGCGCGACATTATATTTTGGTTTAGAGTGATTTAAATTATCTTTGCTAGTAGGGATTTTTGCTTTACTAATACAGGTAAGATATTTTTGGTATAGGGTTGAGTAATGGTGGTTTGTCTTAAAGAGAGATCAAGTGGATTCTTTGATCATCGTCAGTCTTCTAATAGATTATAATGTATCACTTTACCTGAGAACTTTGTCTTCACAGATCTTCTACCAACCAACAACTGCGCGTTCGATGTAAGAAGGCAAGATGCTCACTTATTTACGTAGGAGAGGTTTAAGCTTCTCCTGCTCAACAAGAATATCTGGAAAATGAGCCTATTTGAATTGCAGAAAGTCCTTCATATTTTCCATTCTTAAGGCACCACATGAATTCGTATTCCCCATTAAGCAAAGTTTTACAGGTGGTCTGTGCACTACTAGGTTATGATAAGACAGTGGGCATCAGGTACAATATTCTGCTGTTTATGTGTGGATAATCAGTGGTGACGGACTACCTATACAGTGGTCATCAGGTACAATATTGCTGTTTATGTGGAGAATCAGTGGTGACGGACTACTATTGAATAGAAGTATACATAAGAACCATTTCTTAAACCAAATATAAAGCACTCCTAGAAGTATAAAGATGTTTGAGCTGCCATAGTTCTTCTTATTTATCTATAATTTCATACATGGATGAAATAACTGATCTTAGACGCTCCGTTGAGGGTTGTGGAAAAATCCCTTAACCTATACTCTTGAAGTTTCGAGTGGATGCTGTCTTAGTAATCTCTACATTCTAGAGGTCCCTTTTGAAGGTGACTTGATTGTATTTCCTTAATTAACATTAGTGTACTGGAAACTTAAAGCTAGGGCTGATTGCACATCAGATGTAGGTTTGCAAGAAGAAGTTCCTTGATATCAATTTGCTTGCAGTTGATATTCAGTACTAGGCCTTTTAATCTTGAAACGAAATCCATATTTTACCTGTTTCTTCATCTCTCTTCTCCCCTTTATTTTATTTTATTTTATTGTACTTTGTTTTGCAGTCTCAATTGGACAAACAATAGATGTACAAAAGGGAGCTGCTTTGTTTAATCGAGCTTGCATTGGATGTCATTATGCAGGTGGAAATATTATCCAGCCTGTGAGTCTTAAACCTGCCTCATGATTCCAATAGTTGTCGAAAATTTCCAGCTTACCTTAATTATCTTTCCTTTTTCATGCTAGGGTGCAACACTCTTCTTGAAGGATCTACAAAGGTAAAATATTAAAATCCATCCATAAGTTTTAGTTTTGTTAGTTACTCCTTCTAGCATGTCACCTTTTCTTAGAACTTTGCATATCTGAATGGAAACCAGAAGTTCAAATAAAAGCTGCTTAAATTTTTGAACTCCATAAAAGTATTACCATTCTTAGGACTTGACATTTCAGCTGTTTGGTTTAATTTTTTGTACCGGGAGTGAGAGATGGCGAGTAAGTTTAAAACATATTCACAGCAACTTGAAGGTCAGAATATAAATAGTCCGTATGCTAGTTCCTCTGTTTTTATTAAGAGTGATCTAATTAACTTTTTCGTTTTTAATGGCTCTAAATGAGAAGTTCTCTTTCAAAAAGGGCTCTTTGTTGACTGAAGATAGCTTCTCCCCCTTCCCCTTCTAAAACTTAGCAGGTCAAATTTTCTAAACATAAGATTTCGTTGGACATGTCAGTTCTTGTGAAGAAAACATATGGATAAAAGGTAAACTGAATATAAAAAAAAAAATCAAACAAGTAGAATGATAGAATGTGCTGGAAACCAATTTTCCTATTGCATACTTGAGCTAAGAGTAAAACTACTATACAACAACTATCAGTCCCAATTAAGTTGGGGTCGGCTAAGAGTAAAACTACTATATGTTGTTTTATTGAATTGTTAAACTTTTGAATCCACATTCACATGGTTTGACAAAACCAAATCTTTACAGACAATAAGTGATTTCATCTTTTCTTTTGAAATCTTATTGTTGTGCTGTCTTATCATATTCTATTCCTTGTCATTTTATTATGCAAAAACAACATGGCCAACTTTGAAGTAGCTACTTTTCTGTATAGAAATGGAGTTGACGCGGAAGACGAGATATATCGCATCACTTACTATGGCAAAGGGAGAATGCCAGTAAGTTCATGCTGTTCAGAACCATGTTTGTCTTTATGCTGCTATGTGGTGGACCATAATGTGTTGTCTGTCTTTGCAGGGGTTTGGTCAGAACTGTACACCGAGGGGTCAATGCACGTTTGGTCCTCGATTGCAAGAGGATGAAATTCAACTCTTAGCTGAGTTTGTGAAGTCTCAAGCTGATAAAGGTTGGCCTAAAATAGAAAATAGTGGAGATTGAAAATAACTATTACTTCATTAAGTCTAGTTCAAGAAATAGAAGCAACTAGCACAATAATTCAAAATGTGCATATCATGTTTCCCCATTCCGTTGTCTTTTCATCTCCCGGTCCCATTCGACGTTTTTGCTTGCAAATCCCCACCTACTGAAGGAGATTCAGATGACAATAGTCAGTCATCTCACTAGAGTTACCTGTTGATGGCATGAAGGGTAGCTTCACTTTCCTGTGTAAAGTTGACTTTGTTTCTTCCCATCGTAGTTGCTATTAGTTTTTAGATACCACATGCTGGACCTGCTAGAGCACATGCCCACATGCATCTGTTATTCTGAACTGGACATGAAAAACTATAGTTTGACTATATTCTTGATCTCCAAGCAAAAAGTGTAACAGAAACTCTACATTTTGCACTTAAAATGTTCAGGCCTTGTGCTGGATTTTGAATTTAAAAGCTCTTACTAAATTAGATGATTTGAAAGTGTCCAGAGGGTTCTATAAAATATAATTTTTCTTGTACTGCTTTTGAGAGGTTATCTGGTTTTGGAAATCATGTCAGATGGGTGTTGACTTGTTTAAGTTTTTCATCTGTTATTTGGTAGTATCCTTAATTGATAACACATGGTTTGATGAAATAGCTTTAAGAATGGTCAAATGTTGAGGATGCCGTTGCCTTTTGGATTTAGCAGGGGATTAAGTACAAATCAGTCTATCTCACTTTTGGATTTGTGGTATAAAACCTCCTTGGTATATGTAAATATGAACAAATTGTCTCTTTTTTTACCTGAGGTTCATGCAAATCACTAATCTCTTTGCGGAAAAATATGGCACAGTGGAATAAAAAGAATTATATAGGCGATACTAACTAATTGGAGTTAAGTTTTTAGACATGTTGATTAGTCTACTTTATGTCCAATGTTCATTAAGTCTTTTTGTTTTGTTAGATATTTATTTATATGTTAGTAAAAAAATATGGAGAATTTTGAAATGCTAGAAAACTTAATTTTTTAAATATTTAATTGAGACAGGTTGCACATAACGACATGAATAGTGAGGATTTATATAGTTGATCCTGTAACATGTGGAATTGAGGTCATGAGTCTTCCACAATGTTGGTGCATATACGTCTAGATACAGACGTCTCTTGGTGATTGAAGAAGCTTTTAGATAATTGCCAGTAGTAATCATGTCATCAGTCTTTCTTGTCCTTAATTATAATTTCATTCATGGAAATCCAAGAAACATGTTTGCCATGACCATAGCACATTAAAAGGTAAATATCTTTGTGTTTGAATATTATTAAGTGCATAATAATAGAACACATATATCATAGAAACATAATTAGACATTATCACACAAGTGAGACCCCACTATTGCTTAGATGAAAAGCACTTGAAATTTAAACATTTGCTCTAATCCAATTACTTCTCAAATGAGCTACAGTTCTATGTTTAATGTACCTAAACTTTAACATTTCTCAAGATGAATAACTAAAAGTTAGAAAGAATCTGAAGAAGAGTATTGCCTCCGTTTTACTTTAATTATGTGACACTATTGTTATTTGGAGAGTCAAATAACAATAGTGACCATTTTTCTCTGACCATAGCTTCTCAAATTTATTTCCTTAATAATTGTTAACTATTGTGACTTATATTACATTTTGTATAGTTTCTGGATACGTATATTTTTCTTTTAAAAGAAAGTTTAAGATTCTATGTTTAAATTCACACCGAAAATTAGTCAGTTTGACCTAATTTTTCGAACTATATCACAAATGTGGTATGGAAGAACAAAAAATCTCTCCCGCTTACTCTTAGAAAGAACATTATGTTTTTGTTAGTTAGATAGTTCTTCCGGTCATAAGATTCTTTACGAATAAAATGAATCGGAGATCGAGGAAAATTTATTGACAAGAAGGAACCATTTATTAGTCTATTCTTGATGTATGTCGACATATTTATAAATCAAATACAGGACCCTTGGCTTAGACTCGATAAGCATGTTAGAGGTCACACAAATTGGAGATAATGAAATCTAATGAATGAATTTGAACCACCCCTTGCTAACCAAAAAACAAATTATAACCGTTGGACAAACAGAAGAAACCTGAAAAATCCTATCTAAAAATAATTTTCAAAAACTAGTATCACCCACAAAACACAGGGAATATAAAAAATTAAAACTAGTTTATTATGTTTTGTTTCGTTGTGAAGGCAAAAAAGATTAAAAAAAAAAAAAAAAAAAAAAGGGGCAGCTTTATTCACAAAGGCCACCTAACTCTTCAAACCTTAATCAAATGAAGGTTGATTCAACTCTTTCAGCTAAATTACAAGGCAAAACCATGTGACTCTCTATCTATTAATCACAACAATATTAAATAAAAGGAGAAACCATTAAGATTAGGTATTTAAAGGTTTTGTGGTCCTTCACTTCCATTAGGGCCTGTCTATATATATGTCACTGTTTGTCAATCAAAGACACGAGGAAGCACCAAAGCTAAAGACAAAAGCACAACCTCACCCGATTCCACCAACCTGGCTAATACTACATACATGCATGTAATATATACAATTTCCAAGTATGCATTTTTCCAATTTTTGAATTAAATTTATGTGACAGTATCATCACTATGTTCTTTCAACTATCCGGTACCGGTTGGAGGCTTGGAGCCCACTAGCTCGACTAATTCAGATTCGTATCGATAGACCTATTATATTGTAGGAGGTAAATTGTTCCCCAATAAGAAGTTACATATTCAACCATAGAGTTCGAATTCGAGACTTCTTATTAAGAGAGTGGAGGATCCCAATAATCCAACGTTCATAGTTTATCAATTATCAGTATGTGATTAATAAGTTGTTGCTAGATCCAAATTGGACTGTCATAATATTGGTAACGTGAAAATGTTGCACACTTACAAGTTACAGCGCATTGTAACTAACAGACAGTATGTATCCACCGCATCTCGATTTTTTTTCTGAATTGTAGTTTCAATCATTTCATTTTCCCCTTCCAGAAAAACTTTCATTCCTTCTTTCAACTTCCTTCCCCAATTTGGAGATTCCTTGTTTTGGTACTCTTTTATAGGTGGTCTATAAATCTTACCCCAAAATAGAAGAGATCCCACAACAACCAATTTTTATTTTTTTTTAATTTCAATTTGAAGGCTAATTTTGAAATGCAATTCCCAAAATTTTAACTCAAGAAAGGTATTTCAAAAATTTGATCCCATCAGAGAGAGAGGGAACAAGAAATTGAAGCTACACTTTTTGAAGGGTTAATTTTTTTTATTTTTTTTTTGGTATAACTAATCGTTATTGGGAATTCGCTCACCCCATTAATTTAGATCCGTACTCCATAGAAAGGGTTAATTTTTTTAATTTTTTTTTTGGTATAACTAATCGTTATTGGGAATTCGCTCACCCCATTAATTTAGATTCGTACTCCATAGAATGTACTAAGAGAGAAGTGTTCACTATACCAAGAAATTTTCCTTTCTCATAAGGCTCAAACCTAAGATTTGTAGTTAAAAATCGAGGGATTCCATATATTCTATCACAACTTTTTTTGAAGGGCGATATACTTGATCATATGTGATTTAGTTGTCGATAAAGTAGGTTGAGAATCATGATATATCAAGTTCAAATGCTTCCTATTTGTTCTAGTCAAATTCAAATACTTTCCACTTGTCCTAGTCTTGATTCCCACTTGTCCTAGTCTTGATCTGATAATTAGCTAATCAAGAAGCTCATATGCAAAATCTCCCAAAATAATGAAAGGGACCACAAAAGAGAAACCTAGCAAAAGCATTTTAGTATTTGCCTTTTGTTAAAAACAATAGCCACATTACTGAAAACAAGTAAGAAGAGGCAGTATATTGAAGCTTTGAGTTTTGTCTAGGGTAAGGGACCATTACCCCCATGTGCCCACAACCACGCATGCGCCGTTTATGTTCTCATTACTAAATTAAATACTACTATATACCACTACTATCTTTGGTCCACTTTCTCCTTAACTCTAGTATGTAATCTATTCTTTTCTTTGCTAAGGAGGTCCAATTATTTGCTATACTCGCCCTACAAATATAACTGTTTCTAGTAATAAGGTCCACAAAATTAACTTCATTGGTGTTTATATATATATATATATATGACTAGTTATTTAGGGGTATATATGACTAGTTATTTAGGGGTCGTTTGGCAGCTGGTTAGGAGTAAGTTATTCATGTATTAAAATTCTGCAGAAGTAATACTGTGTTTGGTAGCTAGTTATGAGGCAAGTTATTCATGTATAAAATTGATACGGTGTTTGATTTGTCATTTAGAAACCCGCATAACTAAGACATATATAAGTTGGAACTATATATTATTTTATACAGGGCAAAATGTGGAATAACTAAACCCTGCATAACTAATATCTGCATAAACTAATACATAAATTCTCTCATAACTAATCCATGTATTACTAATAGCTGCATAACTCTAACCCTTAATGCTATGTTGCATATACTTAGCTGGTATATATCACCGCATTGGACACCGAACATAGTATATGCACCCCACCCCCCACCCAAAAAAAAAAAAATTACAAAAGTTTATATGTTTAGCCAGACGGCTTAAAATATTCATGCATCCCTAGCCTTAACCCTTTGCAGGCATAAATATATACTGCATATATAACAAGTATATACCAAATGTAGATACATGTAAAGTAAATCTATAATGTCTTAGATCTTTGAAAAAACAATTCAGATTAATTGTCTCTGTCAAACGCCAACCAGCGTAATTTTCAATGAAATTTCGACGCAATGTGATTTTTTTTCTTGTGGTGAATTCTTTCTGAGGGATCATTCTTAAATGAATCTGGTTTTAATGTCCCCTTTTTAGGTTTGATAATCATGTCACCAAGTACAACTTGAAGCAAGGACGAACAACATTTTTTTCAGTACATGTATAGGATATAAATTTCAGTAACTTGTGGGAAATAATCAGCGTAGAATTAATACAGCTATATATAGCCAAAATCACCTAAAGTAAATTATCAATCGTACTTGTTACGGCAATAGTATTGTTGATGTTATTATAATGGATTATGAATTTAGAGATTTCACGATCGCTATTAAATGTTTTGACTTCATCACATGCATTCTGTTCGGTTGTCTTCCAATTGATGACCCTACTTGTATCTTAACTCATATTTTGGATAATAATTTTGATCAATCATTAATTAAAATCTAGCTAGGGTTTCCTATGTTGTAGTTCGAAATTAATTTCTTCCTGAATTGGAGCCAGCTTTCGAGTGTGTTATCAAGACATTAGAATCTTTATGATCATAATAATATTATCTTTTATTAAACAAGTGTGATCAGCAGCTGGGGTGTGTGAAAATGGATATTTTATCTGAGATAATTAAAAGGAATAAATGTTAGTCATTTGTGCACACTAAGTGGGTTGCTTGGTTCACTCAATAAATTTACTTTTTAATTTTAATCAAAGCGGGGTAGTTTTTTTTTTATAGGGAAAAAGGGTCAAATATATCCCTCTACTTTAATTTATTGGGTAATTTTGCTCTCCGTTAGTCAAAGTAGTCAAATATACACCTCCCGTGATAAGTTGGGGCCAAATATACCCCTACCATTAGCAAAATTTCAAAAATACCCCTCATTTCTAACATATTTCTACATAAACAAGTCTAGTCATTGGAATTGGTGACATGAACGCCACATGGCATTTAACTTATTCTATGTGGTGCCTACGTGACACTTTTTTTAAAAATAATCTGAAAAATTGATTTTTCTAAAAACAAATCTGTTAAAAATGACTTTTATTAAAAATCTTATTTTTATTTTATTTTATAAAACCCCCAATTTTTTTAATTAAAAAAAATCCTGGAAAATGATTTTTTTTAAAATCAGTTTTTCAGATTTTTTAAAATTAATCCAGATTTTAAAAACAAATTAGGACACTTTTAAAAAAAAAATACTTTACAGTTTTTCAGATTTTTTAACTAAAATATCCAATTTTCGAGAATATATTTTAATAAAACGGGTTTTATTAAAACAAAAAGTTTCAGATTTTTAATAAAATTCATTTTTTTCCAGATTTGTTTTAAAAAAAAATCAATTTTCTAGATTATTTTTAAAAAATTACCATGTATGCACCACATAGAATAAGTTAAATGTCATGTGGTGTCCATGTCACTCAATTTCAATGACTAGACTTGCTTATGTGGGAATATGTTAGAAATGAGGAGTATTTTTGAAACTTTGCTAACAGTAGGGTATATTTGACTCTAACTTGTAACGGGAGGGGTATATTTGACTACTTTGGCTAACGGAGGGCAAAGTTAGCCAATAAACTAAAGTAGAGGGGTATATTTGACCCTTTTCCCTTTTTTATATAAAAGTGTGTGGTTCCTCTTCCATTTCCTTTAAATTAAAGGGCAAAGGTGCAAATATATCCTTCAAATTTGCGATTTCGAGTAAATATACCCTCATTATAAAAGTAGTGTAAATATACCTTTCCCATTACAAAATGATGCAAATATACCCTTTTTGTTGACGAATTTTTTTTTAAAATCATTTAGTTTATTTTTTAATTAAAAAAATGCCACGTGGCTTTAAAAAAAAAATTCAACCCATTTGTTTTTAGTAGACATCTTTTTCTAAAGCCACATGATTTTGTTTTTAGGTGGGTCGGGTCTGATCGTTTAAAAAAATGGGTAGATTTTTTTTTTAAGTCACGGATATATTTTTTTTAAACGAACCAAACCCGACCCACCAGAAAAAAATTTACCAAGTGGCATTAGAAAAATATGCCTATTAAAAAAATGGATAGACTTTTTTTTAAAAGCCACATGACATTTTTTTAATTAAAAATAAGCTAAATGATTTTTTTTTAAATCCCATTAGCAAAAAGGGTATATTTACACTATTTATGTAAAGACAATGATATATTTGCACCATTTTGTAACGGCAAGGGTATATATACATTATTTTTTCAAATAGAGTATATCTGCTCTAATTCAATTAGACACTAGATAGGGGAGACGAGGACGGGAGAAAAAGAAAAATGGAAACGTTCAGGCAGCCCAGGCAATAAGTCAATGTCAACAGCTGTAAGAAAATAGCCAAAACTAGCCAATGGTTGATTGAGATGTTGTATTTGTTTAGAATGATTAGTGTAGTTATAGGATGAGTGCAATAATTAATTTACTAGAATAATTTTTTTAGTTATATTAAGAATCTAAAGCTCGATTAATTGATTTGGAACTTTCATCCGTATCAGTATTTTCAACTTTGTTACTCGCATCTCTTTAAGAAAATTAATCTAACGTTAAAATTTAGTGTTTTTCAAGTCGAATAGATATTCACTTTCAAACTCACTCTCTTAACTCAGAAATGATGCCGGTTAAATTTTTTCGATTTGTAACTGAATTTAATACTAATTAAAAACCCTCTATATATTGACAGAGTATATACAGACAAAGGAGAGGAAGTAGAGGAAAAACTAAAGAGAGGAGCATTTATATTTTATATATATAGTAGATGGATGGGAGACTATATTCACGAGGGGCATCCATCCATTTTCCGCAAAATCAAAAGCATGCATGGTTCCTGTGTGTGTTGTGTTGTGTTGAATAACCCAACCTATAGGGCATCTTCCTTCCACCCCTAACCCCCCACCCTCACCAAACAAACACAAAGAGAAAGCCCCAGTTCCACCCTACATTTCTTATATACCTTAAAATACTTCCTCAAATAGGCCATAACCTTTGTTCATTTTTTTGCTCTTTAATTAATTTCCAGATGAATCAATTTGGTGGAAAGTTCAGAATCCATAAACTTTAAATTCTGATTCTCTCTCAGTATTTGTATGTTGGTTTTGAGAGGTTGAAGCTGCCAGCATGATCTGGTAAGAGCAAAATCTATTTTTCCGTATATTTTCTTGCAAAAAAAGAAAGGAAAGCCCATATTTTTTTCTTAAAATCTTGAGGCCTTTCCCTCTTTTGGGTTTGAAGTTAATTAGATTTGAAAAAAAGAAAATGAAATTTTGGAAGGTTTTCTTTAAAGAGAATATATATATATATATATAGCTAGCTTTCCAAAGGTTTGGTTCCATCAGGTCATCTAGCAGCTTCAATCACTCACCAACAATACACACAAAGGAAAAGGCTTCTAATTTTGACCTTGACTTCTCAATGACATTGATTTATCTCAGGTGATACTCTATATATCTCCATTTTTATTTTTATTTTACTGTGGATTATCTTCTTCCTTTAATCTTTTTTACTCTCTTATCAGAGTGCTTTAATTCTTTCTATAGGAATCTATATGGTATGTATGTTCTTTTAGACTGTTAATGCATGAACATTCTATCCTCATATAGAGTTCAAATCGTTGTTAAGTACGCATCTAGTACAATAACAAATAACATATACCCTACGGTTACGGGAAAATCCAGAATATCAAGAGGATAAGTTCACCATTATTTTTAAGATAAGATATAAAATTTTCTAGTGACATAAACTTGGCGAGCCAAACGTTATAGGCTGCTTAGAAATTCAAAAACAAAAAGATGCAAAAGTGCATTTTGTAGGGTTCAATCCCGTGACCTTAAGGGATTAAACCCAAAACTTAACCGGTACTCCACTCAAGCTTGTTTAACATGTGTTCCTTCAGTTAATATTAAATATATTTTAAGAATTATATACATAATATACCGAGTTTAGTCAGATAACCATGGGTTCACGTGACTCATTTTTTCTACATAAATTCGCCCCTGCCTATAGTCCTATTAATGATAAATGGTCGGAGGTGAATTCAAGATTTAAATTCTACCAATTCAAATCTTTAAGTTCCTATATGTGAACCCTCTGTAGTTTTATATTATTGGCTTAGACATACTATTTGTTGTAATTTGGTGGATTTTTACAGATAAATTTATGTTGCAAAATACCGAATTCAGATGAACTCGATACCTGAACGTTGCATCCGCCACAATGAATGATGATGGTTTCTGATGAGTGATGACATTTGAGTTTTGAACTCCAGGCATGTAAAATTTCCAAATATAAAGGCAACAATTAATAATTTATCCCATTAATCGGACCGAAATTTCTGCGCAGATTTATAAGTACTTGCTAGGGGATCTATTGTTCTGTTTTTGTGGAATTTTAATCCTTTAATTTGAGTGTACTTTGAGTGCGTGTGGGTGTGTGATTGTTTGTTTGTTTGTCTGTGTGGTTTTCTATGCAGATATACAATATCAAGATTGAGCCAAGCAAATTCACAAGACACGAGAAAGACATGATTGTTAATTAATTTACAAGCTTGTATTTTCATCTTATGGTATTCAATTACATGATGACAACTGTACTTTTGTTATGTGGAAATTATAAGTATTACCTAATTAATGACTTCACAAAAGTTTAATGGGTGATGCACAATTTCTTAACTGTTACAAATGCATTTGTGGTAGGTATAACATTGATAAGATTTTCATTACTTGGTGCTCTGCTATTATTTATATATCGCACCTAACAATGACTATTTGATGAATATGTCCTCGTAAAGTTGTCATTCTTGTGCTTGCTGAAGTGGTCTCATCATGTGCATTGGAGCTTTTGTGCACTAAATGTTAGAAAAAATAGAAAAACATAATTGGCGATGAAATAGCTCTGAGGCGTGGAAGAATCGACTTTCCTTAAAGAGATATTGTCCGTATACAAATTGGAAAAAATACAAGCAATTTCCTTCAGGATACAGCAAAGCTTGTGTTATACATATGTAGATTTTCCTCTGTCACTTCATGAAGTAAGGCCTTATTTATAGAGTTACATAAGTGACTATTGTGAATAGTCATGACTTTTCATAAATATACATGTCCATTTAAATTCAAATTTTAAATAAAATCTGAAAATATCAAAACTTTTGTTATGTAAAGTTTTCAAACTCTTTTTGTCTTATGTTGTGTGAAAATCACATTTCATATATATTACAAACTATCTAACACAAAAGTCTTCCTAGATGGTTTACTTGCAGTTTGGCGCCTTCGTTTGACGCCTTCTTTAAGGATAAAAAAGTAATAGTGTCAAATATATACATGTATATTTAGGAATCCTCTATACCATTTTAAGTTCTTTTTCTTTTTTGGAGTTTAAGTTGTATAGGTTGATTGTGTAGAAAATATTTATAAAATCATATCACTTATAAGATAAATATAGGTAAATCTTTGTAGTTAACACTAATCGGTAATACAGTAAATATTTAAAAAAAAAAAATTGGGGGTTAGGAGAAGAGGAAATTGGATAGGGGATTACAAGGTGGAGAATCGAACCCTCTCCAACAAGGCGAAATTCCAGGTAGCCAACCAATTGAGCTAACTAAGATCACCTTATAGTGAATACAGTAATTACTAACATGCTTTAAGTTTCCTGATCTAGAAATTTTGTAAATTTATTTTCTATTGCAGTAATGGGGGGTTAGAGAAGAGGAAGGGAGACAATTATGAAAATTGAACTCGCGTTTATTTTATGGAAAATTTTCACTGGTACCCCTAGACTATAAGTCCCGATCTAGATATTTATTTTTGAGATTGATCGAGAAAACGAATTAGTCTTTTGGATCCATGACTCGCGGAGCTCAAGAAGTTTGAAATGTTTGAGTAGTTAATTAGTGATTGTGAAAGGCTATAAACAAATCATCAATTCGCAGTTTGTGTTCATGTCCTCTCAACATAAATGGTTCTGGGGGTAGGGAGGATAATGGTTTAGAGTGTAGGCTATCGAAATCGGGATGTTTTTGTTATATATTTCGACAAATTTTATTGCTGTTATATTCTATTGCATGCACACGCTTGACACAAAATTGTTGGGAAAAAAGGGCTTGGTACATAGATGGCCTTTTAAGCTTGTCAGTTAATTAATTTCATTTAGATATGTGAACTACCATTTTTTTTAATTGAGCACATGAATTCTATTAGACATTTTCGGTTTAAATTTTGACAAAAAGATAGTGCGTGTTTTCAAACGTCTATTAGATAACTAAGTTAACCACATAATGTCACTTCTTTAATTATACGCATCAGCCTCAATTGTAACAAACCTGAAGTTTTACAGTTTTATTGAGACTAATGTGTATAATTAAAGGAGATGATATTTTTATTTATGTAATTAACTTATCTATGTAATGAGCGTTTGAAAATAGTCGAAAGTATCTAATAAGAATAATTTATCATGTGTTTAGGTTATCAATCGGAACAGGTTATAATTCGAGTGATTATGGGTCTATTGATGCATACAGGGGCGGATCCACGTTCAAGTGAGGGTGTTCACCACCCTCGGCAAAAAATTACAGTGTATGTATAGGGTAAATTTTTTGTATTTATGTGCATATATTAACTTTTGAACACCCTAAGCAAAAAATTACAGTGTATATTTAGCTTCTTTTTTCCGAACACCCTGAATGAAAATCCTGGATCCGCCACTGGATGCATACGGCGCCAAACAAATACAATTGATGTTTTTCTTCTTGTTTGGTTTCTTGCCTTTGAATCTGAAGTGACTTAGATGGTGATAATCACTTCAGTATCAAGGAGAAAAAAATTACTACAAACTAAAAGTCCGCAGTGGTTGCATTTTGTTCTTGATAGTATCTACTAAGTTTGATTTTTAACCCCTGGAAATTATAATCTGGTTTAATTTCCAGTGACAGCATCTTAACGCCACTGAACATTGTATGTCATTTCTTCATATGTCCTTGTCATTAGACATTAGTAAGCAGACAAGTATATATTAAACGTTTTCTCTTTCACATTTTGTGGCCTAAAATGACTTGTGAAATAGAATTTATATCTTCTAGAACGTGCATTGCATTTTTCCTCATTTGTGTTTATTGTCACTTTTCCCATCTTGAAAGTTCGACTTATCTACTAATAGTGCACAGCAAAAGGCTTCTCATGCAAATAAATTAGAACTATGAAGTCCAATTACTATTGTTAATTTCAATTACATAATGAGTAAAGTATATCAGGTCATTCACTACCTGTCCTTTCAAATTACTTAAATCCTTCAACGATGACTCATCGAATTTGCTTAACATATATATATATATATATATATCCTAGTAACTTATATTCTAATCCTGATATTATATCTATTAATTCTTGTAATCTTAACTGGTTTTCTTTGGTACTACTTAATTTAATATATTCTGGGTATAGGTTATTTAATTCTTGTTTGACTTCTAAATAATGATCTTGCATCTATTAACCTAAAGGCATACACTTTACATTTTGTTCTAGCTGTCTAATATAGTCTTCAGTTCTAAATATCTCGTCGTTGGTAAAATGAATTTCCCAAAGGAGATTATTTCAAAAACTTAATATTGTTGTATTATTATTCTAATTCTTGTGTTTTTAAGTAATCGAGATTTTGTTCTAATTTTTCGAAAGTTTTCTTTTGCTTAGTTTGGGATGCTTCTACCACCTCTAATATTCTAGTAATGTCTTTATTATTTTCTTGTATTTTTTCACTAAAATTTATGACTAAATCTACTAATGTGTTCAACTGTTTGTCTTCACTATGTAATATATGGTCTCCGTTATTGAAATTACACTTTATAATACTATGATCTTTTAATGCTCTATATTTCTTTTCTGGGTATATTCTTAAGTCTAAGTATTCTAGATTTGTTAATGTATCTATTTTTCTAGCCTTATTTATTACCCTAACGGAATTTTTATTTTACAAACTTTCTTCTTGTACTCTATACTAGTTGTAAGTCTTTCTATATCTTCTCTTATACTTTGTAATTCTCACGTTATAGCAGATATTGTCTCTTCGTTAATCTGACTTTGTAAGAGTCTATTGTTTATTAGTGATGATAATGTTTCTGAATTTATTATCTTTAAATACGCACTTAAGGCTTTTTCTACTTGTCTATATTCTCGTCTTTTCTCTATATCTCTATATAAATACCAATGATTGATAGCTATTTGTCTAACAAAGGGTAGTGTTCTCATATAATTAATATGGTCTAAATCATTTTTGGTTCTTTGAGGTCTTTCTAGATTTTATATATCCTAGTAACTTATATTCTAATCCTGATATTATATCTATTAATTCTTGTAGTCTTAACTGGTTTTCTTTGGTACTACTTAATTTAATATATTCTGGGTATAGGTTATTTAATTCTTGTTTGACTTCTAAATAATGATCTTGCATCTATTAACCTAAAGACATACACTTTACATTTTGTTCTAGCTGTCTAATATAGTCTTCAGTTCTAAATATCTCGTCGTTGGTAAAATGAATTTCCCAAAGGAGATTATTTCAAAAACTTAATACTGTTATATTATTATTTAGTTCTTCTCTATAAGCTGTGTCTAAATAGTTAATGTGTTCGGTAAGAATCTTTCTTGAGCTTCTAAGGTTTACTAGTCTTTTTCGAGTAATGTAGATCATGCGATAGTGAAAACTTATATGTTTAGCAAAACGGTGTTGTCTCATTAACTCTTGTCTAACAGTAGGTACAGGTGCTTGCTTTCTTCTTCTAGCAGAAAAAGGTTTTCTCATATAGTCTTAGATGAGTCTTAGGTTCCAAAAATCTTCTCGCTCTGATACCAAAATTAGAGGGGGGTAGTAAATTTTTCAGTAAGTTCTTTCAATAAGAAAAGTTCAAAGGACAAAGCAGGAAATTAATGTTGTTTTCAAATAAATTTTTAACAATCCTACTCGGTACTTCCTCACTCCTATATTTCTTCTTATCATGTAGTTATATTTCTAATTAATTTTCTGTCTATCTCCCAAAATTTTCATTTTTTTTTAATCTGGACTCTGTCCAGTCACGAATCTTGTTATATTGTTCATCTCTTTCTCTTAACCTTTGTTCTTAATAACAGTCTTCTTTAACCACACCCCGGTAACCACGACCAACATTGTCCTTTATCATTTGGACATTAAAACAGCCTCTTTAAAACCTAGGAATTTACAGGTTAATCCATCGAGGTTATTAAGAAGTTAAGAGAATAACCATATACTAAGAATAACAAATTCATGATGACAAGGAAATTACTTAAACATAATATTCATATAATCACAAAATAATTTACATAATAGGGAGATTAGAACAGAAAGCATAGTAAATAAACTTACATGGTTTGAAGAAGGAGAGAGGTTTCCCTTTCGGGGAACCCCAAAAACTATTTCACACTAGGGGGTAGGTATTAAAAACTTAATACTATTTTACAATAGGAGTTTATATTACAAAGGTTTTTGACTGGGCAAAGGATTGGAGCATTTGATGAAAGAGAAGGAGAATGTGGAAGTTTTCTAGAGAGATGTGGTTGGTGCTCTTGTTCGTGATGTCTTTGCTTCTCCACAAATGCTTCTATTTATAGGCGTCTGGCGAACTTTAACTCCGGATTTCAAAATGTTGAAGAATCTTTTGAGTTCAGTCGGGTGCTCTTTGGGCCCCATCTCACGTGAACTTTTTCAAAAGAAAACTTTATTTACTTGTCTGTTAGCTGATCTGTCTATTTACTGTGGCTGCTTTATTAAAGCTACTTTTAATAAAGCTTTCTTTTTCTGCAAATGTCTTCTAGCCGTTGCTTTTGTTCAACGAATCTTTCAGTCTTCTGTCTTATCATAACTATTTCCTCCACTACCTCTGTCTGATTATTTCCTTTACATATATATATATATATATATATATATATATATATATATATATATATATATATATTATGTGTCTAAATTATGTAGTGCAATAGAATCAAAACTCATTCTCGAATTGTCGTCGTTTAGGTCTTGTGAATCTTGAAATGCACTATTCTGGAAATTTACCATATCTCCTTCTTCTGAACAATGGACTGGTGACATCCTTGGACTTGGAGATAATTCTGGACTAGGGTTCTTGATTATATGCTTGTCTTGTTCTGCTTTCGTTTGGAAAAATCTTTCCAAAGTCTCTTTAACTATACTTTCTATGTTGTCATTTTTTTTCTTTTTTGCAAGTATGCTTTTCTTAGTAGAAGTAGCTCCTTGCGTCAGTGTCTTTGGTAGTCTTCGTCTTGTCTGGAGAGATGAACATCCCTCATTTTCACTTTTTGGCAAAGTGACAGCCATCAACGGATTTGATGAGTCTTTACCGGCTACCGTTTGAACTGGACTAACTGTATCTTTATCCGATACAGTGGATCTATTTGCATTCATTGGGGAATGCACACCCGTCTCATCCATTTTTGTCTGAGATGGAGAACTCTGGGATTGTACTAATTCGAACTTAACTGCTTGTAGTCTTTGTTCTAACAGTCTTGCTTGTTCCAAGAGTTTCATTTTTTCTTGGATGAGTGGCTCTTTCTACTGGTTAAGTCTTCTGACTGTCTCAGTCATAGTAGAGCGGTGATCGCAAAAAATCACCTTGTCTGTGTCTTTTTGTATATTGTACTGAGGGGTTCTATCTGGATTTTGTTTGAGAGCTGAAGAAATATGGTAGTTTGGACCCAACACTCCTCTAGCATAGTCTAATGCCTCAGTGATATCATTAAAGACTTTAAAAAAAGGTTTTCTTATACCTTTAATAGAATCCAAAACTTCTATCCAGGTCTGGAAAATACCATTAGTTCTACCATGGATTACAACATAAAATTAAAATTTCTTATCTAGATTTTTGTCTGTAAAATACTGACAAAGTGCATTTAGAGTGGCTACAAAATGACTAGAGTCTTTTTTGTTATGTGATATCCACAATTTTCTACTAAACATGTATGTTGTTTGTCTATTACATATTCTGGTAATACCTTAAAAGTTAAATTAGATGGCTGAAAAAATACTAAATTATTGGTTCCAAAATGTATTCTTTCTAAAGCGTTTTTGTCTAATGCAGATGTAGATCTAAAATGAAAATTACCTAGTACCTTTTGTCTGTAAATGTCTTGGGTTGAGGCTATGCCTTTTCCCTTTTCTGCTGTCTGAGAACTTTTGGTCTCATGCTGTTCAAATAAAAAATCAGTTAGATGTGATTTTTAATCTACTTAATTGGTCTGCTAGGTTATTATCTTTTCCTTTTATATGTTCGAATGTTAAATTATAAATTGAAATAGTATCCATAAAGTTTAACTATCTCCGTCTACTGCTACTTTTATCATTAATTTTTTTGATAGAATTTGACTATAGCTTCACAGTCTGTTCTTACCAATATCTCTGGTTTATTTAGTATATATAGTCTAAAACTATTTAAGCCATATATTACAGCTAAAATTTCGGCGTTTATACTACTCGTATTTCCTTTTTCTCGGTACTTACCACTTTGATAAACACATATCTTTTCTTCACTTTTGTTGCTATATTTATTTGGTTTTGCCTTTAATACTGCTCCCCATCCTTCGAAGCTTCCATCTGTTTCTATAATTAAATAGTCTGTTTCTAGGGGCATATTTAAGTTTGGAATATTTTTTATTTTTTCTTTAATTTTTTGTACTAATCTAATATCTTCTGTATTAAAGTGTTTTTACCATTTGATCCCATTTTTTAATACAATGGCCCTGCTATTTTTCCTAAGTCTTTTATAAAACTTCTAGCATAATTTACTATTCCTAAGAATTTTTGTAATTCTTTAACATTATCTAGTTTATCTGGCATTTCTAAGGCCTTTTAAGCTATATGAGGTTGCAATTTTATTTTTCCATCTCCTAGTACTACTCCTAAAAAGTTTATATGGTTTTTACATAATTCCATCTTTTTCTTGCTAATTATTATTCCATTTTCTACGAATAATCTAAATATTGTCTGTAGGTATCCTAAATGTTCTTTCATGTCTTTACTAAATACTAATATATCATCTACATATACTAGGACAAATCTTTTATAGTCTCCAAATATACTATCCATTTTTCTTTGAAAAATTGGTGGAGCTGTCTTTAATCCAAATGACATTACTAACCATTCGAAATGTCCTTCAGGACAGGTAAATGCAGTACATTCTATACTTTCTTCATGCATTCGTACCTGCCAATATCCTTATTTACAATCAAATTTACTAAATATTTTCTTTCCTTGTATTCTATTTATTAATTCTGTTTTGTCTGGTAACTTATATCCATCTGTCCTATTATTATCATTAAGTCTTTTATAGTTTATTACCATTCTCGCTTTTCCTCTTACTATTTCGCTATGATTTCTTACCATAAATGCTGCAGATCTATGTTTAGAAGTAGATCTTCTTATTACTCCTAAATTTAATAATTCTTTTATTTGTACTTTAAAGTCTTCCACATCTTGGTTAGTTGCTTCTATTGAGGCTGTAATTATATATTCTGGATTTATTATGTCTAATTTACATACAATTTTGTTATTTTTTCAATGTTTTAAAGGTTTTTCTCCTATAATTTCTATCTCATTTAGTATTCTTATTATATTATCTAAATCTTTTTAGTTTTTTATTACTCCTATCCTTTCTATCCCTGTTTCAAAATTATATAATTCTGTTTCGATGTCTATTAAAGTATAATTTTTTCCTATTAGATTATCGTCGTCTAGTATTTCTTCTTCTTCTAGAATTAAATTCTTTATTTCTCTTTTGCTTTTACAGCATGTATTTTTGTCTTGACAATCCTTACAACAACTCTCTTCTTTCTTTTGCAGGTTTATTTGGTCTGGAGTAGAGATTTTCTTATGTCTGATTCTAGTTTCAGTTTTATGAGCTTGTACTGGTGTATGAGTAATATTTTTTAGAAAAATTACTCCATCTCTTGTAATCATGCAACTTCCATTGTTATGTAACATAAAGTCTAATCCGATGACAAAGTCTATATTTATATTCAAGTCTCTTACCCATATTTTATCCATTTTATAACTAGGTTTATAAAATTCTGAACAAGTGTTGATAAAGCTAATGTATGCCTTATGAACATAATGTTTATATATATTATGAGTTCCATCCATTTGCATGGCTGCAACTGGTTTGTCTAGAACTTTTATTAAATTTGGTGGAACTATTCGTTTATTTATTATACATTTAGTACATCCCGAATCTACTAATGCTAATGTCTCTATTTCATAGTCATCTATTTTAATTCTTGCAAATATTTTTATTGTTCCTACTTTTTTATCTTCATTACATACTAGGGCTCCATGGTCTTCTATACTCATTAGTTCAACTGTTGAATCTTCTGGTATTGTTCTTAGCGGTTGTATATTAGATAAACCTATTTCTTCATCTTCGCTATCTGCTTCTTTTTGTTTTCCTTTTTCTAATTTATATAACCTGGTTTCTAATTCGTTCATTCTAGTTTCTAATGTCATTATTCTTATACTAATAGTAGGGTCTTCTATTTTTTATGTCTTTCTTCTTTGTGTATATTTGTCTTAAATTCTTTTTCTATACACATGATACATCCTTCTATAAAATAATTTTTACATTTTGCTATTTTATCTCTACTAGGAAACCATTTACAAGAGAAACATGCATTACTATCTAAACCTTTATTTCTTTCGAAGTCGTGACTACAGTCTTCTGATATATTTGCTAAATTATCCATTTGAATTGGTTCTAGGTCTAGTTTTTCTAATCCTATCTCATTAATTAATTCTTCTGCTTCTGAGTCTGATGAGTCTGTTTTAATTTTTTCTTCAGTATCTACACTTACTATGGAGTATATACTTTCCGTGTCTGACATATATTCATCTACATTTATTAAGGTTTCTTGAAAGTCTTCAATTAGCTGTGAATTTCGTGTTTTATTATTTATTCTTTTTGGACATGTATTTGCTAAGTGTTCTATACTTCCACAAGTAAAACATTCCAGTTTATTTTTATAATTTCTATCTGTTATGTATTTTCTTATATGTCTATTTTTGTCTAAATAGGGTTTTCTGGCTGATGATTTTCTAAGATAATATTTCTTTCTATTGTATTGAGGGTAGTTTCTATTATATTGGGTTCCGTATTTCTTATACTTTTTCTTTTTATAATTGTCTTTATCGTAACTCTGAGTAGTGTATACCACGCTTTTACAAAAATTCATCTCATTTTATTTTAATTGTTTTTGTATTTGTATATGCGTGCATTTTTCTTGTAGTATATCCATTATATGTTGTATTCTATGTCCTATTGACCATTTTAAATTAGGATTTTGTACTACTCCGTCTCTTTTATTCCATCTGTCTTCTATTTCTCTTCCTAGAGCTCCTGGTAATTTATTAATAATTTCTTTCCTAGTTCTTGGTCAAAAGCGTTTCCACTAATTGTACAATAATAAAAATAATCATTTAATTTTTTTTTAATATGAAACCAACTACTTATACTTAACTGCTCTAATTTAATTAAAGCATTTCTTTGTAGTATTTGTATTTGGATCTTCTCCTGTAATTAAAGTATGTATTTTATTAGTAAAATTGTATGGATTTGCTCCCATGGATACTAAGTATTGAAATTCCATCGGAAAATCTTCCTTATATGCTTCCCATAGAGCTTTAGGTGATTCTCCCTAAAAATGTCTCTAAGTATTTATACATAGTTTCAGCATCTGTATCATTATAAGTTTTTATATAGTCTGCTACTACTATTCTTTTCCAAAGGTCTATTACTGAATTCCATCTTTGTGGATCATGAGCTGCTATATTTAATATTTTTCCTTTATTACCTCCTTTTTGGAGAATAATAGGTTCTTCTATAGGCATTCTTTTCCCTGATGGTTTTACATTGTCTATAGGTTCTCCTGTTGTTCAAAAAACTCTTCTTCTAGGTACATTTCATATGCTCGTGTCTACTGTGTATTGTTCTCCCGTTATTCTTTGAAATGGGCTAGAACTAGACGCACTAGATTCCATTAATTCTTTTTGACTTATTATCGAGTCTCTCTATTTCGTCATCACTATATTGCATATCTTCTAATATTTTATCGAATTCGTCTGATTTCTTTTGGTATATATGTTCTACTATATATCCCCAATTATCAGTTCGAGCTTCACATAATTTAATGTGACTTATGGTTTCTTCTATTGTTAATTCTCCTAACTTACATCCTTTACATCTAAAAAGTATATTTTTGTTATCTTTATGGAGTCTTTTTGCTTCTTTTATAGCTATGTCTACTTCAAATTCTTCTTGTATTAATTCTATGTCCATAAGGGTTGACTCAGTAGTTTCATTTTCATCTAGAGTGTTTTCTTCTTCTATGTCTCTTTGTGATGTATAATTATAATTAGTAAATCTTATAGATGTCTCTCCTCTAGAATTAGTGTACATTAGGTGTGACTCTGGCTGTAGAATCTTCTTTCTACTAAAGTCTTCTAATTTCCATTCTAACCCTGCGTATTCTTCAGGATTTATTTTTATAGGTTTAATTAAATTTATTCCTCTATTTCCCATTAATTCTACGACATCTTCTACTTTAATTTAAACTTAGTATTACTATTATTCGTCATTTTTCCTAAAAATCCTATGCACATTAATAAATTATTACCATTACACATTTCTTCGTATCCTTTAGTCTGTATTCCTATTTTTATATGTTTTCCAAATTCTGCTAAATTCATTATAAAGTCTGGACTAATATAAAAAATTCCTCCATTATTTGTCATATCTACCTCTGTTATTCCGATTATTGACTTCTTCATGTCTGACCATCTATCATCATAAATTACTATTAAGACTTTAGTTCCTAAATTTTTTCTAGTTAATCCTATTACTATTAATCCCATATGCATTAGCGTCCTTCCAGTATTTTTTATTTGTCTTAAAGCTTCTGGATTTATTAGATTTATAGTAGTAACTTTAGTTCCTATGACTGACAACTGTTCTTCTCTATAATGTCTATATAATTGTGATGTTCTTGAAAACTGTCCCATGTTGTATAAAGTCTTTGGATTTAATAGTTTTAATTGATTTTGTTGGAAAATCTGTATGTCTCGGTCTACATCTATTACCCCACTTAACTGTTGGTTGTTTTCCTCTGGTGTTCTTCTACTTAAAATTCTTGATAAGAAATTATTACCTATTCTATTATCTGAAAAACTTACTCTTGGTCTTTCTTGCCTTTCTGATCCTCCTTCATTTCTTGATCTAATTGGAAGAAGGTCCATTTTTGTGTTTTTCTAGTTATTTTGACTTTTTCTTTTTGAGGTGTTATTTCTACCTTTTTTAATGGTCTATTAATTCTTCACTTCTTTATTTTTAGTGGTCTCTTTATTTTTCTCTTTTTGTTGTTCACTTAACAACCGAACGCGCTCACTTATTAATTCTAACCTTGGATACAGGTTAGTATATATATATATATATATATATATATATATATATATATAGACACTAACCTGTAATTAAATAAGATACAAGAACAAGATTGTATATCGCAAAATTCACCTTGTTTCTAGTCAACAGAATACTTCCCTGTACTCAAAGCTCGTTAATTAGTTTGCAATGTATATTCTAATATAAAAGCTTTGTATCAATAATAGAATGTTTATTTTGTGGAGAACTTTACATTACTAATTGCAACTCTATAATCCTAATACAACGATTGCCCATTTCATAACGCCCGGAAAAGCTAGCTTGATCAAGGATTGGGTTGGAGAGGTGGAAGAAAGTGATCGAGATGGACTTAAATTTTTTGCTGTGAACCGTATGCTATGAGAGTGGTACATATAATAAATTTCATATAATTATACGCGTGTGGCTTATAGGAGAATCCATATATTGAATTGGTATGGTACGAATTTGGAAATAAAAGTATGTGTGTTAAAATTACACGAATAAACTTAATTAATTCGTGACTTATGGTGCACTAATATTTTTATATATTTACCATTCATTCATGAACTATGACCTATCGCATAACAATTATATTATAGCTTACGTAACATTTCTGAGAACCGAACGATCTCACGAAAGATCAGTTTAAAGCCAACAAAAGAACGATTAAGGAGCAATATAAATCAAGAAAATTACATTTTCTCAGTCTGTGAGTTAAAGTTGCGTTGATTTCATGGAGCTTATATTCCCAACAAAAGCATCTAATTAATCAAGTGGCTCAATTCGCAATAGAAAACATGTAGTAATTAATTGAGGAGATAATCTTTTATATCATTGCACAAATCCAAATACGCATGTGTGTGTTCCCCCATTTTGTGGCAGCTCAGGATTTCAATGAAGATCTTTTCTGTTAAAAAATGTGATTATCTTGAAAACAATCTTGTTTCAGACTTTAGTAATAAAGAAATATTTACTAAGTACTACTTTATTATTATATTATCAATTTTAGGTTGAATATTAAAATAGTGTCGCATCTTTTAATGTTCTATCATCAGCTAATTTTTTCTAAAGAAAGCTTATTATAGGAAACAGAAAAAGGATCTTCCTAGTGACAGACAAACACAACGAGACCAATGGCTCGACAAATTTTGACCCTAAACCATCAAGTGGTATTATTTGATTTGTATTCGTTTAATCAAATAAAAGATCTACTCGAAACTATACAAGTACCATTCATTACGTTATACAGAATGGAAAATTTTAATCATTGAAGTTTTTAATTCTTGCATTGCCAACCCTCTCAAGTTAATTTTGACCATTTCAGAACCTCCTCATCAAAGAGAATAACATAGTACGATTGTTTTATATAACATAAGATGAATCTCAAGCTGAAAACATTAGATAACCAGTAAATAAATATATCTCATCACCTAATTTATCAATTTCAACCCTTTCTTTTTTTTTTTTCTGCAGAAATTTCAAACCGTCTACCAACCCAATGTTTATCTTCAATTTAAATTTTATCAAGTCACTGGTAACTCAAAATACTAAAATGAAAATGGTTATCGATGGGTGATATTGATGACCCTCCAATAAATTTTTCCTAGTTAGTAACTGTATGTAGGTGGGAAGACATACTTGATGCTGAAGTTAGGTGCTCCCTCACTAAACCACACCTATAGGGAACAAAATAGGGTGGCTGGTCTTCTAGCCAAGGAGGGGGCAAAGAAAAAACTTTTTTGATAAGACTAGATTTTAGACAGTTCTTCCAGTGTTTGTCATCAATGCTGTGGGGGAAGACATTGTAGAAACTGTATTCAGTAGAACTACCTCAGTCTGTAATAGTAGTAGGAACCACAACCATGCAAGGTCCGACCTTGCCTCCAAACCCTGATTTTGCTAACGACTAATATATATAAAATGTATCTTGTTTACCAAAAAAAGAAATTTTCCTAATTAGTGGCACGAGTTTGATTTTCATTTTGGCAAAATCTGTCCCAAAAGTTCATGTACTTTTAGGAAAAATAACATATGAAATAATATAGTTATTCAGTTGTCTTGAAAAACATATATTCAGAGATATATCACGTATCTAATTTTTACCGTTTGAAAAGCTCTTATTTTTAAATTAGAAAAAGGAAGAAGAAAAATAGATTTGAAAGGGTTTACTTAATTAATAAACATAGAAATGGGATTCTTTCAATTATGTCACTTCCGCCAATCTTAATTACCGGCAATAGCTCAAATGTACGAAACTTATTACATCATACGTTTAGTATATGTATATTAATATATTATAAGTATAGCATATGTATATTATATGTATATTAAATATAAATATACAAAATCTATAAATTTGCTGGCTATTTCATAAACTAGATCACCCAAAAATATTGAGCGATAATTATCCCAATAAATGTGCTAAGAATGTCTAACATGACAAGGTGTGTTTCCTAGTCCACGGGACAAGTGCCTATTTCACCTAATAGAAGTTCACGGTACGCTATATACTCAACTAGATATAGGGTTTTGCAAATTTTAAGCCTTTTCTTTTTAGGATGTAACTGTTTTCTAAAACGTCTTAATTTGTTGTTGTCAAAATGTAAAATTGGGGTGAAAAGCGTGCTGGACTAGACTCCTAGCTAGGTAGAGTTTTCTTTTGAAACTACAGTCAATGTTAAAGCAAGTTCATAAAAGAAGTCGACGTTATCTTCTTTAATGTATAGTTCAAATTAGTTCAAACAACTATGAACGACAGCCGCTTCATTTGAACTAATTCAATATCATAAAAGTAAGGTTTTCTATTTTGGATGGCGTCCTCATGACCAAGAATGCATAATTCTACCCTGAATTCATAATTTCCAAGCTGAATATGATTGTGTTCCGTATTTATCACTAAGAAAAAATTGTCGATTTGACCTTCTTCGAAATTGTGTCCAACAGAAAAATACTAATCATGTGGGCCATTTATTAGTATACCACTAACCAAAAAATAATAGTATCTTTATTAGTGCATATAACTTATTTGGAACCATTTTGGACAACAACTAGGATAATAATGAAAAAGGAAATAAAACAAACAAATTGTTATAAATCAACTAAATGTGGATGTCCCTTCCGTAACATTTTAGTTTATTTATGAATGGATTTAATAGACTAGTTAATAGATTGTAACATTCGGATGGAATTCTACTTTATACAAATGTGTATTTCTAGTCCTACAAGAAGATATAAGAAACACACTTGAAGAGACTTGAACATACTTAAATAAGAAGAAAGTCTTCTTCTCCTCTCTAAATCTTTGTCTACATTTCTTGTCTTATATTATTCTTATTTTACAGCATGTTATCAGCAGGAGACTCTACCGTCTAAAGAAATTTTCGAAGGCTACGGTACTATTTTTCTTATCTCCATTTTATGGCTAACCCCACGAAACTTGAGTTTGTAGTCCTTGATATTTCGGGTCTTGGAGACCCAATAAAGAAAAAAATAAAGCATACAACCAAGAAAATGCCAAGGCTATGATATGCTTGCGTCATCACCTTGATGAGGCCCTGAAGATTGAATATCTTACTATTAAGGATCCACTCGTTTTATGGAAAAAATTGAAAGAAAGGTATGACCACCTGAAGATGGTCTTCCTCCCAAAAGCGTGACACGAATGGATCAATCTAAGGCTACAAGATTTCAAGTCAGTTACAAAGTACAATTCTGAGATGTTCAGAATCACCTCTATATGGACACTATGTGCAGAGACGATTAGTGATTCTGATAAGCTGGAAAAGATGTTCTCCACCTTTCATGCCTCGAATGTGCTCCTGTGACAGCAATAGCGAGAGAAAGGTTTCACAAAGTATTGTGATTTGATTGCTCACTTCTTGTGGCTGAACAAAATAATGATTTGCTGATGAAAAATCACAAGAATCGGCCTGCTGGCGCCGCACCATTCCCCGAAGTGAATGAGGTGTACGCCCACTACTCTAGGCGTGGAAAAGGTCATGGCCCCAGTCGTGCTCGTGCTCGTGATAGTGGTTGTGGTCGTGATACTGGTCAAGGAAGAAATTCTTCTCTTGGTGTTAATCATTCATCAAAGAAGAATCACTACCAGAAAGGGAAAAATAAGGATGATAGGCATGAAGTGCCAGAAGCACGTGGCTCAGAAAATAAATGCTATCGATGTGGTGGAAGTGGACACTGGTCACATACCTGTCGTACGACAAAACACTTGGTTGAGCTTTATCAGGCATCAATGAAAAGGAAAGAGAAAAATCCTGAAGCTAATTTTATCTCTGAAAATCAAGTTGACATCACACACTTGGATGTAACAGATTTCTTTGAGAGAAGGAAAGATAGATCACTTGATTGGTGATGGATCTGTTGTTAGAGGTGATTGAGTAGTTTTATTTTAATTTTTTCTAGTTGTAGTAACTAGTGTATAAATGATCATGTAACATTAGTTGTTTACATGAGTACTAGCTTTTCAATTAGCATTAATTTGTCTAGTCAGATTATTATGGTTAGTTGTTAATGAAATCTATTCATTTTGTTTTGATTAGATACTACTAGTTTTGGTATTCTGTTTCTGAATGTTTCGTTGAAAAAAAACAAACAGGAGGGATCACTAGTTAACTTCTTTGTTATTTATAGTATGAGGTATGAACTAGAAAAGAGTAATTTTCATTGAAAGTGAGGAATTGGATCCCACGTCATATTTATGTAATGTTGTAAACATTTGATTAGAAAAAGAAAAAAATGGGCCATCATGTTCTGGTAGACTAAGAAAGGGACATGCATTGATTATCTGGAGTGTGAATTATGTATATTTTATTTACCAATAGTTAAGAATATGAGAAGAGTTCTATTACATGATGAAAACTTTTCTAGGCAGAGGACCTATTTCTCATTACATCATGTCTCATGTCATTGTTGTTCTTTCAAATACTACTCTTGAATTATCGTATGTCTAATATTATCCAACCATTAAATGACTTGTTTACTATGTGTGGTTGATATTAATTCAACTTAACTATTACTTGATCAGGCCTCATTTGTTTTCATTAAGATTAAGACGTCGGAATCTGAATGCATATCTGAATGATTAAGATGTTGTCTCTAGGTCTGAACACTGAACGATTAAGACTGTTTGTTTTTCAATATCTGAATGTGTATAATGTATTTATTTAAACATAATAAATATACAATTCAAATTAAAAAGTAACTAAATAGTAGAAAATAAATACAAATATAATAAAAAATATATTATTTGATAAAAAAAAAACATTTATGTTCACTAGTAATGGTGGAGATGTTTTGTAGTCGTGATGGGTGGTGAGTGGTGGTGGAGGGGTGAGTGAGTGGTTAGGGTGAGGGGTGAGGGGTGGGAGGTACTAGAGGTGAGGGTGGGGTTGGTGGGGAGTGGGGGTGGGGTAACTATATAGTAGGAAAAAAATACAAATTTAATAAAAAAAATATATTATTTGATTAAAAAAAACACATTTATGTTCACTGGTAATGGTGGAGATGTTTTGTAGTCGTGGTGGGTGGTGAGTGGGGGTAGAGGGGTAAGTGAGTGGTTGGGGTGAGGGAGGAAGGTACTGGAGGTACGGTTGGTGGGGGTGGGGGTAAGGTGGGGTTAGTGGGGAGTGGGGGTGGGCTTGGTGGTGAGAGGTGGGGGTAGTGGGGAGTGGGGGTGGATGGTGTGGGGTAGGGGTTGGTGGTGGAGAGTGGGGATGGGTGATGTGGGGTAGGGATTAGTGGTGGGAAGTAGGGATGGGTGGTGTGGGGGTGGTGTGGGGTGGGATTGGTGGTAGGGTGGGTGGGTGGTGGGGTAGGGTTGGAGTGGAGAGTGGGTGGGTTTGGGGTTGAGGTGGAGGGTTGGGGTTGGGGTTGGAGCTAGCGATAAAAAAAGTTTCATACAAAAATGTCTCTTAATGATATTAAGACGTGATTCAAGATCCTAATGATTAAGAGCCCGTTTGAATTGGCTTATAAGTTGCTTATAAGCTGTTTTTAGCTTTTTTGAGTGTTTGACTGGCCAGCTTAAAGTCATTTTGTGCTTAAAATAAGCTCAAAAAAATAATTGGGCTCATTTGACTTAGCTTATCTAAAGCAGCTTATAAGCTGAAAACAGCTTATAAGCCAAAAAAAAAAATAAGTTAGACTACCCCAACTTTTTTTTTTTTAGTTTATAAGCTGCAAACAACTTATAGGCATAAGCCCATCCAAACAGGCTCTAAGACCTATTCAAACCCAATAAGTGTTTAGATCTTAATGCAAACAAATGCACTTAATGGCTTAATGGCTGAACCATTCAGATTCAGACCTCCAATAAGTGCAAACAAATGAGGCCTCAGTCTGCAAATAGTTTTAATAAGGAAATTAATGGGTATCACTGGACTGTAACATTAAATTATTACATTGACCTTGTAAATTAGAAAATATGCCTATGTGATTATTGATTTGGATCATTAAATTGAAACATTATATTGGAGTAAAGTTTCAGTTGTGTGTACAATATTATTGGTTGGTATTTATTTTTATAGGAAGTACTAATATTTGATAGAGTATTTATTTTACTTTGTGTGTCATTCCATTTGAAGATATGGATAACTTTCAGAGTAAGCTTAGATTAAAATCCAGTTATGAAGAAATCAGTTTTATTGATTCTGCTACTACACACACGATATTCAAAGACAATATTTTTCTCATTTACTTATGGGTAAGGCAAATGTTAATACCATTTCTGGTAGTACTAATTTGATAGAAGGCTCCGGAAGAGCCATCATAATTTTGCCTAAGGGGACAAAACTTGTTATAAACGATGCTATGTTCTCTCTTAAGTCCCGAAGGAACTTACTAAGTTTTAAAGATATCCGTCAAAATGGATACCACATTAAAACAATGGATGAGATGAATCTTGAATTTATTGGTATCACCAAGGATGTCTCTGGCCAGAAAGTTGTTACAAAAAAGTTTCTTGCTCTGTCTTCTAGCTTATATTGGACAAAAATTGATGTGATTGAGGCACACTCTGTAGTAAACCAGAAGTTTACTGACTCCAATACGTTTGTACTTTGGCATGATCGACTGGGACACCCAGGATCTATAATGACGAGACGAATTATAGAAAATTCAAATGGGCATCCATTAAAGAACCTGAAGATTCTTTTAAATAATGAATTTTCTTGTCCTTCTTGTTATCAAGGCAAGTTAATTATAAGGCATCACCTATAAAGGTTGGATTTGAATTGTCACGCCCCGAACCATGGCATAAACATAACACGACACTCGGTGCCTAACTGCATATGACAGAGCGAATCCATAGGCTGGCTGAATCAACATGTGATATCAAAACATGCTAAAATAAGGAAATAAGACTACCACATGCTGATCTATTAAAGAAGTCTGGCTGCAATTTATAAAATACGAAAATACTGTTTAAGTCTAAATATCTTAAATTAATGCCAACAAGGCTAACACATCAAAGTCTGCTAATATATGACTGACTAGACTATGTCTATGAAGCCTCTAATGAATACTAAAAAAATAATTGTCTAAAACTAGAAAGACTAAAAGCAGGATAACGTCCCGAAGGAACTGGGGCTCACCACGCAGCTGATACGAGCAGTCCTAGCTAGCTGGATCGTCAACCTGTATATCGTTGCCTGCATCTCAAGCAAATAAAAAAGGACATCAACACATTTTAATTGTATTGGTATGTAAAACAAACTGAAAGAAAAAACTGTAAGTACTAAAACTGAAATTGATAACTGAACTGAACAAGTGAAGTAAAGATATGAATACTTCCTGTTTCTGAATGAAGAATCACTTGTATAACTGTAAATATAAACTGTGGCCTAGGGCCCAAATAATGTACACAAAAATTGTGGCCTCAGGCCCAAGCAATACGTATGCATAAACTATGCCCTAGGGCCCAAAAATACAGATACATGTGATCAACATTAAGCAATTTATGATACTGAGACTGAGCTATAACTGATAGCATGATAATTGTTTCTGATTATAAAACTTAAGTCAATAATTGATTATAAGCTGATTGAGACTCAAGTGATGTCAATACACAAGTCTATAATGATTACGTACTGAGTTCATGATTTTCAAAATGATAACCATGAACGAATTATGAAACTATAACCCTAGAAGATAACAGTTCTACAACTATTCAAGACACTAGGGCTAAACTGTATTCTGAGTTAAATTACTGATAAGCATGTAGAATGAGGCGTAGGGAGAATCATGAAAATTCCCTAACGTAGATAGTTAGCCTCACATACCTGTATATGCTCCAAAATTTGCAACAAAGGTCTGAACTTTGAGAAGAATCCGAAAAGCCTAAGTCTTGAACCCTTATATGAGTTTTCTTGAAAACCCTAGGTTAAAAACAATGAAATATTGCTTAATGTTCATAGATATATGTTAGAATCCATTTGGAATAGGTTAGGATTGTTTACCTTAGTGTTCTTGGTGATGGAGGAGGAGAGCAGGTTGTTCTAGGGTTCAGGAACTTGAAAATAAGAAAATAAAATTGAGTCCACGTATTTATATTGTTCACTGAAGCGGGCGAAGTACGGGGGCCAAGTACGTCCCGTAATTTGAAGTACGGCCCGTACCTGGAATGTCAAATTCCAGTGAGTAGCTAATTTTCCTGGCGAAGTACGGGACAGAAGTACGTCCCGTCCTTCCAAGTGCATCCCGCACTTGGATCCCGTACTTTGAAGTACGACCCGCACTTGAAAGGACTTTGAAGTACGACCCGCACCTGAAAAATTCCAATTTCCAGCTCCAACACTTCTGTCTGATTTTTCTTAGTCTAGAATCTTGGTCAAAGCTTAAGTTAAAGGTCTGAGGTATTACATGAATCCCCTTAATTTTTGAAACGTATACATGGGGATATTTGTGGACCTATTCACCCACCTAGTGGATCATTTAGCTATTTTATGGTCTTAATAGATTTTTCTTCTAGATGGTCTCATGTGTGCCTACTAACATCTCGCAATCTGGCGTTTGCGAAATTATTGGTACAAATAATTCGATTACGGGCACAGTTTCCTGATAATCTGATAAAATCTATTCGCCTTGATAATGCTGCAGAGTTTTCCTCCCAAGCATTTAATGATTATTGTTTATCAATTGGGATAAGAGTTAAACACCTTGTAGCTCATGTTCACACCCAAAATGGCCTTGCAGAGTCATTAATTAAACGTCTGCAGTTGATTGCAAGACCATTACTTATGAAAACGAGGTTGCCCACGTCTGTTTAGGGTCATGCTATTTTGCATGCAGTAACACTTGTTTGTCTAAGACTGACAAATTATCATAAATTTTCTCCGCTGCAATTGGTTTTGGGTCAAGAACCTAATATATCCCATCTAAGAATTTTTGGATGTGACGTATATGTGCATGTAGTGTTACACCTCGGAACTTTGGGTTGCTCAGCGATGAATGAACTAACGTAAGTTAAGGTGTACATGATGTCCCTACAAATAACAAGGGATGTTTAATAATTCTAATTAAGATTCCAAAGAAGTTAGAGGCAAGGGAGAAAAATTCGTCAAATGAAACTCCACTGCAGTTCTGCGAAAGGGGGGTTCGACGGTCGTTCTTTGTACCGTCGGACGAGTCGACGTTTCGTCGATTGTGCCGTAGAATTGAGCTAGAGTGAACACCATTCGACGAAAAGATCGACGCTCCGTCGATCAGTTCGACGGACCGTCCTTCTCACCGTAGAATGAAAGGAAATGAAAGGTTGCTCACTGGAAATTTAACGACTTCGACGACCAGATCGACGCTCCGTTAATCCGATTGACGCTTCGTCGATCGTACCGTATATCATGGTCGGGACAGATTTCATGATTTATATTAGAGGACCCAAGTTCATTTTATTTTCATTTCATTTCCACTCTCCTCTCTTCAAGAAACCTCTAGAACTTTCTCCATCATTCATCCACAAGAATTCAAGGGAAAACCATGATCAACTACACCCAATCCATGAAAGCAAGTGTATGAGACCTAGTAAAAGTTCATCTACACTAAGAAAACTCAAGGGAAGTGAGTTAGGGTTTTGGTGCAAGAAGCGAAATTCCACTCAAAGGTTGTTCATTCATCATCCAAGGTGAGTTTTATGATCATTTCATGCTGTCTAAGGTATTGAAAGTTAAAAACACTTGGATTGTAGAAAGATATAGAAAATGGGTCACAAATGTGGGAATAGTGTTATTGTTGAGTAGTAGTTTGGGGTGAATTACGAATATTGGTATGTTGTGATTATAAGTCCGCTATAAATGACATTTAGAACATGGAATAAGTATTATATACGATAGTGAACTATATCCATGATTATGGAGAAATTGAAGTGAAATTGTGAAATGCGGATAATGTAGGTGAATGATGATTGTTGCCTATTACATTGTGAATGTTGTTATGGATGTTTGGGAGTTGATATATGATATGGAGAAAGTTGTATAAACAAAGGAAATGCTGCCCAATTTTCTGTAGCTTTAGTAAGCACCTTTAAGTAATCGATTAGCTAATGTTAATGCGAATTCTCTTGAAGGTAAAAACGTGGGCATTGAAGGAGAACAAGCAAGCGATAAATTAGTTAAACGAAAAAGGTATGTGAGGCTAGTCCTTTCTTTCTATGGCATGAATCCTATAGCATGACTTTTCCTTCCCCTTCATGAATTTCCTACATTCCGGAAAACTAATAGCCTATGTTCATGAAAAGCCATACGAGATGAGAGACATACTATGAGTTCAATAATGATGATGATGAGTTTAAGTCTAAAGATTCTAGATGTTCATGATATGATGTTCCTATAGAGTTAATGATGTCGTTTATTGTATACACTCACCTTATTTACTATTTCCTTCAAGGTGAGGCAGAATGCTTATAAATGCTCCATAATGGAATCGGGGGTTCACGACCCTATGTCACCCCGATTGAGTATAATTGTCTTAAACTTCCAGTCATGCATTATGGTAATAGTATGATGAGAATATGATAAGTCTATGTTATGTACATGATGATATTACACCGCGCCTATACGGCCGGGCAGCACCACTAAGGCGGGCGGCTTATAGATGATTACACCGTGTCTATATGGCACGGGCAGCACCACTAGTGGGCGGCATGAGATGGTACCCCGGACGCGGGAGGCCTGGACGCAGGCTACTAATTATCACACTGTACCTACATGGATGGGTAGCTTATACATTTATGCATATATGATATGATGATGATTATGAGTAAGACAACATGTATTATTTCTTTTATGATTCACGGTCAGATACAGATTGCTCCTCATTTGATGCATCCTCATTTCATTGATGTTTCATTATTGTTTATGCCTTACATACTCAGTACAATGTTCGTACTGACGTCCGTTTTCTTTGGACGCTGTGTTCATGCCCACATGTAGACAGGGAGGTGATCTTGATCCAGACTCGTAGGAGCTATTAGCTGATTTGAAGAGCACTCCATTTTCCGGAGGTTCCATTGATTATTCTTTTGGTATTTATGTATATGTATGTTTTGGGCACGACGGGGTCCTGTCCCATTCATATGTCTAGTACTCTAGTAGAGGCTCGTAGATGCGCAGTGTGGGTAGTATGGTCTCACAAGTTCCTCATTGTATATATATGGATGTATATTATTTTGATAGCCGAAAGGCTCATGTATATAAGCAAAAATGTTTCAAATGATAATAATTACCATGGTTATGAGCATAGGATGCACGAATGAGAGTAGATGAGTAGTAGAGCGAGTGGTTCTCGGTGGTTAGCCCCGGGTACCCGTCACGGCCCCTAGCCGGGTCGTGACATGTAGCACCACCACTTCACACCAAGATGGATCCCCAAAGAAGATTAGGAATATATGTTGGGTTTGAATCGCCCTCTATTATTCGCTACCTTGAGCCATTACCTTGAGCCATTAACAGGAGATTTGTTCACTGCTCGATTTGCAGATTGTCGATTTGATGAGACAATTTTCCCAAAATTAAGGGGAGAGAATAATGAAATAAAAAGGAAAATTTTGTGGAATAATCCATCATTATCTTATCTTGATCCATGCGCTTCTATTTGTGAGCAAGAGGTCCAAAAGATTATTCACTTGCAAAAAATAGCAAATCAAATGCCAGACATATTTACAGATTTGAAAAAGATTACCAAATCACATATCCCTACAGAGAATGTCCCAATTCACATTGATATCCCTGTAGGACCATCTACTAGTGTTATAGCAAGTGAGTCCAAAGCACGCCTGAAACGTGGTAGACCATTGCGTTCTAAGGCTCGAAATCCTAGAAAAATAAAAATAAATGGTCAAGATGACACTACGAAAAGAACCTCATAAAGAAATTCAAGATTTGAACAATATTGATATTCTTGAAGAAATCAATGAGCATGAGACTCGAGAAAATGAGGAAATATCAATTAATCCAATTGATGTTGGGACTAATTTGAATCGATTGGAAATAAATATGGATTATGTCTTTGCTTATAACGTTGCAACAAGAATTATGCAAGACAGTGAGGATCTTGAACCCCAATCTATTAAAGAATACCGAGAAAGATGTGATTGGCCAAAGTGGCAAGAGGCAATTCAATCAGAGTTAAACTCGCTTAACAAACGGGAAGTTTTTGGACCTGTACTCCAAACACCTAAGGGTATTAAACCTGTTGGTTATAAATGGGGTTTTGTGCGAAAAAGAAATGACAAAAATGAGATACAAAGATATAAGGCACGCCTCGTTGCACAAGGATTTTCACAAAAGCCTGGTGTCGATTATGAAGAGACGTACTCACCCGTTATGGATGCAATAACGTTACGTTATCTCATTAGTTTCACTATCCATGAGAGACTTGAGATGCATTTGATGGATGTGGTTACAACCTATCTCTATGGATCACTTGAAAATGAAATATACATGAAAATCTCTGAAGGATTTAAGATGCCTGAAGCATGTAGTTCAAAGACTCGAGAAATGTATTCAATTAGATTGCAAAGATCATTGTATGGTCTGAAGCAATCCGGACGCATGTGGTATAACCGTCTTAGTGAGTATTTGTTGAAGGAAGAATATACAAATGATGTCATTTGCCCATGTATTTTTATAAAGAAAACAATATCGGAGTTTGTTGTACTTGTTGTATATGTTGACGACATAAACCTTATTAGAACTCCTGCAGAGCTCAAAAAGGCAATTGGTTATTTAAAGAAGGAATTTGAAATGAAAGATCTTGGAAAGACAAAATTATGCCTTCGTTTGCAAATTGAACATTTGACAAATGGTATCTTTGTCCATCAATCTGCCTATACAGAGAAAGTGTTGAAATGATTTTATATGGATGAAGCACATCCATTAAGTACTCCCACGGTTGTTCGATCACTTGATGTGAATAAAGATCCATTCCGATCTCAAGAAAAGAATGAGGAAATTCTTGGTCCTGAAGTACCATATCTTAGTGCAATTGGTGCGCTAATGTATCTTGCCAATGCAACAAGGCCTGACATATTATTTTTAGTTAATGTGTTAGCGAGATATAGTTGTGCTCCTACAAGGAGACACTGGAACGAAATTAAACACATATTGAGGTATCTCAAAGGGACTATTGATTTGGGCTTATTTATTCTAATAATTGCAGTCCCGATCTTGTTGGTTATGCCGATGCAAGGTATTTATCTGACCCACACAAAGCTAGATCTCAAACAAGCTATGTGTTTATATGTGGGGGTGCTGCTATATCTTGGCGATCTACAAAGCAGTCTATTGTAGCTACCTCATCAAATCATGCTGAGATGATAGTAATTCATGAAGCAAGCTGAGAAGTTGTGTGGCTGAGGTCAATGATACATCTCATTCGAGAAAAGTGTGGTTTGAAATGTGACAAAATACCCACAATCTTACATGAAGATAATGAAGCATGCATTGCTCAATTGAAGGAAGGATTCATCAAAGGAGATAGGACAAAGCGCATTTCACCAAAATTGTTCTTCACATACGAGCTCCGAAACAATGGTGATATCAATGCGCAACAGATTCGTTCAAGTGATATTATGGCTGAATTGTTCACTAAGTCTCTACCAACTATAACTTTCTAGCAGATGACGATATTCTTATCTTATCCATTCACGATGTTTACCTACCTTCGACACACAGGGTGTGTTTGGTATGAAGAAAAATATTTTCAATTTTAATATTTAGTTGGTACAACTTCCTTAAAAATAAGAAAAAAATCTTCCCTAATGGAAATATGAAAAACAAGTTTCATAAGTGGCATTCCAAGTTCATTGTCTTCTCCCTAACCACCCAACGCCCCAAACCCCCAACTCTTGAACAATCCAACCCCCGCCATACCCGAACCCAAAATCTACCCTATCCCACCTTCACAGTGTTTTGCTAAATCATATATAAATATTTTTGCGTACTTACCAAATACTAGAAAATAAGTAAGAAACTCAATTATTTTTTAAAAAAAAAGGAAAATATTTTTTCCTTCATGCCAACACACCCACAGACTATTAAGCAAAATCATTTTCTCTTCTTTTTTTCCCCTTAAATATTCCAAACCACCCGTTATTTTTTGCGTGAAACACATGAACACTCATGTGATGGATGACTTTGGTTCTACTCTGAGGGTAAAATAGTAATTCGTCATAACCATATCATTGTGAATGAAAATAACAAATGCAAATAAATTTCCGATAGTCCACGTCTCTTGTCCGATCTCTACCTTCTTCCCTTATCCAAAAAAACCTCAGAATTCCAGTCCCTAAAGTTTCAATTTCGTCTGTTAAACCCCTAAATTTGACCTGCAATTTGTTGTTGTGGTATTGGCGATGTCATTAGAGGAGCTGGTGAAGTCAATTGAGATGTGGTTGAAGCTAATCAAGAAGCCTCAAGAGTACATTGACCCGACTCTTGACCCGGTTCTGTTAGTTCCGGGTATTGCCGGGTCGATCCTTAACGCTGTTGATAAGAAAACGGGTCGGACCGAGCGGGTTTGGGTCAGGATACTTGGTGCTGATCATGAGTTTTGTGACAAGTTGTGGTGTCGTTTTGACCCTAAAACTGGTAATAATTTCAGTTTTGTGTATTGGATTTTCAAAGGGAATATTGTAGTTATTTATAATTTCTGATGCTAATGCTCTTAAAGGTTGAATTTTCATGTTTATCCCCTTCAAAAAAAAGGGGGGGGGGGGTGGGTGGGAGGCGAATTAGCTCACCAACTTGACTGGGCACGGAGTTTAACAAAGAAGAAGATTTTAAAACTTGTGGTCCTAAATGAGTCACGTATATTTTGTTTAGCTATAAATCATTGCATAAAGGTAAATTATTTTCAAATATAGAAAGAGGCCATTCTTTTTGCCACGGACTAATAAGGAAACACGTTCACATAAATTGAAACAGAGGGAATATTTATGCCACTTAGCCCATATTTTGAGTTTGTTACTCGATTTAGCCCATATTTTGTGTATAAACACCTTTTATATACTAATCCCTACATTTCAAAATGTTTGTTTGGTTTTGATTTGATACGAAGTTTAAGAAAGAGAAGAATTTTTTTGAATCTTGTGATCTTAAACTAAAGATATGTTGAATGTATCAAAATGGCTTTTGATCTTGTGGTTTTAAACATGCTATGTGAAAAGTTGAAATCAAAGAGTAGCCAAAAAAGGAAAGAGCCATTCTTTTTTAAATGGACTAAAAAGGAAAGTATGACGGACATTTTGAAACAGGGGGAGTACATTATGTAGAATGCTTTGCCCCAGGTATAATGTACATTGGGCTACGTGGCGTAACATTTTATGTCGGGCTGTATATTTTTGAAATTTTCTCAAAAAAAAAAAGGGAAGAAGAAGCTGAGTTTTAGGTGTTAATTTTCCTGATTTATCTTTGCCTTTTTGGGTGTTATGCAACAGGTAAAACTGCAAATTTAGATCCTGACACAAGTATTGAGGTCCCGGAAGACAGATATGGACTATATGCTATTGATAATTTGGATCCTGACATGGTTAGCTGCCTTATAGATTATACTATGCGTAGTCATTGTGTTGAAATTGTTAGAAGGCTTATTTATTGATTCATTAGTGCTTATCATTTGTAAACCCGCAAGGGTGGCTCAGTTGGTTGAGCATGGGGCTTTCATAATGGAGGTCTCATGTTCGAAACCCCCTGCCTACAACAGCAGGGGATTTGCCATCTGGGTCGAGCTCGTCGCACGGGGCTTGCCTAGTGCGGGTTATCTCTCCTGTGTGGTTTGCGAGCTATTGCACAGGAGCTGGGTTTACCCTCTGCGCACCCGAAGGGTAGCGGCTGCGGGTTCCCATGTCATAAAAAAAAAAAAATCAGATTGGGGCGGTGCGGAAATTTGTGCCAATGACAAATCCAAATAACTGTTTTGTCTTATTTCAAGAGCTTTCTCACAATCTAAACTATAAAGTAATTATAGATTGGGGTATTACGTGCTGAGTCAGTATAAAGAGGGATGCAAATTGGGATTTGCCAAAGAGAGGGAAGCAACCAAACTGCTTTTCGCTTCTAAGTTCTTGTAAGATCCTAAGTAACATTTATTCTGAATAATGGAGTATTCCTGTAGACTGGTATATGTATTTAAAGGTAATACTTCAAGTCTTCATGCATTGGATTGGTCAGGTGTAGACGTGTAGTAGATCTTCGACTTGATTTTCAGCTAAGAGATTTCCAGTAAGTCCTATCTAGTTAGAGATGGAGCAAGGACAATTAATTTCTTTCATCTATTGATCATGTACTAATCGAAGGGGATAAGTGAATGCATACCAAAGGGGACACATTACGGTATTTAGAAATGAACACAGTAAAAAGTGTGATAATTCATTGAAGACGTCAGCCTGATTTTCTTTTCAGTTCATTGAAAAGATAAAGTTATCACGAAGAGGAGTCATTTTACAAAGTTCCTTACCACTAAGGTTGACACGAGGTAAAATGTAGTAAGATTGGATCCTTGTGATGTTTAGGAAAAATAAACGGTAAGGGGGGCTAGAATGGACTGGGGGCAGGACAAAAGTACTAAAATGCTAAAACCCTCGAGTAGAGGAGAGAACGAAGGGTTTGTGTCGGGCAGCCATTGATCTTTTTCTTAATGATTTTCTAAGTACTAAAGGCAGTAGTAGTTTTATATGCTAAGATATTTAAGAGCCTCAATACAGTAATGACTTTTATGACATCAGAAGTTTGACACTTTGCCTCGTCCTCTTTTGCAGATTATTGGGTCTGATAGTGTGTATTATTTCCATGATATGATAGCTGAGATGCTCAGCTGGGGTTACCAAGAAGGAAAAACACTTTTTGGGTTTGGCTATGATTTCCGCCAAAGCAACAGGTAGCTGCTGGTCATTTTTTTAGATATTCAACATGACTTCCAGTAAAAAAATTCCATGTTTAACTATTTTCCTAATATTGAATATTAGTACTAATTTTCTGTGTTTCTCAATCCTCCTTGAAGAAATGAAGCAGAGATATGTCTTTAAGATCTAATCTCTTTGATAGCAATATTTGGGTGAGGTTAATAACCACATACTGTCAATGTGGTGTTTCTCCATTATCATTACTTGATATTGTTTACTATCTAAATTTAGTTGGTGACTCAGACATTGTTCTGTCTAGTTTGAATTGTTACTGATGTATTATATTATGTGTTTAATTAATACGTTCCATATGTTTATTATTGCTGAAAATTTTCCTTTTTCCTTTTCAATTTTTCTTCAGGCTTCAGGAAACAATGGAGTGTTTTGCTCAAAAGCTAGAATCCATACATACTGCATCAGGAGGCAAAAAGATAAACATCATTAGTCATTCTATGGGTGGTCTTCTGGTTAAATGTTTCATGGCTCTCCACAGTGATGTAAAGCCCCTTTCACCTTTCTTTTGGCTGTTTCTTCTTCACTTCCTAACCATTCGTATTGGCCTAAAAATATTATCTTGTAATGGTTGTATTTGCAGATCTTTGAAAAGTATGTGAAGAATTGGATTGCAATAGCTGCACCATTCCAAGGTAAGTAGCTCTTTTGTCTTTCCTAGTAAGCTGCATTTATCCGAATGATGTCCCCATGCTTTATAGTTAGGCAAGGTATATATTTCAAATTTAACTTTTCTAAGGTTGCTTTATAGTTAGGCAAGGTATATATTTCAAATTTAACTTTTAGTTTTATCTATCTATCCATATACATGTAAGTACAGATACACTTCCAAATCTATATACATGTAAATAAAGATGCTTCCCCCCCCCCCCCACACACACACACACAAAAAAAAAACCCCACTGTTGCCCTCACTCTTTTATTTTTAGGGCCTGGGGGGTGGCTAAGAAAATAGATGTATTACTAATGAAGTATTGCTCACTGCATCGTTGAGCTAGGGAAATGAGTCATGCTAGCTTCCTCATTACATTTTAAATTACGCCGGAGAGCTAAAAGAACTTAAAACATCCATTATTTATATCCCAACTCATTTACATCAGCAACTTTTCAATCAGTCTTTTTTTTCTGTTTCTTAAAAGAAAGGTAACAACTTTTCTGTCAGTATAATTATGCCATTATCAATTTGGTGTGGAACCTAATTTCCAAAAAAAAAAAAAAAAGGTGTGGAACCTTAGACCTGCAGGGGAAAATATCCAATCTCTTAGGCCGTAGTTTTGGAATTGAAATTTAGTGTTTATTTCTTAATTCCTATCTTTCAGTTTCTCGTAACTCAATTGTCCGGGCTCCTTTTTTGTCCTTTTTCTGATAGTAAGCTAATCAATTAGTGGTGCCAACTTTGTTCATGGTGTTCTTTTCTGTCTTACTGTTTTTCAATTGATATTCTGTTTGATGTTATTCGTCTATGTGGTTGATCACATTACAGGAGCACCTGGGTATATTACCTCTGCATTATTGAATGGAACGTCATTTGTGCATGGGTGGGAAGAGAGGTTTTTCATATCAAAATGGAGTATGCATCAGCTGGTTTGTATTTCCGTGCCACTTGAATTGCACTATGATCAATTTTTCCTTCTCTCTTTCCTCAGTCCATTTGCGTGTTTAGATTCCTTGCCCCGTTTTGTAAGCCAATTGAGTACCCTGTTCAAGCATTCTCAAATTAGTCAGTTTTCTTCTTTGTTTCTGCCATCTTCTGGGATTTTGTTGTCTAGATTCTTACGTATTGGTTTTTTTGATAAAGTTAGATTCTTATATATTGTATATGTTGGTCGACGTAAAAATGTAATTAATGATAGGCTGAGGAGTTGCTTTGCATATTTTTGGAGGCTTTAAGTTTCTTAATTTGATTTAACCCACAGTGCTAGTCATACATTATAAGGGGTAGTTTTGGTGATAATATAGTCTCCATTCATCTAATTATGAGGTGTGCCATTTGTCGTTTTCTTGGATAATTTCTTTGATCTATTTATTGGTTAGAATTCAGTTGCATATTATGGCATCCATTGTTGGAATTTGTCTTGCAACATGGGCAAGTGGCTACTTCGTTTATAATTTTGTTAGCAAAATATTACTTTCTCGGATAAATCAGTTACATCTGATATTTGGACTTGCAGTTGATCGAGTGTCCGTCAATATACGAATTAATGGGGTGTCCTGATTTCCAATGGGAACATCCGTCAGTTTTAGAAATTTGGAAGGAAAAATCTAACAGCAATGGAGAATCCACCGTTGTACTTGAGTCTTACTCTCCAATGGAAGCTATATCAGTGTATGAGCTAGCTCTTTCAAACAACAAGGTGAGCTGGCCATGGACTAGTATGTCAAACAATTTATACTGAAAAGCTGGTCAGTTCCTGAGGTCTCCCCATTGCAGGGTTTCTGGATAGGTCATAGACTTATCATCATTTAAGTACAAATGCTTTTTCTTTTTTCCCTCCCTTGAGCCTTCTGTTTTGACCTTGAACCGTACACATTATTATTGTTGTTCTTGTTCTTGTTGTTTCATCTCTTTGGAAGTTGAAGAGGAAACTATAAAATCATTTATCCCTATGTCTTTGCAGGTTAATTATAATGGCGAAAAAATTTCTTTGCCATTCAATCGGGAACTTTTGAAGTGGGCTAACAAGACCCGAGAGATTTTGTGCCATGCAAAGGTTCCTGATAAAGTTAAGTTCTACAACATCTATGGGACCAACAATGAGACGCCACATAGTGTCTGGTACTATTTTCTTTCTTAAATATTTGTCTCTCAATCTTTTACTGTGTATAGTTCAAAATTCATGAGAATCTGGTCACTCAATTGGCTTCTTTGCAGTTATGGAAGTCAGAATGCACCCATTTCTGATCTTCAACAATTACCATTTATCCAGGTAAAATTGTTTTATTTGACTTTGCAATGGGCAGACTAGATACTGAATTATGTAGCTTCATCTTTTCGTATTATGTTTTCACACTGCCTCAGTGACTCGCGTTTTTCTATGTATTTTCACAGTCTAACTACATATCGGTTGATGGAGATGGTACAGTTCCAACAGAATCTGCGAAGGTATACTACATTCTACATTTTGCCTCTTGTAGTCGTGATATGAATCTTTTTATTATTTCACCGCTTGAGAGATCTTCAATAATACTTTAGACCAACTTGTACTTTCTCTTTTGCTTGTCAAATTGGAACCAATGTATCTTCGGACGTGGTATGTGTTGTTTTTAACTTTAAAGGCCTCACAGTTCCTTTCTTGATCTAGTGCTAGATTTTCTGCTTGGACTTGGGATATAGTACGGGGAGAAATGAAAGGACGAAAAGAAAGGCGTATATTTGGTCATACCAGATTCTTTAGCCTAATTCCTTTCATGTATTCTTAACATGTTACGTTAGAGGGTTAATCTGTGATATAAAAATTTCTCATTTGTGTCATCTTTGCCTCTCTAAATTGCTCTTGCTATTAAAGATATTAATTTGCACAGATTTTAGTTTTAGCTATATGCCTATGGTTATATACTTGTATATATCTATGCCGTGCTTGCTTATCAGAGAGAGAGAAAGAGAGAGAGAGATTTTTGCCTTGCGTTGTTTTGTCGAATATCCTTTCATTTCCTGCTTTTGGATGTTGAAATCTGAACAAAGTTCACTTTGAATAAGAGAGCTCTGTTGAAAACTAAGTACCTTCTTGGACCAGGCTGTTGTTCGCCTTTTACTCCTGGTATTGTTAAAAAAAACAAAAAGAGACTATAAACATTCAGACAGTGATGTGCTTACCAGGAAGACATGGATTCTCGATGAATTTCCTCTGGTACCTCAGATGTCTGAGCTAGTGGTGTTTAACGGCTGCCAGCACAATGTTCCTGTCAAAAGGATAAAAAATTGGAAGTAGTTCTTAAAGTTGATTTAAATTTAAAACTGTGGCCACCATTGGATTTTTCAGCTAACCTACCCTGCACAATGGAAGAATTGATCGTTTACTCTGCTTGTATAGCCATCTGATCCTGACAAATGTTAAAGGTATATGGTTTAATGTGCTATCCTTTTTGGCAGGCTGATGGGCTTAATGCAGAAGCTAGGGTTGGAATCCCTGGGGATCACAGAGGAATCATCTGTGACCGCCATGTGTTTAGAGTGGTCAAGCACTGGTTAAGAGCAGATCATGATCCTTATTACAATCCAATCAACGATTATGTTATCCTACCCACTGGATTTGACATTGAAAGGCACCACGAGAAAGGCTTGGATGTAACCTCTCTTAGAGAGGAATGGGAAATTGTTTCAGAAAGCCAGGATGGCGAAGAGAGTGCAGCTAGCAGAAAGCCAAAGGTGGGTTCTATATCTGTCTCTCATGTTGGAGGTGACAAAACTACCTGGGAAGAAGCCCATGCCACTGTCATTGTCCACCCTAAAAGTGAAGGTAAGCAGCATGTTGAGCTAAATGCCATGTCTGTCTCTGCAAGTGCTTGAAACTTAATTTTACCACGAGGTTGAAGGGGCTCCTTTGTGGTGTATCTATCTGCCTGTTCTTGGGGCGATTCGTTCTGTATATACGAACTAGTTGTATTCCTGAACTCTCAAGTGATGAAAAAGCACTGAACATAACCGTGTATATATGTATGTATATGTACATATTAATATAATCAAGTATGTACTGTGGATCAGTCAAATAACTGACTTGGTTTCTTGCTCACTTGTTACTTTAAATACCAATGTCAAATGTGAAACCACTGCATGTCTTGATGATGTAATTTCAACTGTGGTGTAGTTCAAAATTCAGGTTGTTGACTGTTATAGGCTCTGTGAGTCGCTCTCTTTAAGAATCATAAATCTTTGTATGTGTTTGTGAATGAAATTATTTTTCATGAAGAAATCATTTTTTGACGTATGCTAACTGAAAAACATCTGTTTATTTCAAAAGTAAAAAGTTAACTCATTTATTGGGTAAAAGGTCATTTACAAGTACCTCATGTAATGACTAAGAGCCTGTTTGGATTTTTTTTTTTTTTGGCTTATAAGCTGCAAAAACAGCTTATAAGCTGCTTTAGATAAGCTAAGTCAAACGGGCCTAATTATTTTTTTGAGCTTATTTTAAGTACAAAATGATTTTAAGCTGGTCAGTTAAACACTAAAAAAAGCTGAAAACAGCTTATAAGCCAATCCAAACAGGCACTAAGTATTAACTTGGGTTTTTTTTAAATAGATAGTAATGACTAATGTCTAATATCCTTTCATTTCCTGCTTTTGGATGTTGAAATCTGAACAAAGTAACACTTTGAATAAGAGAGCTTTGTTGAAAACTAAGTACCTCATGTAAGTATTACAAGTACCTCATGTTAATATTACAAGTAGATTGTATTACAAGTATTAACTTGGGTTTTTTAAATAGATAGTATTACAAGTACATCACTTTGTGTTGTTTTGTCTAACATACATTGTAATGACTAAGTATTAACTTGGGGTTTTTTAAAACACGGTCTAGACTGAAATTGTATGGAAAAAAAAAATCGGAAAAGGGCCAAAATTACCCCTAGACTTTGAGAAATAGTTTATTTATGTCCTTCGCTATACTATCCAATTATGCTCTTACCGTTATACTATGATTCAGATTTACCCCTAATCTAAATGGTCTGCCATGTGTTCTAATTCTAGACGTTTTGCCCATTTTCCCCCAATAATTTTTTACCCCACCCAAATAAACCCAACCCGTTAACAGCACTAGAAAACGAACAAAAACCAGTAGATGAAATCAACTTGTTCATCTTTCATACTTAGTTTCACAAATTTAGCCCTCCTCTTTCTGGTGCTCTCTTTTGCATGTATAGCCTTAAAAATCCAATCTTGAAAACTACCACAAAATAAAAATTCAATCTTTAAGGTTTTTGGTGCTCTTCTTTGCATATATTTATATACCCTTTAGAGTATTTGAAAACAAAATCCAATCTTGAAAATTACCCCGAAACAGAAATCAAAACTTACCCAGAAACAAAAATCAAACTTTTAAGGTGTCTGCTTCCCTGTTTTGCATATATCTACATACCCATATGAAGGGAAAAAAATGAAGGCAAAACATATCCATAGCAAAGATGATAAATAAAGAAGTGAAATTGTACAAAAAATGTGTAAATTGGGACTGTGCGCTATCCAAATTTTAGCAGGTGAACACATGAAGTTGTGAACTAAATTGCCTTGCACGTATATTAATTAGGAGAAATCAATGTGTTGGTCTTTTCTTGTTCCTTTCCTAGTTCTGTTAATGGATTAGGTGAAATAATTTCATCGGGGTCGGGTCGGGTTGGGTTTATTTGGGTGGGATAAAAAAACTATTGTGGGGAGATGGGCAAAACATCTAGGATTAGGACACGTGACAGGCCGTTTAGATTAGGGGTAAATTTAGGCCACAGTATAACGGTAAAGGCATAATTGACCCAATAGTATATCGAAGGATATAAATAAATCATTTTTCAAAGTTCAAGATAATTCTGACCCTTTTTCAAAAAATATTAGATCAAGGTGTAAATTTTTTTTTTTTTTTTGGCAATTAAATGGAACTTTATATTACCAATATGACTAAGCTGTACAAAGGACAAAAACTGTTATGGCTTAGCAGCCAAACAGTTGCTAGGCTAACCACTATTACATCAAAACGACATGTTAAGAAAAACAACATGTTAAGAAAAACAACAACAACAACATATCCAGTGTACTCCCATAAGTGGAGTTCGGGGAGGGTAGGATGTACACAGAATTTACACCTACCTTTGTGGGGGTAGAGAGGTTGTTTCCGATAGACCCTCAACACAAAAACACATTACCAAAACAGGCATATGCTAAGAACAAAACTAGGAAATTAAGGGTGTGTTCGGTATTAAGGAAAACCATTTTCCGGAAAATGTTTTTTAATTTTCTCATGTTTGTTTGATCAAAAATTTTGAAAAACATTTTCTATAGGAAAACAAGTTCCTTCAAAATAGGGAAAATGACTTCTTTAATCAAAGTAGGGAAAACAAATCCACAATTGACATTTCACCAATCACCCTACCACTACGGTGGTGACACCACCCAACCCACTCCCTAACCACCAAACTCTAACAACTCCCACCACCACGGGCAGATCTACATATCTAATTTGGGGGCTTTAGCACCCATTGAACTAGACAAAGAGTGTGTTATTATATTGAAAATGCAAGAAAATGGAGATATAAAGCTAGCAAGCACCTAGGTACTAAAAGTTTTATGGGGGCTTCGGCCAATGAAAGGTGCTGGAAGGTTATGAAAGTTTGGCCGTGAGAATTCGATTCTCACTTCTAAGTTAACATGTCCTTTTTAATAAACATTTTCCTTATATTATCAAGCTAGTTACTTCCCTTTTATTTTTGCCCCAAGTAGATCTACTTTGTTGTTCTTTCTACTAGCCGCTATTTTGACCCAATAATAGTTTTTCAGTTCTTCTTCGCTGACTTTTGTTTTACATTTTTTCTTTCTTTTTACTTTATCTGACTAACTATTAAAAATATAAAATAAAATAAAAACACTATTTAAAAATGGACTCCAAAGCTACCCCTTCTAAAGACGAATTGGTCCTGTAAAACTGTAAAACCCACCAATTTTTTTTTCTAACTAGTTGTCCTTATCCATCACAGTTTCACGGCGTCCATAATACTTATACAATGTGATTCGTAGTACTTTATGTTAAGAAAGTTAAGCACCCACGAACTCAAAATTCTGGATCCGCCATTATTCACAACCCAACGCACCTCGCCCTCCACACCCCCTACCCTAAAAAATCTTTTTTTCTTTGGGTTTTCTACACCACCCAACCCCTCTCCAATTTTTTTTTTTTTTTTTTTTTTTTTTTTTTTTTTTTTTTGTAAAAAAAGTTTTTAAAAAGCTTTTTGTTTGGTGTTTACTCTAAACCCCCCCCCCCCCCCACAAACACCCCACCACGCCCTCCAATTTTTATTTTTTTAAATGAAAAGTTTTTGTTATTTTGGTTTTCTACAACTCCCTGCCCCAACGACCCACCACCCCCCTCAAAAAAAAATTAAAAGAAAAAGTTTTGGAAAAGTTTTTTTTTAATTTTAGTTTTCTACGACACCCCACCCCCTAAAAAAACAAAGCATTAAGTTTTGGAAAGTTTCTTTTTATTTTAGTTTTCTACGAAACACCCCCCCCCCCCCACCCAACACACACACACAAAAAAAATATTTTTTTTTTTAAAAAAAATCTGTTTTGATTCTCAACCCCCACCCCCTTAATCCCTCCCGAATTTTCTACATCATATTTAATTTTACCTTTATAAAAATGGAAAGTTGCATGGTTAAATTTGGTGTGGGGTGGGGGTGGGGGGTTGCGGGGTGGATAAGAAATTTTTTTCATTTTTAAGTAAAATAAAATATATGAAATAGAAAATTTGGAAGGGGTAGGTTGGTGGGAGGGTTGGATAGAGAGGTGGTGTAGGGTGGAATGGGGTTGGGGTGGACGGTGGTGCGGGCTAGGAGTGGGTGAAGATGAAGTGCGTTGGAGGGTGGGGGTGGGATTTGGTTAGGGGGTGGGTGGTGGGTGTGGGGGTTGGTGTGGTATGGGGTGGTGGGATTGGTGGGACATGGGTCGTATTTTCCGAAAATATTTTCTACCAACCAACCGAACATGAGAAAATAAGTAAAAATTCACTTATTTTTCCAGGAAAACATTTTCCAAACATACCGAACACACCCAAAGGGTAGAAGTAAAGCTCATTCAATCTGCTGACAAACATCAAATAAGGAACATTCCAAATCATCAATTAAGACTCCCCAGCTCATAAGTCCGTCTCTGGTGTGGAGCCTCTTCAGAGCTGCCAGTCTCAAAATAAGGATCCATTTAGGTGATCCTGGGTTATTGCATATAATAATCCTGCTCCACTGAACTTTCTGAAAAGTTCCTCTCATTGAGACATACATCTTTTAGCGCTAAATTGCTGCATATTGCTAAAGGTCTGTTTCCAGAATACCAGCAGCCTGCAAGTATTGCTTGGACTTTACTATCTTCTCTACCAACCAAGATGCTTGATTGGGTATGCAACTCCACAGTTCTGCCTTTTATGTAGATGTTAAATAACATTAGATCAAGGTGTAAACTTATACAGATGTTATGTGATAGTCTACTGTTTTGTCAGTCTCAAAAGTTATATTTGTATAACGTTTAAAAGTAGGAATAAAATTTGGTGATCCTAAAAAGGGAACAATTTCCATAAATCATGGTGTATAATCCAAAGCAACGCGAACATGGACTTTTTAGCTATACATTCCTCATTGCCTTGAAAGCCCAAATGCCATATTCTACATATCCAGTTTCTGCTGAATCCATGCAGTTGCTCAAAATATTCTTTCGTATTACTTCCCTGGAGAGTTGCACATTCACTTAGCTTTCTTGTGCGTTAAGAGATCGATACAAATGGCAGTTCATCATAGTAACAGTTTCTGGGGCTTCCTCCACTTCATAGATTTTGTATGACAGCTTCACAGAAATGATACAACCAGATAAAAATAGATGGCAGTTCCCTTCTAAACATATTTCTTACATATTGTACAACTTAATATCTAACCTTTAGATGTAGCTTCATAAATTAAAGGTGAAAAAAGGAATAATAATACTCATTACTGGGAGGCTTCGTTTCTCCTAGGAGCTCAAAATCTCCCCAAGTCCTCACAGTCCAGTGCATGATTGATCCTCCCAAGGACAAAATGAAGCAAATAAAATGAGGCAATTCACTTTTTATTTTGGCTGCTATTGGCAAACTGAGAATCATCATTGTTTCCTTCTCTTTGTTTCGCGCTCCCCTAACTGCAAAGAAACATACATCTCTTCATCCGACCCTCCTATCACCAAGAGTCTTTTCAATTCCCCATTTCCATGTTGAATCTTCCTGCGTACTAGAGAAGTACCAGAGACACTTGGGATAAACTGATGCTCAATGCAGGGAGTTGCTTTATTTCCACCCTGAATGTGAACGTCTCGATGCTGGAGTGGCGGAACTACCCCTTCATCAGACTCATCATCAATGGGATCTTGTCGGACGTTTAAATTGATTGGCTCAAAGTGTTCGTCATCTTTATCTTTCGATTGATTCCGCTCTGCTGGTGACGACTCTCCAACGGCAGAACCAATACCCGCAGCTGATGCATCTATTTGCTCTTGCAATGCAACTAATTTAGAGGAAGTGAATAGAGAAGTATAGACTAGAGATTTTAAATAATAAAATGACGGAGAAGAAGGAAATTTGAAGGCAAAATTAGAAATCCAAGGTTTTATTGGACTGAATATGTACCAAAATCTTTGGACTTTTATCTACAATCCTTTTGTTCCCTCACATTTCTCAGATATTTCCTCAAAGACCAAACTGTAATAACTGGCAAAATAGACTAATATTTATTAGTTTATCTACCCTTCCATACTGGTAGACCTTTTAGAGAGCTTATAATCTTATACTATCCAAGGCATTTATAAGCTGGTATTCTAACAACCTGACATGCAAAAAGTAACCATATATTTGGTTATTTTTCCCCTCCCAGAACCACACTCCATATATAACCCTTTTCGGGTAAGAGGTTGCAGTGTCCTAGAAAGTAAACACAAGTATCAGGACTTAGGTATATCTGTAGTCCCAATGATCTTGTATCGTATTGTTTATAATTTTCTTCAACCACCATCTCTACAAACCATAATTTATGTTTAGTCGCTTAATGTGGTTCAAGTAATCCCCCGAGAAAAAGAAAAAGAAGCTCCAGATGAAATTATTAGCTTATTAAAAGTTCAAAAATTCAAATGTAACCAGAACTCATATATAACTAAGGACCATAAGATGCTGAGAGATACCAACCTTGGAGACTCTCATTGGATGTAATGAGATCAAGTTCAAGAAGATCAAGGAGGCGCCCCAAGTCAACACCACTAGTCCAATTCTCAGGAGGCTGGCCAACTTTCAATTTCAAACGACCTCGATTGGCAGTTCCACCCCAAATTATTCCAATAGGTTGTGGCTTCTCCCCGTTCGGGCTAGTCAAGAGAATGAGGCTACCACTGTCACCTTCAAGATCAAAAGTCTGCTGGTTCTCACCAACAACTAGAAAATCTGTAAAGAAACACATTCCTTTTTCGTCATTATACTCCAAGGCATACGCCATAATGTTCCCAGTTGTTAGACCGGAGCTCCTTCCAACTTTCACCACTTGCCTACCAATGACGCTACCAACAGGAGACTGTAAGTCTATTTTATTGACATCACCTATGTCTCCTATTCCTTTCACAGACGTCCTTACATTCGACATGTCAAAATCTTCTGCAAATGGAATAAATGCTCCATCAGCTCGAACAAATGTTTCTGCAAGATTACAATGAGAATACATGGGTGTAAGGATCCAATTTGTTGGCAGAAGCAAGATACAACAAACTGCATTCACATTACCTGGGTTTGTACCAGCAAATATGTCATACCAACGATCATCTGTTATGAAGGATGTAGCCCTCTCCACAGCACCTAAATACACCCCAGGACCCAGGCTAGGTGGCAGAGGATGAAACATTTTCTGGCTCGGAAAATCCAAGTCAACTGCTACATGACGATTGGTAAGGAAACCAACCTGCCTGTTTCCTGTCCGACTTCTAACAATTGCTCCCAAGGTTCCATATGTTTCTTGATTAGCAACCTAGGACAGATGAACGAGAAAACATTACTTCAGTTACTTGCAATTTTATCTCTAGTTAATACATTTTAGGTCTGTCCTAATTGGGGAATAAATGGGACAAAGAAAGTAAAATTTTAGTAATGCAGAGTGTGACGGAATAAAACAGAGGCGTATTTAGTATGTTTGTAATCTTTAAGTTCAAAGTTATTCCGCGAAGCATAAGTGAGGACATTAATAAAAAGGCAGCCCGGTGCACAAAGCATCCCGCATTAGCTGTATCCGGGGAAGGGCCGCACCTCAAGGGGTGTGATGGAGACAACCTACAAGCATTAATGGCTGCTTCCACGGCTCGAACCCCTAACCTATAGGTCACACGAAGACAACTTTACCGTTGCTCCAAGGCTCCCCTTGAATCGGAAGAAATTGCAAACCTCCCACTTTCGACCCCCCCCCCCCCCCCCCCACCCACTTACTTTCTATTTTATATATGTTATTATAAAAAGTGAAATTTTTTCATACCCCATACCACCCCCCCCCCACCCGCCTCACACCTTTACTTTGTTTTATTAGCTAACTCCCCCCCCCCCCCCCCCCCGTTAGCGATTGTGAACAAAAATACCCCTGCCGTCTTCAAACTTCACACTTATGCCCCTATTTGGATGGAAACCCCCAAATCCTCTTAAATTACCCAATTTCAAAAAAAATACCCACTCCCTTTATTGACCCACCCCGACCCGGCTATCATCATCAAGCTTCTTTCATGGAGAAAAAAAGAAAGAAGCAAAAACACACACCCAAATGATAAACCCCAAAACCCACCTCAGATTTCACCTTTAAAGCCACCTTTAAACACACAGCCAAACGTATTAAGGATCATATTCTATCAAGATATAGTAATAGTAGTATATGTTGCCACAGATAAGAAGTGGTAGAAATTTAATAGTATTTTATCTTGTTCATATCTTTCTTAGAGTATATTTTAGGCAGTATGGGGGTATCACCCAGTTCTGATGGATAGTTTCCTGTTGTCATTTAAGATTATGATCTAGCAAGATAAATTTCTTTTTTGCTGGTCTCTCTGAATCAGGTATGTCGTCTGTCATATACGTTGTTGAGAATATACCATGAGAACCCTTTACTTCTGTCACAAGATTGGGTAGAGGAGAGTTTTATCTTCACATTGTGAAATGCCTGGTATTCTATACATAGTGTTTACAATACGAATCACATGAGTGTGCCATGGATTCATCACATAGTTTTCAAAAAATTTGCAACATATGCCAAGACGATGAATGGCAGACTAAATTGAGGGGCGTTAAGTCATGCATGTACTGTATATTAATGTCACTTTTGGATTCTGCTATGTGTTTAGCAGTGTTCTGCATTTAGATCATCGCCACTTTTTTTTTTCTTAGTTCGATGAAAAGGTGGGTTTAAAGGTGAATTTTGATGTGGGTTTTGGGTTTTATCATTTGGGCGTGCGGTTTTGTTTCTTTCTTTTTTTTTTCTTCATGAAAGAAGCTCAAGCTTGATGATGATTGGCGGGTCAGGGCGGATCAACAAAGGGAGTGGGTAATTTTTTTGAAATTGGGCAATTTAAGAAGGATTTAGGGGTTTCCATCCAAATAGGGGCATTAATGTGAAGTTTGAAGATATTTTTTTTTTATGACATGGGAACCCGCAGCCACTACTCTTCGGGTGTGCACAGGGTAAACCCAGCTCCTGTGCAATAGCTCGCAACATAGGAGAGGTAACCCGCACTAGGCAAGCCCCGTGCGACGAGCTCGACCCAGAAGGCAAAATCCCCTGCTGTCATAGGCTGGGGATTTCGAACCTGAGACCTCCATTATGAAAGCCCCATGCTCAACCAACTGAGCCACCCCCACCCTTGAAGATGGCAGGGGTATTTTTGTTCATAATCGCTAGCGGAGGGTGAAGTTAGCTAATAAAACAAAGTAGAGGGCTATATTCGACCCTTTTCCCTTTTCTGTTTCATATATTTTATCTTACTTTTATAAAAAAAATTATAAAAAGTGAGAAATTTTTCTTACCCCCAACACACATTTTCTATTTCATATATTTTACTATTATAAAATTTTATAAAAAAACAGAAAAAAAATTCTTCACCCCCTCCCCACCTCAATTTTCTATTTTATAAAATTTAATTATAAATACATGAAAAAATTACACTTGAAATAATATTGCACTTATATAATATGGGCTAACCCATAACCAACCCAACCATTTATTTGCCGACCCATATTTTATCCACATGAAATATGGACGGGTTGAAATCCAACCCATTTTGTTCAAACCATTTTCAACCTGCTCATATCCAACCAAACCCACTCATTTGCCACCCCCAGGTTAAGTAGCACTAAGACGTAGTACCTTGAATGCAAGTTCAGTGACGTGATGCATGAGACAGAGGTGGAAGTGAAGATTGAGGCACAAGCTATACCTAAAAGAGGAAGCATCAAGTATCTTGGATCCATACTATAAGGAGACGGGGATATTGATCATGATTGTGTTGGAGCGGAGTGGATGAAATAGAGGCTCTCATCTAGGGTACTGTACGATAAGAATGTGTCGCCAAGGCTGAAAGGTAAGTTCTATAGAGTGGTGGTTAGACCAACATTATTGTATGGGCAGAGTGTTGGCCAGTCAAGAACGCTCACGTTCAGAAGATGGAAGTAGCGGAGATGAGGATGCTCAGCTGGATGTGTGGGCATACTAAGAGAGATATGATTAAAAATGAAGTTATATAGAACAAGGTCGGAGCGGCCTCCATGGAGGACAAAATGAAGGAAGCGAGGCTGAGATAGTTCAAGCATGCGAAGAGGAGTGCGAGGATGAAAGTCTCTCTTGATAGTTAACAAGAACTGGGAGAGGTGATTAGACTAGACATGGCACAGCTTCAGCTGAATGAGGATATGACCTTAGATAGGAAGATTTGGAGGTCGAGGATTACGGTAGAAGAATAGTAAGTAGTTGAGTATGGTCGCACTCTATGTGGGAGAGGTAGGGGGCTAGCCTCCTCATCTCCTCTTCTCCGTTTCTTAGTATTATTATTTAGGTATCTCGTAGTTCCTTATTCTTCAGTGTGTACTACTATTTGTTGCTTCATTTATTTTGCATCTTGATATTTTGTTGTCTTATTTTTCTTGCAATCCTGCGTCGATTATGTGATTATGTTTCTTTTGAGCCGCGGGTCTATCGAAAACAGTCTCTCTACCCCATAAAGGTATGGCTAAGGTTTGCGTATATCCTACCCTCCCCAAACCCCACTTGTGGGATTACACTTGGTATGTTGTTGCTGATAGGTCCAAGAAAAAGAAATTGGTAAGCATGTGAAGGGACATATAATAGAAATAAATGAATAAACAAACGTGCCCTCTAATATTTCAAAATTTCAAATCAGGTGTTAACACAATCCACCAATTGTGAGTAAAACATATGACCTAACAAATACCTTTTCAATGTTCCATTAGTTTCCCTAGATGAACAAAAAAGATAAGAATATGTCTACCATTTAAAAAAAAAACATTTCAAAAAGAAAAGAATATATGTCTAAATGGCTTTAATCGTACTCTCTCCGACACATTTTATGTGAAAGTGTTTGACTGGGCATGTAAAGCAAAAATTACCCTTTTGAAAAGAATGAACTTTGATAATAAGCGGATCCCAACAAGCCAAGTCATTAAGGGTAAAAAAGGAGGCTAAAATTAGATAATTTCCAAAAAGAGGAAGACGTGATACTTTTCGGGACACACTACAAAGGAAATCGTCTCACATAGAATAGGACAAAGGAAGTAATGAAGATCAAATCCACGATAGCATGTCAATCCATGAAAGTCTCTCTTGATAGTTAACAATCATAATTCTAAGAGCAGTAACTCTTGTCTCTTAGTCTTAGTTGTCCATTATGAAAGACATGCCAATGAGATAAATGATTAAAGTCAGATTCAGAAGTGTAAAAAGTGGAGCTAAGATGTTTGAATTCAAATAACATAATTCTTTGGCTAGGCTGCAATATTTCTTCCTTACTTCAGCGGAATAAGCTGGCTCATATTCTTTCAAATTGGTCCCCTTTTTCTCCTGGAATTGGGCCCTATTTTGTTTATTCACCCGTTGGAAAGTGGAAATAGTCCTCGGAACTGACCCTGTTGTACCCCAATTTGATTATTTTGAAAACTAAGTCAAACTGGTCTTCATCTTCACCACGCTTAATGAACAAAGAGTTGAAGTCCACGTTATCTTCGGTGCAATTGTTCTACATCAATTGCATATTTGCATGTTTGTGTCTCCCAACTTCTTATTTATTTCTGTGTGATCCATCTAGAATAGATCTGCGCCTTTATTTCTTGTTTAATCAGGAATATAAATAAAATAATTTTTGATTCGACAAATATGACTCTTCTTAATGAAGATAGAATGGAATCTCAGAACATTTAGCTAATAAGCAACTACACATGAATGTCAGGATTCATGAATTAGAAAATTCTCTATCTTGCACCAATGTCATCTCTCAGAAACAAGGTAACCGCAATAATCTTCTAATATTCCAATAAAAATAAGAAAAGTACAAAACAAACAAGAGGTGGAAAAACAGGGTTATCTTTCTGACTGATATGGAAAACTCGAAAAATAGTTCGCCAAAGGTCGCGCATAGAATATATAATTTTTTCCTAGTTTACATGTTACTATCTCAATATGATAAAACACATTTAGACAACCTCTTTATTATGTGTAAATATATGTAAATTGCTCACTAGGAAACTGCTTTTGTCTGTTAAAACACTAGTGAGGAAATTATGCATCCTGAAAAAAGGAGAGAGGATCTTGCTGAGTTGCTTGACGTTTTAAAAAGTTAAGGTGTCAGAGCAGTCTTTAGATGCTGCTATAAGGTGATGGGTACTGAATAGGCTATAGAGAAAAATATAAATTAATGGTAGTTGGTGATTCTAGGTAGGGGGTAACTGAAGAAAGAGACTAATAGTCAGATAGATTTGCCTCAAAAGCTCAATCATTGGTTTTGCAGCGATCGATACTCACAATTCATAAAGGTTCTGGAAAATTCATATAGAAGAAGGATAGAAAATGATGCTTTTGTTATATTCGCAAACTAACGATACCAGTTTGTCGATAAAAATTGTATACTCCTGAAATATAGAAACAAAAAAAGCCTGCAACTGATGCCCTTGATACGATAGTTTCAGAGATGTGATTTCACTTCCGGATTTCACCATTTACAGAATAGATTAATCCCGTCCGTTACTTAGTTTCTTCATGCTGATAAATATAGGATCTATTGTAGCTATCACTTGGGGAAAAAATTTTGCTACAACACTTTCCAGGTGATAGAAAAAGATTCCATGATCCTGAACCTCTCTTACCAGAGATCATAAATCCCAAGTTCGTCCAAGATTAGCAAAAAAAATCTTACAGCTAATGTCTCAATCAAACATGAGTTCGGTTTTTTCTTGTTAAAACAATGTTATTGTTTTGAGACTAATCATTTACATAGATGATGAAATCTGTAAGTTTATAAATTTTGGCATAACAAACATCCAAATAAAAGTCTAGCTTTTTTAAGTTATGCATATACCAACTCTCACAATTTGCTTTCTTGTTTGCTAATTATTTGTTTTTCTCTTCGTCCAATTTCTGATTCTTTTTCTTATTTTTTAATAACCGTGGTGGTGTCTAGGGCGCTTCCGTACCTCGATTAATTCCACTAGGTAGCTGCTACCTCCCACCGACATAGGTACCAGAAGACTATCCACCAAGGCTTGGATGATTATGGGAAAAAATCACCAAGTATTTTTGCCTCCTTTGGGATAAGCCTAAAAAAAACCTTCATTGGCCTTTCAGTTCTCCTATTTCTGATTCTTTTCCATAGTCTAGTCTAGGGCTTAAAGGAACTCTGACTAGATTATTCATTAGTGATACTGTGATATGTCTACCATGTTCTCGTTATCAGACTCTCACACCTAGCAATATCATTTTACTCTGATGGGTGCAGCAGGAATCAAGTTCACCACAACGAGATAAAAAACCACATGAAAGGAAAAGTGCATCATAACCAACAGGCAACAATAAATGGATGCATAAGGATAGACCACGGACTAATCCTTAGGAAATTTATCCAAGATCGGGAAGGGGATGAGGTGGAGATCTTCTACAGAAAGTTTACAACGTTGACATTGTAAAGGCTAGTGACAGGATGATGCAGAGAGGACTGGCAGTGGAATGTTTTTCCAGGATATAGTATTACATGTCTGGATAACAAGGTACGAAGTTTTATGGGAGTATATTTAAGGAATAAGGCTCCGAAAAGTAGCTTTCTTGGTAAGAGTGCCGCACAGGATGCTACTCTAACAGCACACAACTTGAAGAGAATGGGATGTCTAAAGGTGAATTGGTGTTGTATGTGCAAAAGGAACAGGGAGGACATGAATCATCTACTACTTTGTTGTGAATTTGCAGTGGTGCTATAGAGTCAGTGTATTTCTTGTGTCCTTACTTCTTACCAAAAAGAGTGGCGGAGACCCTAGTGACATGGAGATTGAACAAAATAGGGGAATAGAACACCCTGAAGAAGCCAATCGCCTTTTTCTCCATTACAAGACCACATCTCAGTTGTGGAGTTTAATATTTGCTTTACTTGGCATATGTTGGACTAAATGCTTGGAGGCTAAAGGTGTACCTGTGGCGTACATTAGGGTGATCAAGGACATGTATGAGGGAGTCAAGACCAGGGTAAGGACAGTAGGAGGAGACTCAGAGCACTTCCCAAATGTGATGGGGTTGCATCAAGGATCAGCTCTTAGTCCATTTTTATTTGCCTTGGTGATGGATGGATTGACGCAGCAAATTCAAGGTGAGGTGCCATAGTGTATGCTTTTCGCGGATGGCATAGTCCTGATCGACGAGACTCGTAGCGGAGTTAACGCTAAGCTGGAGGGTTGGAGACAGACTCTGGAGTCTAAAGGGTTCAAGCTGAGTAGGACCAAGACAGATTACTTGGAGTGCAAGTTCAGTGAAGCACCTCAGGAGGCTGGCGTGGAAGTGAGGCTTGGTACCCAGGTCATCCAGAAGAAAAGTAGTTTCAAGTATCTTGGGTCTATTATACAAGGCAGCGGGGAGATTGACGATGATGTCACACATCGTATTGGGGCAGGGTGGATGAAATGGAGGCTCGCTTCCGGAGTGCTATGTGATAAGAAGGTGCCACCACAACTTAAGGGCAAGTTCTACAAAGTGGTGGTTAGACCGACTATGTTGTATGGGGCGGAGTGTTGGCCAGTTAAGATCTCTCACGTTCAAAAGATGAAAGTTGCCGAGATGAGAATGTTGAGACGGATGTGTAGGCACACCAGGAGTGACAGGATTAGGAATGAGGCTATCCGGGACAAGGTGGGAGTGGCCTCGGAGGAAGAAAAGATGCGGGAAGCGAGACTGAGATAGTTTGGGCATGTGAAGAGGAGAGACACAAATGCCCCAGTGCGGAGGTGTAAGAAGTTGGCCATGAATGGTTTCAGAAGAGGTAGGAGTAGGCCGAAGAAGTATTGGGGAGAGGTAATTAGACAGGACATCGCGCAGTTACTACTTACCGAGGACATGACCTTAGATAGGAGGGTATGGAGGACTCAGATTAGGGTAGAAGGCTAGTAGATAGTATCGTTTATCCTTTCATATTAGTAGCCGCATTATCGCAATATAAGTTCTTGTGTTTTGATTTCTGCTACTATCTGTTATTTCCTGTACTTTGATTATCTTATTTTATTTGTGATAGCTACTGCCCTTTGCAAACTGCTTCATCATGGCTTAGTCGCTTTCGTTATTTTCATTTCCATATCACTTTGAATTTCTTGGCTTTATCTGTCCTCTTTTTATGCTTTCTATTGAGCCGAGGGTCTTTCGGAAACAACCGTCCTACCTTGGTAGGAGTAAGGTCTGCGTACACTCTACCCTCCCCAGACCCCACGGTATGGGATTTCACTGGGTTGTTGTTGTTGGCATGTGTTGGACTATGCCTTTCTCCACTCAAGACTTCCTTATGTGCTGGGACAGAGTCGGATTACATTAAAAAAAGCCCTAAAATTTTGGAATACTATATCCCAAGCTATATGGTTGACTGTCTGGTTAGAAAGAAACAACAGAAATTTTTTAAGGCAAAAAGACAACATTCTTAGCCTTAAGTTTAGAGCTATTTTGTTGCTAGCTTTTTGGTGCAGACTAGTTTTGTACAAGATATATAAGATTGGGGAATTGCACAACTTGTAACTATGTTTGAAGCACTAGCTTAGTGCTTATTCACTTTTAACACAATACCTTATTAATATTTTATTTAAAAAAAAAAGATTTGGAAGTTGGACAGATTTTCTGATATCTCAGTGCCAAACACCTGTAATTTTATTTGACGCTATCTTGATGCATAGTAATGAAAGGACATTCTGATCAAGAAGAGTCAATTACCTGGGAACCAGAACCAATGCATGGATCACTTCCCCGTAAACCATCAACAAGTTCATCATATAGCTGTTCCTTTGGAGTTGCTGCCGGTGCCCCAAAGTATGAGAACTCCACAACATCAACATCACACCAAACACCACCTGGTCCCTGCCCAATTACAAAAGATTCTCAAGCCCAAAATTGGCAGGACAGTTAACTTCATAGAAGTCAATGAATCAAAGTTCGCCGGACACCACCATTATAAAAGTAAACAATAAAAGTTAGTGAATCTGCAGAACATTAGTGCATGTTAATGTAATAGATCCATCTGCATGGAGACATGGATTTTTGACCGTTTGACGAAAGACTTTTACTAGTCAACCACGTTCCATGAAGAACAAGGACCGTTAGAACAAGGACAGATAATGAGAGAGTAGTTGATAGGAAAGCCTTAATTCATTAGTGCCACCTGAGCAATATAATCACTACATTAAAACTGTTTATAATAAATGCAAGTACAGGGGTTCCAACAAGATTAAACCTCAAGAAAAGCCGGAAGACATTGGACAAGGCTAAGCCATTGCCTGTGAACTTTTCTGGCAACAAAGACAAGAATAGCTGGTATGTCTGTCAAAGCACCTCGCCGGATACGAAATCCGATTGCCGTACCAAGACTAAAGCGGCGCAAATTATTGCTATGGAATGCCCTAATGGTCATAACTTCAAGCAATGTTGTAGCTTGTGGTCCCGTGGGGAGCCGTCCCAGGGTTTCAGGTAAAACCCCCTTCTGAAGGTTACCAAAGTAATTTGTCCGGTCCTCAGCAGCATCCGAGCGGCAAGGCCATGAGAAGTAGGCAGCATTGCTCTCAGCGACTTGACAAGCCGATGGAAAGGCTTGCAGTGGTGGACTTGAAAAAGGAAGGTGGTTGAAACAATTTCTCTCCAAATCCAGGGCTGACTCCTCTGATTGCACAGATCCTCCAGAGTGATTGAATCTTAAATCCAGTCTATCCATATTTTTAACTTTCCTGTCTGGTCATTCATTAAAACATCTGCTTAGCTGCACAAGCTCCCCCTAATTCAACCTTGAAAGGAAATATTTTATATGAAGTACTAGTTCCATCAATAGCTTAATAGTTTGATGATAACAGAATTAACCTTACCAAATCCATACTGAGACACCTTATAACATTCTACAAATCAAAGCAATCAATAAGCTGCACCTGGAATTTACATTAACATGAAGAAACGTCAGAAAGAACATAAAAGGAAAACAAAAATGCTAAGAATATCCCAAAACCAACTGAAAGAAAATAAAAGGAAAACAACTAGTGCATTTCCACAGGAAAACAAAGATGCAATCAGAAACCAACAAGCAAGCAACTTTGTAAGTAATGGGTCATACAGAAATAAATGCACCCTTTATTTGTTCTCACCATAACTAAGCTTGTAGCACATGGAAATGATAAATACAGATTATTATTTTTTTTACATAAATAAAGAGCATCTCTTACAAACATGACAGATAAAACAACTGAACATGGCCCACAAAGAACTGTAAAAAGTCAATATTGAGCAAGAAAGGTCAAGCTAACTCAACTGTAGAATTAAGCAACACCCCATGTCAAGAAAACCTATAAAGATTGAAACTTTACAATCAAATTCAAAAGAAACATCACCTGTCAGCAACAATGGAGTCCCTGAAAAATCCCCACAATTTTTTTTTTCCCATGCCCTAAAGACTTCAAGAATCAAGAACAAGTCCACCCCTTTACACTTAATCTACCAGATTAATTCAAGAAAATAGTTTCCCTCAATTGAATATGTCCATTATGTCTATAAGTTTGGAGTTCAATCACAATCCAATGCTCTATTTGTCTGTGCTTCTGCGCGCGTGCCTATGAGGGTCTCTCAATGTGTGTGTGTGAGAGAGAGAGAAGGGTGTCAGAAAAGAAAAGGAAGAAAAAGTAAAAAGTCCAAACACAAATATAGGTTTATTTTGAGAAAAATGGAAAAAGGGAAAACTACTTAACGCCGTTCAAATTTATGTGACACTGGTACAAAATTTAAGAGAGAAAGGAAAGACTTTTGAAGTTTGCGATCTAAAACAAATAGTATATATTTATGTAACTATAAATTATTTTATTAAAAGTAAAATTATAAAAATGTGATTTTTTTAGACAGATTAAAAAAGAAAGTATGTCAAGTCTAGAGAGAGAGAGGGGGAGTACATATCTAATATATATAGGATATGGTGATTGTCAAAAGGAACAAGTATTTGTTAATGTGTTAAAAAAGTAAATGAAAATCTAAAAAAGAAAAGACCAAAAAGAAAAGATAGGTTATTTTCACAAATTGAAGAAACAGAGACTAATCAAGGGTAATTTTTTTTTCCTTTTTTTAGCAAGTGTATCTAGTATATTACAAGGGTATTGTATTTGATGCAAAAAGTACCATTTGTTAATGAGATTTTTTTTCCCAAAACCCCTTTTTCTATTTTCTTCTTCACCTTTTGCTGTCACTGTCATTCTCTCTATTCCTGTTCTTTCTACCCTTTTTCATTTTTTGGTGCCCCTCATCATTTGAATAATCACTACGCTACACTGCACCCCACACTTCTTTCCGGGTAATAACAGGTCGGTGCACCAAGTATATCGTATATTGGGAGAAGGGCAGCATCTTTTTTGGATATTCCCACCATTTCAATTTGTTGTCTGGTTTTGATTTGGAAAGAAGAGTATTGAATTTTGTCATCTTAAACTAAAGATATGTAATATGTATCAAAATGTAATTTAATCTTGTGGTCGTAAACATGACAGGTGAAAAAGTTGGAATTAAAAGATCGTCAAGAAAAAAAGGCATTCTTTTTGACAGACTAAAAAGAGATGTAAGACAAATAAATTAAAACAGAAGGTGTATAATGTAAGTAATTTACCCCAACACAAATGTTAGCGGTTGTGGCGGAGCCAGGATTTTCTCCTAGGGGTTTAAAAATATGAAGAGGTAAATACACAAAGAGCCAAGGGTTCAACATCTAATATATATATATAAGAAAATAATTTTAATCTTGTATATACAATATAAATTTTAGCCGAGGGGGTTCGGAGCCCCCTAGAGCCTACCTAGCTTCGCCCCTAACGGCTGACTCTACAGCTTAAATCATTAACCTGTAAATTATACTGAGACAACTTTATCATTATTCCAAAATTACCTTCACATTTCCTTTTAGTTCTAGGAGAAAAGAAGAGAGAAGACCTATAGAAACCCTCGCAAAATAGTTGCAAATTATGTACTGTCAAAAGTTAAAATTTTAGTCTTCTTGATAATAATTACATAATTCTACTTTTTTAACCACAGGTTAAACTTCTCTCTTTATACATGTGATTTTTTTTAGATTTTGGATTCCATTTTCCAAGTGTTGAAAGATTCATATCTCCTGTCCCAAGATCTCGTGTGAGTACTTTCTTATTTTATTGTATGAAGGTTCTTCCTATATGAAAGAATGATTCACACAAGACTCGTTTAAAATTTGTATGGCAGGGAGAAAACAAGTTAAAAAGAAATAATGAGGAGAATATGATTTCTTGGATGCCATTGTATTAATTTTTTTTGTGGGGTGAAATTAGGGTCCCATCCTTATTTGCTCCCTAAAAGTTGCACACTCACTCATCTAATAATTCATTTCCCACTTATCAGTAAGGGAGGAATGGTGTGGGGGTCTAGTTTTGTACTCTTCCTTCCATTCCATCATGAAGAAAAAAAATATTTTTCTTAAGTATATTGTAGGCTGATTCTTTTTTGCTTCTGTCTAGTGACAAGATATTCATCATTCAAAAAACATTGCAATATTTTTGGTCTTTTCATGAAAAAGGCAAAAGATCATCACATTTTGTTTGAGGATCCAAAAGTGTGGCTCACTAACACCCCGAATTAAATAGTTTATTTCGCGTTACCTTCTTTTTTGTTCTAAAAGATAACATATTATAACAGCATTATAACACTTAAATTAATCTATTACCCTGTTGCTCCTTCATTTCAAGAATGAGAATTTACTTTTGGTCTTACGAGATTTTTGAGTGGAATCAGATATAAATTGCTCATTTGAATCAAGCCTTGGAAATTGTATTTTTTGGATTGAAAAGAATAAATGACTTAAGTTCCTCTAATGCTAATGCTCCAAGAAAGTTAAAAAAAAAAAAATACAGGAAAGTAATTTAGTACATGATCTAATGTCAGTTTGTTACTATTAAAGTGTGGCGGGGGTAAGTGCCCTTCATCATCTTTGATAGAAGCTTATAATGAGATTTTTGGATGTGAATTTGAAATAACCTAATCCTAAACGGAGGGGTATCCAAAATTAAAGCTCTAACATTAAACCTGTTACATTTCTTAATGGGTTAATATCTACTAATTATCTCTTATAATTTTAGTATATATTTATACATAAATTTATTTTCCGCATCAAATATACGTTGATATAATTTCGACACCATAAACTACATGCTCCAAAATGAATAGGGAACAACTAATAAAAAATACTCCCTCTATTACAATTTATGTGAACTCATTTGACAGAGCACGAAGTTTAAGAAAGTATAGAAGATTTTTAAATTTGTAGTGTAAAACGAGTCACATATATTTTGTATGATTATAAATTATTTCATAAAGATACATTGTTTTCAAATATAAAAATATATTATTTTTTTAAATAAAAATTAATAAAAAAAATAGATTCACATATATTAAAGCAGAGGGTAATTATCAATCGGTGGAAATGTTAAAAGCACTTTATCTTTTTTCATCCCTCTCTTTTCTCTCTAGCACACACATAGTCCATCATATGCTACGTCCATTATACCCCTTTACAAAGCCTATCCCCAATTGTTGCAGGTAGACCAACCTTTTTGACAAAATATTTTCAATTTCTAGAAGTTAAATTCTCTCTCTCTCTCACTCCCTGTCAAGCAGCTGTCACTATCTTTTCATTATCTGCTCATCTTTTGTCACTTTCACTTCTTCTTTATGTATCTTTCAATTATCAAATCATGATCACTCTCTACTCCTCCAAACTATTTATTATTATTATTATTATTATTAAAAAAAAATACACCCCATAAAGTTTTCAAAAGATTTATTATTTGTTTATGGTTAAACTATGACTTGGTGCAACTTTCATCATGATATTGCAACAATGACCCAAGAAAGATGAAAAGCAATGTTTCCACAAATTGGATTGTTTCAATATGTTATTATGCTAATATGCTATCTTTTGGTTTTATTAGTCGAAGTATTTTAGGTTTTTAATACTATAAAAAGGCTCCGTCATATTTTGATATGGTCGTCCAACTGATCCAACGACCATATTATTTTATTTGATTTTTTTATCTTTGTTTCTCTGTCGTTTGTTTACAAAATTTAATTATGAAAGTGACGACTTTTTTATTAAAAGATATAAAAGTCGTCTTTCCTTTAATAACTAATGAGTAACGAAATGAAAGAATAAACTTATTGCAATATTGCCTTTTGACCACGCAACCTAATGTGTCTTTTTACAAGATTTTTAACTTGGGATACAATCAAAATTAGAAGAAAAGTAAAATCAAAGAAGGAATTCATCTAATCGTTGAAATTGGAATAGCTTTCCTTTTTATTTCCTTTTTGCGACTAGAAGAACAAAAGAACAAGTTTGAAGCAAAAATGCCGTAAGAAAAATAAGAGCTTATATTATAAATATTTTATTTTATATTTTAAATGTTTTGAGTTTAATGTTAGTTCATAAACATGGTCTCAATTATAAAAGATATAGAAGTCGTTTTTCCTTTAATAACCAATGATTAACGAAATGAAAGAATTAAAGTTATTTTGATATTGCCTTTTGACCACGCAACCTAAGGTGTCTTTTTACAAGATTTTTAACTTGGGACACAATCATTATTATTAGAAGCAAAGTAAAATAAAAGAAGGAACTCTTCTAATCGTTGAAATTGGAATAGTTTTTCTTTTTATTTCTTTTTTTGCCAGTAGAAGAGCAAAAGAACAAGTTTTGAAGCAAAAATGGCGTAAGAAAAATATGGGCTTATATTATAAATATTTTATTTTATATTTTAAATGTTTTGAGTTTAATGTTAGTTCATACTCAATTATAAGTGTGATAATTAATTATCTATTCGTGCATTTTATGTATTAATTGGTGGATTTTTTAATTAATGTGGTAGTGAGTGTACGATCCGCTTGATGAGACATGTAATGGAAAAGGCCCATATCATGATTTCATTAACGGGAGTTATCCCCTCTATGCCCCTTATATAACCATAATATGGTCTATTGTCAGTGGCGGAGTCAGGATTTTCGTTGAGGGGGTTCAAAATATAAAAAAAGTATACATACGAAGAAGCCTAAGGGGGTTCAACGTCTACTATAAATACATAAAAAATAATTTTAACCTTGTAAAAATAGTGTTTTTTTCCGCCGAGGGGGTTCGGATGAACACCCTCGGCATAGTGTGGCTCCGCCACTGATTGCACATCAAATGTAGCTGTCATATTATAGAATAGAGAAGAAGACGTAGCCCTCCATTAATCCATGACATGTTTCAAATAAGCACACAATTATGTTACGTTATTTGAGTATCCTAATATCATGTTTGATCTTGAGTTTATTATGTTGATATTCTTACCATTTATCCTTAGTGGAAAGAACAAAGTGAAGTTAAACCTGAGAATTGGGCACTTGGTGAAGTCGAATTCCCAGCATCATTTATCATTGACATTAACTTTAACTATAGCTCCTTTTCTAATTTAATTAGTTATGCAACACCTTCATCTATTTATAGATATTGTAGACTAATTCATCGCTTCACTAGAGGCAACCGAAAAAACAAATACAACAAGCTTTTATTGCTTGTGTTACCTAATTCTAGTGAGATCGAACACTTGATTCATCATTTTTATTTGTACAGCTAGTGTGCTAACTTGCTTGTGTCTCCTAGCTAGTCTCATTAATGGTTAAACATTGGACTGAGAACAATGATCACCAACTACGTGTACATCTCTGTAAGCAGAACATAAGTAGTAATATTTCTTGAATAGAATTTAAGAACGTTACTTTTGTTTCCACTAACTCTACAAAGTAAAAAAAAATGTAACGACATAAGAATGACACATATAGCTAAATTATTCATAGTGTCACTTGATCATCATGGGACATCTTGATTTGTAGTATCAATCTCAAATGTCAAGCCAGAATCACCCAACTTCTATTTCAAGAACTTATGAAAACTTTTAGCCAAAGAAATAGTAAGATGATTAGCCCAATCTCCCACTTGTCCTTTCCTGAAAAAGGAACTATATTTCACATTCATGAATTCTCCACTTGGGTCCTTGTTAACTTCCAAGTTCTTGAGATATTCAAAGCTACAAATATTTATAATTTCTTCAATCATTCCCTTTTCTTCTTCCTCTTTTGAAAAAGGACATCCCAAAAACTCAGCAATTCTCTTAACATTCAATAATGTATCCTCTTTGAGATCTTCATATTTCAAAAATAACACTTTCTTAGGGTCCTTTAAACTTGCATACCAATAGCCTAACATGTGTTCCCAAAAGGGTCCAAAAGGGTGAATTCCCCTGCTGAATAATTCTAAAGCTTCTTCAATTGGTAGAGGCTCATTTTCACCCTCAAATTTATTTTCAAGAATGAAAAATCGCGTAGAAATGAATTGGTCTAGAGGGTTTCTACACAAATATATGGTCTTACTGTTGGATTGTTGAATTGAACAAGGAAGAGCATCATAAGGTGTGTGAGTAGCAAATATTTTTGGAAAAGTGGAATATCCCTTGAAATTGTCTTTTTCATGGACTTTGTACATGATATCAAAGTCAAAACGGATTAATTCATGAGGATTGGAAGTAAGCAATTGGCTTTTGTTGATTGAAAATTGATGGTCATGATGGTTAATGATGCTAAAAATGAGAGCTTTTAACCAAGTAGTACCTGATTTTGGCTAGGTTGCTAAGATTATGAAGTCATTAATATGCTCATAATTGGATTGGAATTGGAATTGTTTTTCAATTGAAACCAAAGGTAGAACCAATCTTGTTGGACACCAAAAGCCTTTGTACATGTGTAGCAGTCGACCATCCCAATTCTTTGTTTGTATTAATTTCTGAAGTAATTTTTGAGATCCTTCATCCTGTGGTTCATCAACAGAAGTAGTTGGAATAAAGCTGGTTACTATATTTTCTAACTTTTCCATTAAAGCAAAAGTTAAACTACTTCACTTACTATTGAGGGAGGGACTACTAGTAATATAGCAATTTTGACTGGAGAAAGAACTTCCAAATTTTACAATAGAGGGAGGGATACAAGTGTAAGTTTAATAGCAAAGTGATAAGAATACAACAATTGAAAAAAAAAAAAAAATAGAGTACGACAGTAATATATTACTATGCTTCAATAACAATCAGGGCTTGGCTAAAGTGAGAAGTATAAAATCAATTTAATTCCTCCCCAAATTTTCTCCCAAAATTGAAAACATCTACCAATAGGATTCAATAAAAAGACAATGACCCTCTAAATGTTTCCAGACAAAAACCAATGATTGACCGGCCATGATAACGTATAAACAACTTCCTTGGAATTTAGTATTTACAATATTTTCTTTTTTGTCTACACTTTCAAAAGTTAAAATTGGCCTTGCAGGATTATGCTCCACGGTTTTTTCTTTATTTTTATCTTTATCATTATTTTTGCCTTTAACTAATTATCATATGCAATATTTGGTAAACATTTTGGTTTAGAACATATAATCACAAGTGTACCACCATATTGAGAGCTTAGGAGATACAAAAGGGAAAGGGTTTAGATGCAAGGACAAAAAATAGTGGTTCGTGATTTTGGGGGTGTTACTGTTTGGCTACCGATACAGAAAAATAAAGGTAGCAGCTATCAATTTCGTCCCTATTTATATGATGTACTTTGTCTGAGCATAACTTTTAAGAAAGAAAGAGCTTTTAAAACATGTGATCTAAAACAAGATATATATATATTTGTGTTGCTATAAATCATCTCATTAACAGTAAAATAAAAAGTTTAAAGTTAAATTATTTTTAAATGTAAAAATATAGCTAATCTTTAAGATAGACTAAAAAAGAAAGCTAATAACATAAATCGGGAGGGTATTTTGATGTATAACCAAACTAGGAGGAAATTGATTTGATATTATGATGTCGTTAACTATATAATTTCATTCATTAAAAGAAAGTGTACGAGATAATGTAATTCCTTTTAAAGTTCATTAAAGGGATATAAGAAGTTTTAGGATCTCAAATCGTACTTTAGGTATCAAACGTGTAAAATGATGATCGATTGTAAGATTTTGATTTTTCTTCTAAAACTTTTTGCTTTCTAGACAAGTCCAAGATTCCTTCCATCCAACTTTTATGTGACACCCATTGGCGGGATATATATTTTAAAATTGTTGTCCATAAATAGCAAGTAGGAGGAATTATTGAAAGGGCAAAGGTGTAAATATACCACTCAACTTTGCGCTTTAGAGCAGATATACTCCTGTTATAAAAGTGGTATAAATATATCACTGCCGTTATAAAATGGTGGAAATATACCCCTGCTCTTACACAAATAGTGCAAATATACTCTTTTTGCTAATAATTTTAAAAAAAAATCATTTAGATTAAGTTTTAATTTAAAAAAATGTCAAGTGGCTTTAAAAAAAAAGTCTACTCATTTTTTTTTTTTGAGTAGACATATTTTTCTAACTCCACATGGTAAAAAAATTTCTGATGGGTCTGGTCTAGTTCGTTTAAAAAAAATTATTTTCATGGCTTTAAAAAAAAGTAAGACTACCTATTTTTTTATACGAATCAGACCCGACCCACCAGAAAAGAAAATTATCATGTGGCTTTAGAAAAATATGTCTACTAAAAAAAAGCGTACACTTTTTTTAAAGTCACATGGTATTTTTTTAATTAAAAAATAAACTAAATGATTTTAGAAAAAAGGGTATAGTTGCACCATTTTGTAATGGTAGGGGTATATTTACACCACTTTTATAACGGGAATATATTTACACTAAATCGCAAAGTTGAGGATATATTTACACCTTTGCCCCTTATATTTTTACTATATTAGAAACATGAGTTGGGGGTGGTTTCGTCGTTCACCTCCAACTCATGTAAAAAAAAAAAAAGGATGGACCCCATACTAAAAAAATCAAGCAATATAAAAAATAAAAAAGTGGACCCCACCATCTCCAAACTCATATAAAAAATAAAAAATAAAAAGTGTACCCATATTAAAAAATCAAACATTATTCATGTAATTCCCAAAGTATCCCCATTAAGTCAATAATGGTGGATTCATTGTCACATGCGTATCAACCCATTAGTGGGAGCAAATGAAATTATTATACAGTAAAAAATTTGGACCCCATATTATTGCTTTTCTTCAAAAAGTTAAGTAGCCAAACCATACAATTTTCTTTCTTTTCTTATATTAGCCTGAGATCTAATCTAGATATTCAACTGTTGTATTTGTTATTTTGCCATGTCATTTATTTGTTATGTTTACTAAAATAAATATACTTAAAATATTTATATTTTAAAATAAGATAGAATTTAATTAATTTTTCATTTTTATTCTTACTCTAATAAATGTGAAAAGAGATTAATGTCGTAAAAGAAAAAATAATATTAAATGGAGATCAAATAATAAATAAGGTAAATTAGTCAAATTCTAATCCTAATTGACGTTTCCTTAAAAAAACCGTGCAAAAGACAACATGACAATAAAATGAGCTAAACCAAGAATATTCACCAAAAATTAAAAAATAGTATTCTTCGTTTAAATAGAAAATCAAATTTCTACTTGAAATGTTTCGTTTCAAACATGTAAAATTAATTTAATAATTAGAATTAGAATTATCCAAATCAAAATTTGATAAAAAAATAATAAGTATTGTTTAGGTCCAATCTACATACATTAACAATAGAATATTTTATACCTTTAAATTAATCTATTAAAATTCAAAGTATCAACTGATGCTTAAATATTGCTATTGTTTTGTCTTAAAGAGAGGAAAATAGTTTCCTTTTAAACAAGTCTTCTCTTTTAAAAAGTATTAATAAATTTTTGCAAACTTTGTATTTGCAAACTTATGTATGTTTATTAGCAATATAAAATATATATATTATCACTAACCAAACACAACTATATATTTATCACTATTCAAACACAACTACATACATATAGATACACTATTATTCAAAGTGTTGGGCCCGTGCTGCCATACGCACGGGCATACGCCATTTAGTTGAAATAATAATTGAATGTGTAATTTTCTGTGGAAGACGTCATATCAAACTTTGGATATAGCCATCATACTTGAACTTGTCAAACTCGTGAATGTTATATAAGATAGTATTGTATTGTTAGTAAAATGATAGTATAAAAGATTTTACAATCTCAACAAGAAAGGAGTGCCATATAAGTATGATTTAAAAAAAAAAAAAAAAAAAGCTTTTCTCATTTAAGATAGCTTTGCTACTAATACTCTATCAATCAATTCGGTTTGATTATCCGTTTAAGTGTGCCAAGAAAGGAGAATAATTATCGAATACTTAATTTTTGTCATAACAACAACAACATACTCAATGTGCTTCCATAAGTGGAGTCTGGGTGGATAGCAAACCTTACTCCTACCTTTACGGAGGTAGAGAGGTTATTTGCGATAAACATCGACTTAAGAAAAGCGCTTTTCAAATAAAAAAATACAAAAGTAAAGAAGTTAAGATGAAAATTTCGAAGAAAAAAAATATTAATAGCAAAAATATTAAGGATAACCAAAATAAAATAAACAACAGTAGTACTAAAATTGAAGAAATTTGCGATAGACATCGACTTAAGAAAAGCGCTTTTCAAATAAAAAAAATAAAAAAGTAAAGAAGTTAATATGAAAATTTCAAAGAAAAAAATATTAATAACAAAAATATTAAGGATAACCAAAATAAAATAAACAACAGTAGTACTAAAATTGAAGAAGAAGAAGAAGAAGAAGAAGAAGAAGAAGAATTAAGAGGGAACAAATATGGTGCTCTAAACTAAAACCATGCTCTCAAAATCGCTCGACTACTTACTAACCTTCTACCCTAATCCTCGACCTCCATGCTCTCTCCTATTTAGGGTTATGCCCCCAGTGAGTTGAAGGTGTGTAATGTCATCTCTAATCACCTCTCTCCAAGTCTTCCTCGGTCTACCTCTACATCTTCTTAGGCATATCACTGCCAACCTCTTGTACCTCCTCACTAGGGCATCTGTGCACCTCCTCACTGGGGCATCTGTGCTTCTCCTCTTGACATGACTGAACCATCCTAGTCTTGCTTTCGGCATCTTGTCCACCACAAAGGTGACTCCTTCTTTGCCCCATACATCCTCGTTTCTAGTCTTGTCCCTCCTAGTATGTCACACATCGATCTAAGCATCCTCATTTTCGCTATTTCATCTTCTGGACGTGTGAGTGCTTGAATGTCTAACACTCTATCCGATACAACATAGTGGTCTAACAACTTCTTTATAAAAGTTACCTTTAAGTTTTGGTGGCACATTCTTATCACATGGGACACTAGATGCGAGCTCCATTTCATCCACCCGACCCAATACGATGTGATATCATAGTCAATCTCCCCATTTTCTTGGCTTATTGACTCAAGATACTTGAAGTTCTCTCTTTTGGGGATGACTTGTGTATCAATCTTCACTTCCACATCCGCCTCATGTGATGCGTCACCGAACTTGTACACCATATATTCTGTTTAGTCCTGCTCAACATCTTGTCTCCAAACCTCCATCGTTAACTCTGTCACATGCCTTAGTAAATTAATTTTCCCCACTATACGCTCCAAAAATGGTTAAATTATTTTATATCCCTACTACTCAGTAATCTATGCAATCTAACAACTTTAAAAGAACAAATTAGCAACATGGGTCACAAATCACTTTTATGACACGGGATAAAATGTGTCGCTTTCAAGAAAATATCGAACAACAACTAGGGCTAGGCATAATATGGTTCAAACCGAAAAAACCGATCGAATCGAACCAAACTTAATTTCGGTTTCGGTTTCTCGGTTATTCGGTCCGGTTTTCAGTTTAAATTTATAAGATTTCAACAATTCGGTTCGGTTTTCGGTTTATGCAAAATTTAATTCGGTTAAACTGAAAAACCGAATTTTAACATGCCACTTTTTTCTTGAAACATATTATATATATATATATATATATATTGTACCTAATTTCTACAATTCCTTGTAGATTTTAATAAAATTCCTCAACAATTTATATTTAAGAACACCCATTAGCATCTTTTCTTGTGACAATGGGTGTTATCTTAGTAATATTAACATTGCAAATTGTGAATAAAAAATTCTTCTTGGTTAGTGGTAGAAAGATGTGATACAACAAAGCTTGACAAGTAGGAACTACTTATAATCTCCATTCCCTGTGTCATATCTCTTGGTTTGTAGAGAAGATGTTGGCTGATAAACAAGAAATACTAGTAATAGAGGACTTAAGTGAAATATGGGGGAAAATTCTACTACTGCATTAATTTGTATTTTGGCTGATGAAGTGATTATTACGCAGTCAACAATACACTTTTCTACTGTCTCACACCGAGCTCTATTAGGATTTTCTGGAATGATAAAGTATCGGCTTGTTGCTTAACTATGTCATCCATATCTAGACTGAAGAAACCGACCGAATAACCCGAACCAAAATTTCAAAAACCGAATTGAACCGAAGTTATTTCAGTTCGGTTTCGATTCCCATTTTTTACAAATCGAAAATCGAAAAACCGAACCGAATTTATGAAACCGAACCGAACCGACCGAACGCCCAGCCCTAACAACAACGACTATATTATTGATTGCCCTTTTTGGCCTCGGTTGCCCCGATACAAATTCATCAAAATATCAACACGTGACCCACCTGACAGTTGGCGTGGATATGTAGGAAAGAATAGGAAGAGAATATTTTTCTTAGAGAATGCTCAAGTTGTATTAGGCTACTTAAGGCCACTTGAGAAGATTACAATCATCAATTACATCTCTATTTATACTACTCAAAAAAACAATTCAAAAGTCTTGCACAAATAACTAGATACATGTATCACAAACTTTTAAAAGATTTCTTGAAAAACTAAGAGATAATATTGAAAGACTAAATGATATTCTTGAAACAATAAAGAACTCCTAGAAAACATAAAAGTCAAGGATAGTATCCTTGTGAATGCATTAATTCCAACATTCCCCCTTAATGCATTTGCTTGACAACTCCAATGCGTTCTCGAAGATAGAAAAACTTTTCTCTAGGAAGTGCTTTGGTGAAGATGTCAGCAAGTTGTTCTCCCGTCTGGCAATAATGCAACTGAATTTCGCCTTTCTCTTGTGCTTCTCAGATAAAATGGTACTTGATGGAAATATGCTTCGATCTTTCATGGTTGATCGGATTCTTGGCAATGGCAATCGCTGATTTGTTATCGCAATACAAAACAGTCCCTTCTTTTTGTTTTTCACCAATATCTTCAAGAATTCTCCTAAGCCAAATATCTTGAGAAGTAGCCTTAGCTGCTGAGACATATTCTGCTTCGGCAGTGGATTGAGCAACAACACTTTGCTTTTTTGACAACCAAGAACAAATGCTTGAACCAAATAAGAAAGCATAACCAGAAGTACTCTTCATGTCATCTATACTTCCAGCCCAGTCACTATCAGAATAGCCAATTAAGTCCAAATCTCCATCAAATTTGTACATTATCCCATAATCCATTGTTCCTTGCAAGTAGCGTAGAACACGCTTTGCAGCTCCAAAATGCACTTGGCTTGGTTCTTGCATGAATCTGGATAATAAACTGGCAGCAAACATAATGTCAGGTCTTGTTGAAGTAAGATATAGTAGGCTTCCAATCAAGCTCCTGTAAAGTGAGATATTAGCTTTCTTTGCTCCATCATCTTTTTTGAATTTCTCATTTACTGCTAATGGTATGGCCACAGACCTGCAATCCATCATTTTAAATTTTTGAAGAATACTTTTAGTATACTTCTTTTGAGAAATAAAAATTCCTTCTTTCACTTGAGAAACTTTAATGCCCAAGAAATAATGTAGCAACCCAAGATCACTCATTTCATAGGTTTGCATCATATCTTGCTTGAATTTCTGCATCATCTTCAGATCATTTCCTGTAAAAATCAGATCATCCACATAGAGGCAAACAATGACAATGCTGCCATGTTCTTGCTTCACATACAAAGTGGCTTCGCTTTTACTTCTCTGAAAATTATTTTTCAGAAAGTATGTATCAATTTCATTGTACCAGGCTTTTTGGCGCTTGCTTCAGCCCATAAAAAGCCTTTTTTTAGCCTGTACACCTTCTCTTTTCCCCCTTGAACAAAAAATCCTTGAGGTTGCTCAACATAAATTTCTTCATCAAGTTTTCCATTTAGAAATGCAGACTTAACATCAAGTTGAAAAATCTTCCATTTCTTTTGTGCAGCAACAACAATCAAGGTTCTAATTGTCTCAAGACGTGCAACTGGAGAGAAAGTTTCGTAGAAATCAATACCTGGATTTTGAGTGAAACCTCTAGCAACCAACCTTGCTTTGTGCTTTTGAATTTCTCCTTCTTGATTGAGTTTGATTTTGTAAATCCATTTTAGACTTACAACTTCTCTTTCTTTGGGTACATCCACAAGCTCCCAAGTGTTATTTTTCTCAATCATCCGAATTTCTTCTACCATGGTTGTCTTCCAAACATCATGATTTATTGCCTCCTCATAATTTTCTGGCTCAATACAGGCAAAGTTGCATCTTTGATAGATGTCACTCAACATTCTTATTCCTCTTAGAGGTGGTTCTTCATCTTCTGGATCTGAGATTTCTCCCCCTTGAGGGACATCTTCCTCTTCCTCATCCTCTTCTTGACTTGGCACATTTAAAGAAATGATAGAAGTATTCTCCACCTTTTTATCTTTCCAATTCCATGCTATTTTTTCATAAAAAATGACATCTCTACTAACAACAAGTTTGTTAGTTTTGACATCGAGAAGCCTATAACCTTTTGTCACATCACTATAACCAAGAAATATACATTTTTGACTCTTTTCATCCAATTTTGTTCCTTTTTTAGCAGGTATATGAGCTAACAAATACACCCAAAAATTTTAAAATGACTTACAGAAGGTTTCATTCCACTCCAAGCTTCAACTGATGTCTTATCCTTCAATGCCTTTGTCGGACACCTATTGAGGATGTACACTGCTGTATGTACTGCTTCTGCCCAAAAATATTTTGGCAGCCCTTTCTCATTCATCATCGTTCTGGCCATTTCAACAATGGTTTTGTTTCTCCTTTCAGATACACCATTTTGTTGAGGAGTGTACCCTGCTGTAAGTTGCTTCTCAATGCCTTCATTTTTGCAATATTCTTCAAATTCTCGAGTTGTGTATTCACCTCCTCTGTCACTGCGAATGGTTTTGATGCTGCAGCCTTTTTGCTTCTCAACAAAGGCTTTAAATCTCTTAAATGTAGCAAATGTTTCTAACTTTTCTTTCAAGAAATAAACCCAAGTCATTCTTGAAAAATCATCAATAAAAATTAGAAAGTACCTTTGGCTTCCCAGAGATGGAGTCTTCATTGGTCCACAAATGTCTGTATGGATTAGTTCCAAAAGTACACTTGCTCTCCAAGACTTCCCTTTTGGAAAAGACTTTCTATGTTGCTTTCCCATAATACAACTTTCACATGGATCCACCTCAGTGTGTATCTCAGGAAGGCCTTGCACCATGTCTTTTTGCTTCAGAAGCTTCAAACCATGAAAATTCAAGTGACAAAACCTTTTGTGCCAAAGCCATGAATCATCTACAACTTCATTTTTGAATGCATTGTAATGAAGTTGTAAAGGAAAGTTTCTTTTTATCATCTTTACTTCAACAATGACTTGATTTGGCTCAATTTTATCATAAATTCTACAACAATTATCTCTAAACACAAGAGAATAACCATTTTCCATGAGCTGACCAACACTAAGCAAATTTTCTTCCAAGTCAGGAACATAAAGGACATCATGAATTTATTTACCGCTCCCTTTTTTGTTGATCGAAATGGTACCTATACCTTTTGCATCAACTAAGGCTCCATTCCCCATTCTCACTTTAGAAGTGATGCTGCGATTAATTGAGAGGAAAACCTTTTCATCTCCAGTCATATGATTGGTACAACCGCTATCAACATAACATTCATTGCTTTTTGCTGAAGCATCAGATTAAGAAGCGTAGAAAAGGTTTTCTTCCTTTTCTTCCTCTTTTCCTTCACAGAAATTTACTTGCTCCTGTTGCTTGTGCCTGCAGTCCTTCTCAATATGGCCAAACTTTTTACAAAAGTTGCATTGGGGCTTGCCTTTGTGCTAACATTTTTCTGCATTATGATTAGTCTTTTTGCAAATTTTACAAAAAAGACTAGTACTTTTCTCACCTTTTTCTTCAACCTTCTTAGTAGAACCATCACGATCCTGCTTCTTTTTTGGATTGTACTTCTTTTTTGTTGATTCTTTGAGAAATTTTGAGAATTCTCATTGGTTCTGGACTAGAAAGCCGTCTCTTTGGGTTGATTCTCATGAAAAAATCTTTGCTTCTCGTGTGCACGGAACGATCCAACTAGCTCTTTGATCGAAAGCTTAGAAAGATCTTTCGTCTCCTCAGTGATAGAAACAATATACTCATACTTTTCTGTGACACTAATTAGAATCTTTTCCACAACTTGTTGGTCAGAAATATCATCACCGTGATTTCTTATTTCATTAACAATATTCATGACTCTGGTGCAATATTCATCGATTTTTTCAGATTCTATCATCTTCAAATTGTGAAACTCTCTTCTAAGAGTTTGAAGATTGATAGTGCGTACCTTTTCGTCACCATACACCTCAGCTTCCAGAGACTCCCAAGCTTGCTTTGCAGTCTCACAAGTAGCAATTTTTGCAAAAAATGCTCTTGAGACTCCCATTTGAATTTTGCTCAAAGCCTTTGCTTCTTGACGACGCTTAGCCTCAAGATTTTTCATCTCTGCTACTGAAAGTTCACCATCGTCTTCTGGCTCTTCATAGCCATTTGCAACAATAGTCCACAAACCTTCAGCTTTCAGATAAGTTCTCATTCTTATCTTCCAGTATTCAAAGTCATTTCCATCAAAAAATGGAGTAAGAACAACTGAAGAATCAGCACCATCATTTGTTTTAGATGCCATAATTTTTTCTTCTTCACCTAACCCCAGATTAAGAACGAAAACTGCTCTTGATACCAATTTGTAGGAAAGAATAGGAAGAGAATATTTTTTTAGAGAATGCTCAAGTTGTATTAGGCTACTTAAGGCCACTTGAGATGATTACAATCATCAATTACATCTCTATTTATACTACTCAAAAAAATAATTCAAAAGTCTTGCACAAATAACTAGATACATGTATCACAATTCACTAAATACATGTATCACAAACTTTTAAAAGATTTCTTGAAAAACTAAGAGATAATATTGAAAGACTAAATGATATTCTTGAAACAATAAAGAACTCCTAGAAAACATAAAAGTCAAGGATAGTTTCCTTGTGAATGCATTAATTCCAACAGGATAAGGGTGTGTACCACGGGGAAAGATTTATGTATTTTACTATTATTAGGATCAATTACTACGCTCTGCTTGTTTGGTTGTTTCCCGTGGTTCATTAATGTACATGTTATGTCCCGTGCTTTCGTATGATTGGAAATCGAGAAATAAACAAGACTTGTGTGTTATAAGGAAATATTTTTGATTTTGGTGAATATGACTATGTTGGTTATGGAATCATAGATGTTAAGACATCGGGGAAGGCCGAGGGTAAATTTGGAATTTCAGAAAATTAGTTTCGGGAATTACAAAACGGGACGTTTAACGAATTGGGCCAAGAAAAATATGAAACAAAAATTGGGGCCCAAAGCATTGAAGTGGCCGGCCAAGGGGCAAGGTCCAAGCCCATTTTATTAAGGTCATGTGCTATGCACATGACCTATAAGTGGATATATATCTAGATGCCTTAGTAGTTATCAAGAACAAATCACAAAAAATTCAAGAACACCTCAAGTGAGGCTCTCGGCCGAGAGTGAGCAAGAGAGAAAGAAAAATTTTTGCTAGCCTTTGTTTCAATCCAAAAATCTTGATTTTTGCATAGTTGTGAAGTACTCAAGACCCTCTTCAACGGGGTACAATTAGTTTGGCGTAAGGTGCGCGTTTGCGGCAAATCGGAATTTCAAGAAAAAGGTGAGAAATCTATGTTTTTATGTTATGAAATGGGTTTGTATGTTATAGTGATTGATGTTGCATGAAGATTATGGGATGGTGTTGTGTTTGAGCATGGCGTGTGTGTGTGAAAAGGGTGTGTTTGGCCGTGTGCCCTTAGAAGGGGAAAGAAATGTGAATTGATCTGTTTAGTTTGTTTAGTTGCGTCGTAGTGGCCTTTATAACGTAAATGAATGATTAATGAATTGAATTGGCGTTGGAAAAGGCTTTCGGAACATTATCGGAAAGTATATACCTTTGGTATATTTGCGTATATCATTGTATATCTTTGATGCTAAAGACTTTAAATATGATTTATGGTTGATGTTAATGAATTCGGAATGAAACGACGCAAGTTAGAACGTTCGTTGTAAGTTTTTATGTTTTGAAAGAATTATGGAAAGTAATGAATCTTGGGCAATTTCGTATATGGCTTGGAATGTATTTGGGATGTGATTGAATAATCTTGAAGGAGTGAATTAATACAATAATGTGGGCATAGATTTGGAATTTTGGAAGTTTGAATGAAAAGTTGCCAACTTAGGTAATAAGGTAGAACTTTGAAGCTAGAGTGGTTTGATTATGAATTGTGTTGTTTGATGATGTGTGGGCTGTTGTTGTTGATGTATTTGAGCCGAGCTAAGTCTCGGGGATGTTAGATTTATAGGGGAAAAGCTGTCGAAATTTCGGTAGGAAAAAATGAAGTTAATGGCATTTTTTTTAGCCTAAGAATCTCAAATTGGTAACTTTGACCATTTGCAGATTTCGGACGAAACGGGACTTGATTTTTGGGAGAGCATAAGACGTCTGTAAGGTATGTAAAGCTTCCCACTTCTTCGTTTGGCATGTCTTGGTATGTTAGGTGAATATTGGAACCTCCGGAGCATTTCTGCTCCTCGAAACCCGATCCACAGAAAAGTTACTATTCATTCAATTCAATTGAAGCCTAAGGGCTCTATTTTGGTTAGAATGCAACCAAATGTCCGAAACCTATCGAAATGTGGTCGGGTAACTTGGAAATGATTATGTATGACCTTTTGGCCCCTAAACGTTCGTAAATTATGTTCGCCACCTCAATTCGACTCGAGGTGGGCCCGCTAACCCCGAGACGCCCTATTTGTCCTATTGGGCTCTCCTTTTGAATAAAGTTTGATATGAAACTTTCGGTTTTGGAACTTCCTCCTAAGAGACATGTTTTGAACATTATGATATGCTAAGTTACGTTTTGAACCATACGTACCATTTTGGGAACATTTTGTGAAATGAAACTTTGTATCGACTAAGTATTCGGCTATTTTGTACTATGAAATGACTTATGAGACTACTAAGTTTTGAAAGGCTATTTTGAAATATGAATTGCATTTGTTTGCTCACGACTCCGCTCGTGCCTTATTATGACTTCGTTCACCGGTTCCCGGGCCGGTTATGATTCGTGCGCCTTATAATAATTCGGCCGTATGCTGTGTTACGGTTCCCGAGGCTTCGCCATAGGGCCGGGTTCCGTTTGGAGTTATGTTGTGATATGGCTCGTGATGCGATACGCTCACCTATGTTTGTGTTTGTGTTCGGAGATACGGAGATTTGAAACTTTCTGGTGTTATGCTGTGTGTGGCGCCAGCGTCGGAGTGGCGACCACGTTCTTAAGCGTTTGCATGATTTCGTTTGCATTATGTATACGTATATGACTTTGATACAGATTTTGACATACTGATTTGTACTCCACTTTGTTATCTGATTTGCTTTCAGTTTTGATCCATATTTCTGTACTCCGTGCTTTACATACTCAGTACATATTTCGTACTGACCCCCTTTCTTCGGGGGCTGCGTTTCATGCCCGCAGGTACAGACATTGGTGATCCTCCACTGTAGGCTTCACTTTCTGCTATTTTGGAGTACTCCTTCTGATCCGGAGTCCACTTTTGGTACAGACTCCTTTTGCTATGTATATGCTCTGTATATTTGACGATTTGGGTACGGCGAGGCCCTGTCTCGCCATATGTCTTTGTTTTGAGTTCGTAGAGGCCTGTAGTCATACATGTGGGGCGAGGGTCCTATATATGTTTGTTTGATTTTGTTTTCTGGTCTTAAAGCGGTCCGTTTGTTTTGATGGCCCTAAATGGCCCTTATGCTCATGTTTGCACTTTCGACTGGCGATGCCTATTCCGCCGCTCAGTTTGTATTTGATATGGCATTTTGATTTGTGCGACCGCTTAAGACATATTTGATAAAGATTCAGTTTGATATGACTTTTATGAATTTTTGGAACATGCTCGGATTTGGTAAATGAATATGCGGTTTGGTCTGGGTACCCAGATAGGGTGCCAGTCGCGGCCCACGGGGCTGGGTCGTGACAGTACATTATGGTACTGTATTAATAAACACAATAGTTGAATAGAGTGTATTGTGGTTTAATAACATTTTTATTGTTTGGTTTGACTTTATGATACTGTATAATAACTTGTAAGTTTACTAAATACCCTAAATTGTTAATTAGAAATTTGTTTATAGATATTAATGAAACTCAGGTAAAGAATAAAATAGAAACTTTTAAAAAAAGGTAGTGGAGTGCGTGGTATGAGATGGGTGGGTGGTTGTGGGTAGTGGGTGGTAGGGTCGGGGTGAGTGGTGGTGGAGTGGGGTTGGTTGCAGAAGCGAATCCAGGATTTCATAAGGATGGGTTCACCATTGCTTTAGAAAATAATGACAAAAATTAAAAGAAACTGCCCGAGCTGGGGATTGAACCTGTGACCTTTAAAAGACAAAGATAATCTTTAACCAATGCTCCACTCAGCCTATTATGACTATGTGTTCACTTTGTTAATATTAAATATATTTTCAGAATTATACACATAATATATCGAGATTAGTCGAGTAACCATGTGTTCACGTGACCCAAAATTTACACACAAATTCGCCCCTGGTTGGGTGGTGGTGACGGGTAGTGGGTGAGAGTGGTGGAGGGGGGTGGGTGGTGTGAGGTACGTGGTTGTGGAATGAGGGTGAGTTAGTGGGTGATAGGGTAAGGGTGAGTGGTTGCGGGGTCGTGGGGGTGATGGGTGGGGTGGGGATGCGTGGTAGGGTGGGAGTGGGGGGAGGGGTGGGGGTATAATAAAGAAATGAAATATATAACCACGCAAAAATTACCAAATTCGTGGTTACAAAAATCGAACTTTTTCATGGTTATATAACCATGGAAATTACAACGGATTTACAACACCATCCCACATAATTTTAAGAACAATGAATACAAACGTGATTTTATAGAAAATCATACATTAATGAACCACGAGAAACAACCATCCAAACTGGGGTAAGGGAAATCAACATGGTATTATAGAAATTCTAGTTAACACATTTTAACATTTAATTTTTAAAGTTTTCACCCAATACCCACAATTGTTTTTTCTATATCCATTTTTAAGTTTTTAAATAACATAGTAGTATGCCAACTTAGAAATGAACGAGTTTACTGATTTCTTGCCCCTGTCGTCTTTGCTTTGTCAGTATTTGTTTCTTGTCAAGCTTTGTTACGTCTCAAGCCTGAAAAGTTTTCATGACAACTCATCTGGTACACACAGATATAAATCTTACGGAAAAGGGCCAGATATGTCCATCAACTATGCGAAATTATGCGAATATATCAGTCATTAAAGGTGGGTGCACACATGCCCTTAAAGTTACGTTTTGGGTCACTCATGTCCTTGAGTTAACAGAAACCTGATAAAAATATTGGAGGGCAAATTTGTGCAGTTTCACATAGTATAGGGACATATTTGATTCACTGAAATTCCTAAATATTATGGCACAAAAAGAACAATATGACACAAAATATCACTGCATTCCAAAACATAAAAAACATTTGCAATTACAATTCATGCATCCACCATTACTTTACATCTAAATTATACAACTAAAAGATCAAATGTAATTACAACCATCTTTTAAAGATTGTTTTCACAAACAAGAGTACCATGTTTACTTTTCAAAAGATTTGTTTTACTAATGATAATATCTTCTTCTTTTTTCAATTTGTTGATGACTTGAATAGTTCTTTCTAGATATTTCTTCTCAGTCCCAATATCTATACGATAATGCATGCAACAACTGCCGCACAAAACATAAACATAAAAAAATTCATTACAGGTCTGCCACAAAAAAATCACAAGGAAAAAGAGATAACTTACATTAGACTTATGACACCTGAAAAAACGTTTCCTGTAGTGCTGAAATTTTGATAGCAATAATAAAGAGAATATTACATTTTAGGGATTTATATGGTCTTACATAAAATTTAATGTGGTCTGGCCCTTTCGCGAATTCCACACATAACATAAATTTAGTAGAATTATTTGGAGTCCATGATGTGAGATGGAATGACTAACCCTTCCACAACTATTTGAAGAACTCGAAGCTTCCGACATTTCATAAACAAGCGAAAGAATAAGAGAGCAAAGTGTGGAGTTTCAAAATGCAGTACTAAAAAATCATTGGCTATCATAAGTGCACTACAAAAGAAAATCTAAGAACTATTGGTACAATATGCAGTTGTTGCATGCATTATTGTGTAGATATTGGGCCTGGGAAGACGAAAAGTATCTAGAAAGAATTATTCAGGTCATCAACAAATTGAAAAAGAAGAAGATATTATGATTAGTAAAACAAATCTTTTGAAAAGGTAAAATGATGCTCTTGTTTGTGAAAATAATCTTTAAAAGATGGTTGTAATTGCATTTGATCTTCTAGTTGTATAATTCAGATGTAAAGTAATAGTGGATGCATGGATTGTAATTGCAAATGTTTTTTATATTTTGGAATGCAGTGATATTTTGTGCCATATTATTGTTTTTGTGCCATAGTATTTAGGAATTTCAGTGGATCAAATATGCCCCTATACTATGCGGAACTGCACAAATTTGCCCTCCAATATTTTTGTCAGGTTTCTGTTAACTCAAGGGCATGGGTGACCCAAAACATAACGTTAAGGGCATGTGTGCACCCACCTTTTAACGACGGGCATATCCGTGTAATTTCGTATAGTTGAGGGGCATATCTGGCCCTTTTCCGTAAATCTTATAGAACTTTATAGTGATAGCAAAATGATAGGACTGCTCATGAAACTATGGAGCCGTTTGGACATGATTTAGGTCATTAGATAAAATCCTAATGATTTGAAGTTGAAGTTTTGTTTGCACATATAATTTGAATTTCTTAAATTGTATTTTTCTTATGGATATAAAAACCCACAAGTTGCGAAAACCATCAAAACTTTCCCAATTCTTATATAATCTTACCAAATGAGCAAGTCATAATTCATAACAAAATTAATAAGCTACTAGAAGGTCTTTATAGAAAATACAACATCAATTGATCAAACTTTAGTTTAATAAAATGGAAAATTGAACATGAATCCTTTAATATAATCTTTCCACATGGTTGGTAAGAGTAAATTTGTTATAAATATACTACCAACTTATAGATCTTTTAATATTTGATATAAATGGTTGGTAAACATGATTGATAAATATATCTACCAACTTATGAATCTATTTTTACAAAATATAAACTTATGGGTCGACTTTTACATTTTAAAAAATTTGAAATCATGATTTGAAATCTCAAATCATGCCTTTTTAAATGATTTGAAATTGAAATGAAATCAATGTCCTGACGCTTGCTATAATTTGGGAATCCCTTACATCATGCAGAAACACAGCTCTATTTTTAAATTCAAGTACTCAGTTGGAACATTGGAAACATGTTCTTCATGGGTGTTACCGTGTTAGTTATTGTATAAAGGAACTTGATTTCAAACATGTTATCAGAATGATCATTTTATGACAGGTTGTTTCCGCTTCTTTTTAAGACTAGTTTTCGTCAATTTTTCCGTGATCTTTTAAATTTAAGACTCATTTCCTTAACTCTGACGCTTGTGAATTTGACAAAAACTAGTTGCTTAAGGAGAAAAGCGAACTATAATCAGTAAAGGGAATGAATAACAGTAAATGTAACAGCAACTCTTGCTTAGCTCCTCATTTTGCAGAAAAGTAGCACAACTTACATATATTAATATCAGGTATTAGAAAATGTTACACTCTTTAAAGCTGAAGATTCACGAGGCAGTCTAAGTTGTAGCAACTCCAAAGAAAACACTTCTAGGATGAACAAACAGTAAATGTATCAGCAGCTCTTGTTTAGCTCATGTATCAGCAGCTCTTGTTTAGCTCGTTGCTTTACAAAAAACTAGCACAACATCTCTTATTATTAGACAATTTTACACTGTAAAAAGCCGACGATTGAAGCAGTACTAGTAGTAGCAACTCCACAAACTGTGACAGGTGAATAAGATGGGGTAGCTTCGAAAATGCATGCCAAGATTATGGACCATTCCTACTTAGAGAACTTCTCTCGATCATGTGGAGAGGAATAGTCGATATTTGGACCCAGAGGAATAATCCCAAAAGGATTGATGGTCGGATGGCTTCCATAGTAATGCTTTTTGATGTGTTCCATGTTGACGGTACTGCTCATGCCAGGTATTTGGAAAATGTCTTTGGTATAATTAAACAGATTTGGATACTCGCGAAGTAGCTTCTTATTGCACTTGAAGTGGACAGCATACACCTGCAATTATCAAAAACCACATGGATCAACACACCAATGTGGAAGGAAAGGGATGAAGCCATCAATTAGTAATATAAGGCCACAGTAAAGTGTTTGCCCCATACTTGTGCAATGATAAAATCTAATATTCACTAACTTCTCGATGCGTATTCTGAATGTTCTTTTTTATTTTATTTTTTGGAAAAGGGATCTGTTTTACTATGTTCTCTCTCCGGAAAATTCATTAATCATACATGAAGTGAGTGAGGTCCTTTTGTCCTGATTTCTCTTCCCCCTCCTCCCCCGCCGAGAAACTAAGCAGAATTGAAAGAGTTGAAAAGGCAACACAGATATCAAGGAAATCATCATAAACATGTCGAATTCTAAGACATTTCTCACATCATTTTATCCCCTGTGAGTATTATTTGCACTATCTGTCGATCATTTCTATTCTGATCTAATATTGTACTATTACCTACATCCATTGGCACTGACCTTGTGGATATGTCAGCTCTTGAAGGTCGAACATTCAGTCCAATATAACTTATCAAAAAGAAATAACAAATAACAACAAAGCTAGTCTCAGAACCATTCTATATAATTTATCTCACTTTGTTAGTTATTTTCCGATCACACAACACTCTAGTATCAAAATTCTATGTCAATCTCCCAATAGCATGCCATTCTTTTGAAAGACCAAGCCTAGATTTCTGAATTGTCAGCAGACAGACGTTACATTCCGTCTATCTCACTTTCACTTTCATCATTATTGTGGGGCCTATTGCAGTGTATATGCTCTATCTTACTGCTACTTATCCTAAAACATTATTCTTGAGATTAATTCTCCCTACTCCTTGGTTCCACCTTCTAATCGACCCAATAGCTAGTATCGAAACTTTAACACTCAACAACAACAACATGCCCAGTGTGGATACCACAAGTGAGGTCTGGGAGGGTGGGGTGTAAGCAGACCTTACCCCTACCTTGTGTGAGGTAGAGAGACTTTCAGATAGGCCCTCATCTCAAGAAAGCATTTTCAAAAACAGGGAAATTTTAACACTATCATCTCTAAATAGCATAACCATGAAACTTCAGCCTTTAAACTATTGGTTAGATCTTCCATAATTGGATAAAACAAGTACGGGCTCAAGACATATACCTGGTGTAAACTAAGAGCTAAGAGAAACCCATGGTTATCTCCATATGAATGATGAAATAACCCGTCCGAACCTAATCTAAGTGTCTAAATGTTTTAGCTAAAGACTAAGCCTTTAGTTGAAGCTCTCAATTTTTTTCTTAGTTTACGAGTCACAGTCACCCTCTGACCTAGCCAGATCACTTAAAGTAGTAACGGAGTCATGTTTGGAATCTTGGATCCGCTCTTAATAGGCGTTTGACCATAGGAGTTGGGAGCCTGATTTCATATTTTGATTTCTAATCAGCATTTGTTTATCAAATCTGCACAAAATTTCAACTTCAATTTTAAATCATGATTTCAAATCCCAAATTCTCCATGAATGATTTCAATTTTTTTTTTAAATGTAAAACTTGACCCATAAGTTTATATTTTGTAAAAAAACTCATCATTATATATTTTTGGAAAAAAAAGACTCATGCTCGACGACGTGAAGAGATTGTCCGTACATGTAGAAGGATTATATTAAACAATAGCTAGTTACTACTATTGTTGATATTTTCAAAGTGGATCTTCGTAAAATTACGTGTATTTGAAAGTTTGTAATAGCATGTAATCGCGAGAATTTATTTCTAAAGGAATATGGAGATATGTAATTTATTTATGTAGCGCCTTAGGATATTCCGATACCTTGTTTATGAACTATGATTTGCTCATTTGGTAAGATTGTATAAGAGTTGGGGAAGTTTTGATAGTTTTCACAAATTGTGGGGTTTTCATGTTTATGAGAAAAAATACAACTTAAGATATCCAACTTGCATGTCCAAACAAAAATTTCATCTTCAAATCAACCTGATTCCAAATCACTGATTTCAAATCATGTCCAAACGGGCCCTTAGTGAATGCTAAACGCAATTCCTAAGAAATGGGAGGTCCATTTTCAGACCAAAGCGAAAGCCTAATTTTGAATCACCCTCCACCACTTTACCACATGACTATTTGACGAATATATGCCTAGTCTTCTTAGTAGGGTTGCAGTGTGAGGAGATCAACTGGTTTTGATCATATGAATGCACTTCTGAGTGGGTTAGCCTTTTGGGATGGTAAGTACTGATGTGATCTTCTCACCATGAAGGGATGATCCTTTTGGGATGGTAAGTACTGATGTGATCTTCTCACCATGAAGGGACGATCACCACACTAATAAATCTAGAAGTTGCAGTAAGAAGGAGGAATCCGAAGCTTTAGCATTCAAAATAATTCAAGCTTAACTTTGGAATGAATTAAACAAGTCTTTCGACTGTGTCGTGAGCTTCAATTCAGAGGAATAATTCCTAATCCCCAAGTGTTTAAATCTTTTATTCTATGTTTTCTTTTTGTGGAAAGAAATGTTCTATTTGAAGATTAATACTTTAATTGCGGTACTAATTTTTTCTTAGTTTCCGAGTCTCCCTCCTACTTGCTAGGTAATTTAAGGTAGTACCGGAGTCATGTTTGTAGATCTTGGATACTCTCTCACTGAATAAAAGACACAATTCTTAGGAAATGGTAGGTTCATTATCAGAATGCAAGGGCCATGCTATTTGAAGGCCTGTTATTCAAACACCTTTCAAGAGCTTAGCAAACATCAACTGGTTTTAGCAATATTGATGGATTTTAGGGAGGGAAGTACTGATGTGGCACACTATAAGGGGAAGAGTATGTTGCTCGAACTCTTCAAAAATGTCAACGGGTGCGTGTTAGATTCTCCAAAAGTAGTGTATTTTGGAGAATCCGACACGGGTGCGGCATCGAAAGTGAAGAGTCCGCGCAACTTAGGAAGACTGCCACATTAATAAATTTTGAAGTTGCAGGAAAAGCAGCATCTGAAGCTTTAGCATTTCAAACAACTCAAGGTTAAATTTGGAATGGACTATTTATTGGCTTTCTGGAGTGTTGCTGACTTCTAACATCTCGAATTAAACTACGTAGCTCAACCCAATTGAACCATTGACACTCCAGTGATAAGACAAGACAAAAAAGCAATATGCATAAAAGCAATCTCCTTCCTAAATATTCCCTTTGAATTTTCCCTTTTGGTATAAGATCAATAATTTACTTTTGGCAGGTATACCGTATAGGGTCCATAAAAACATTCACTTACCTCGTCAAACCTAATCAGGGTGACAAACAAGCGAATATCTGCTTCAGTCACTTGATCTCCACATAAGTATCTCTGCTTGCTCAGTATCTCTTCACATTTGTCCAAAGCATCGTATAGTTTTTGCACTGCCTGCAAGGACACAAAGGTAGCAACTTTTTATCAGATAGAACTGAATGAAGACCTAAAAGTTTGAAGATGTTCAGAAAATGGCTGCTTTGTGTCTTGTAGTCTACTTCTAAAGGTGGTAAAAATTACCTCATCATAAGGCTCTTGCTTCTTTGCAAAACCACATCGATATACTCCGTTGTTTATGCCATCATATATCCACTCATTTACTTCATTGATTTGGGATTGCAAATGAGGAGGATAAAGGTCCAAAGCTGCATTCCCAGCTATATCATTGAATTCACTATTAAACATGCGTATTATTTCTGAACTCTCGTTGTTCACAACTGTCTTCAGGTTCTTATCCCAAAGAACCTTTAAGAGAAAACCAGACCATCAATCAACAAAAATATGAACAGACTAAGCAAATAAATGTTAACAAAGATTCTATTTATTGATAAGCAATACCGGAACTGTGTATTTTCCAGAATAGTTTGTACTTGCAAGCTCATATAGCTCCCTTATGTTTTTGGTTCCATTAACAGAATCAGGCTCGGCTCCTGGTTCCTCGGTGCTTGACGAAGCAAATACCCATCCCATGTGCTCGTCACTGTCCTTCGTCCTCTCCCATATAGGTTTAACAGACTGCAAGTGAAACACAAAAGAGTGAGATTGTTAGGAGTCCAAACGTGAGTCCAGGATCCAAGTTAATTCATTTAACTGCTTACTGTGAAACTAATGGCTTGGTCAAGGCCTTTAATCTTCAAGTAAGCAAGGCACCTTGATGCCCATGGGCAAGCATATGATATGTAGAGGTGGTACCTCCCAGATTCTACTGGAAAAACGGAACCGGGGTCCCTTGAGATTATATTACGGAAGGTTGAAGCAGTTCTTTCGAAAGCACCAGTTGCTGACATCTCATCCAGAGCGGAACGAGCCATTTGTATACTGTGCTGGAAACGACCAATAAGTTTAGATATTAATATAACTTTTTATCCTTTTGAACCAGAAGCATAGTTGAGCATGATACCCCATGTAAAGAAGATGTCATTTTTTAAACAAAGCACGCGACACCTTCACTTCAAAATTTTGCAGAAAATGTAAATGATGCTGTCAATATATCCAATTGAATAACACTAACGTATGCTCCATGTTCCTGTTAGACGCCTTCACTTAAAATTTCAGAAAAAATGTAAATGACACAGTGATATATCCAATTGAATAACACTAACATGTGCTCCATCTTCCTATTTTAGTAGAGAGCAATACCAAAATTGTGCAGAAAAATACACAATACATAAGCTAAATTGTGCTGTATTTATCTTTTCTGTTTATTCTCACGACAAATCGGGTATGGTAACAAAATTTTCTATCATTCTTGCTCGGACATGATTCATAGTTCATGTCAAGAACTTAAAATCTGGGAAAACACTATAAATTCAGAATCACAATTCCTCATAAGCTAATTTGCCCTTTACCTATCCTTGTCTCTCTCTGTAAGCACCCTGCTCAATTTGCTGAAAAGGGCACCAAGAAATTCAACAGACTAAACCCTTTCAAACTAGATAACAAAATAAACTACTATCAGCTAAACCCCTTAATTAGAATCCTAACTTACGTTAAAGAATAAAACATAAAAATCTTCTCTTTTCTCATTTTTCTTGATCACAGCCAACCCATTTTAGACAACTTGTATAAACATAAAAAGTGCATATAAACATAAAAAGTATTCCTTTAAGATATAAAATGTACCCTCTAAACTCAAGAATTCCTTTAAGATCATGAATTAGCCAACTTGTATAAACATAAAAAGTGCATCTAAACACATTCACCCCATGGGGTTGGATGGAAAAAAGATTAAGAACTGAAATAAGTTGATTACCTTGAAAAACAGCTGTTGTATGTCAGTGTTTGTACTTGGACTGCTCTGTTTATAAAAGGAAAATTCATACTTGTATATATTGAGGTAAAACGATCAAATAATAAATGCAAAAGTAGTAGGTGTGTTAGTTTAGTTTATTGCTATTACTATTATTGTTGCTACTATGAATCTTGAAAATGCTACCGTCAATTAGTAAAATTTGCTTTTAAGTGAAAGCAGAAGCAGTTTTTTTAGCTGTTGGGTTGAAAATAACTAGAAGCAAAAAATTATTTTTTTAAGATAAAAATATTCCTATTATAAATACATATTGTTGAGTATATCCCTCATTAATTCATTAATTTTTAATTAATAATTCTTTTTTTATTTTATATAGTATAATGTTAGCTTTCACGTATGTAATAGAAGTTTATAATTTGTGGAATGATTTTTGAATATTATTTTGGTTGTAGATTTTTAGAACATCTAAATCATCGTGTTGATACTATATCAATATTCAATATATTTTTTTGATTCATATATGTACTATATTAATTAAAAAATTTAATATGTATTTTTAAATTTTAATTAAATAAACGTAAAAACTTAATTTTCTGTTGGTTTTTTTAATTCTTTTTCTTTTGGACTGGGGACATAATTTCTTTTTCCTTTTTGGATCAAGGATTTATATTAATCTTTTGCCAAAAGGGGTGTAACTGCACATTATAATATTTTGTTTCGGATAAATTTTATTTTGTAATTGTAAAGTAATCTAATCAACTTTCGACTAATTTTGAAGTATTAGTAGACTTGACTTGAAAATTTAACTAGGAAGTTTAAAATTCGTATTTTCAAAAAAGAACTACTCCCTCCATCTCAAATTATTTGCCGTTTTTTAAGAAATATTAATAAGAGGGATATTTTACTAACTTTATCCTTATTTATGTCTAAATTATACTCTCTCCATTAAATGTCTATTCTATTTATGTGTCATCTCTATTAATGATTAAATTCTACTAAGATAAAATGAAAATAAAAAATAAAAAATTGTGCCTTAAATTTTAAAGCGATAAATAATTTGAGAAAATAATTTTTGATACTCACGGCAAATAATTTGAGACGGAAGGAGTAATTTCTTAGCAAACTTGAAGTCACAAATAGATTTCTTTCTTTATTGACTTTGGTCAAACTCGATGGCTCGGCAAATGTATGAATTATGATGATTGCTGATGTAAAAAGCATTGTGTTGAATTTCTTTATTTAAAAGGAAATAAAAACGGAGTACGTTTTAAGTTAGACCCAAGTTCTCTTTTGCCACATGACACTTACATCATTAGTGAACACATGCTTTTGTTTGATAGCATTATAATCATTAAGGGAAAGAGTCGAAATTTCAATCAAATTTAAATCAAATTAATCATGTAATCTCCACCTCAATTTTTGTGATACACTTTTCTTTTCGGTCTGTCTAAAAAAAATGATACATTTTTATATTTAAAAATAACTAAACTTGAAACATCTAATTTTACTCTTAATAAAATGATTTACAATCACACAAATATCTGTAGATTGTTTTAGATGACAACTTTTAAAATTCTTCATTTCTTTCTTAAATTACGAGCCTTGTTAAACTATATAACATAAATTAGAATGGAGGAAAAAGCAATTTTTTGATGAATAATTACAAAAAAGCAGTATTAAACTGTGTAGAGAATAGTTTCTTCTTAGGGAATGTTGATACAGTTTTGAGAAGAGAAAAAGAAAAGAAATTGTTAATTAAGGAAAGTTTAAATTTTGCTCATCTACTTGTCAGTTAATCAATTTTGCATTAATTCCTATTGCATTTAGTTGGTAACGCTAATGTAGATCAATTTCTACCAGCAACAGCAATAACGTACGTATCCGTGTAATTCGATAAGTAGGGATGTAGATCAATTTCTACATTATACTTTGTTCTTAGCTATATTGGTTCTTAAAGGTTACATACCTTTTATGAATTATGATAACTTCTCTACATGAAATTTTAGATTCATTACGTCCTCTCTTAGAAAATCTAATTAGTAATTACCATATTGTTGCTCCTATGGAATCGTGCATTTTAGTTTTAGAGGACCTCTATTTCCAAGATCAAGTTTCATGATCAGCATACAAACTATCACCATACTTGCACGATTGCACCATTTGGAAGCTGCGATTATTTCTAAAAGAAATTCAATTTGATATTTTCATATATCCGTCTTAAATATCTACATTTTTCTAACATACATCATATGTGTATGTTGGATCTTAAGAGGTAAAAAAACTCACTTATATATGATCGCTTGTCTCCCGATTGTTATGCGGAACTCGTTTTTAATGACTTTGTTATGTATTTTGCTATCACATAAAACTTCATTACCACTCCACTTCAACTATCCAATATTAATTTGATGTTCAATATTTCTTATATCATATCATTCTCATAGAAGATTTTGTGCATAGATACTGAATATTTTGCACTCATACACAACTCCGTTTGATTTCAAGTTCTCAGCCAGCTGAATTAGCCTTCTCTACTGGTATAATTTATAAAAAGCTATAAAAACGAGGTGTATGCCAAAAAGTAATACATGATGTTCTTAAAATACCAAAAAGAAATTAAAGATATTGAGAAGAACATAAAGCTATAGCCACTTCACATTTCGGAGCGAGCTCAAAATGGGCATTTCCGGCCAGGTTTGAGTTTAAGACTCACCAAAGGCATCAGCCTAGCTAACAGTAGCATGTCAACAACAACAACATTCATAAAGCAATGCCACCTTTATATATAGGAGTTCGGAGCCTAAATGATATAAAAATACACGGTATAAACCAAAAGGGGGTAGCCTTTCATATATATACCAAAACGGGTATAACGTGGACTCCTCCACGTTATACCCCAATTTTTTTCTTCATGTCAGACATCACAACCAAAATAAAATAAAATTATTTAATGGTATAACGTGGACTGATCCACGTTGTACAAATAATTTTGTATAACGTGGATCAGTCCACGTTATACCTTTCATTAAATTTTTTTCACCAACGTTTTACAAATAGTTTGTAAGACGTTGCCTCTATTTAAATCATATTCGGCTGTGTTTTTAATAAAAAAAAATATTTAATTTTTTTAATTTTTAAAGCATATAGTTAATTTCAGTGATTAACTCAAATAAATATTTTAACACATGCAATAATTAAATATGTGTTATATATGCAAACAGAAATAAAAAATAAAATATAAGTTAAATAAACGTCACACATTAACTGAGTAGTAAATGTTAAATTACATACTAACTATTAAACGACACAAGACATGTTATATATTCTTGGAAGATTACATAAGGAAACAACAATCGTACAACTTAAGAAAAAACAAAAAACAACAAGCAACAACAACTACTGATTTCTGTCGGGGTAGCGATTCTTGTTATGACTTGTTTGCTTGCACGTACTACACTTTCTAGCCATGCGAGCAAGAGCTATATCCATTTCATTCCTCCTTCTAGTTGTAGTCCGCGCTCCTGAAGTTCGCTTGTATTCAGTGTTTGCAATTAAACTTAAGGGAGAAGGTGGCCAATATGCCTCATCACCCAACGGTAAAAAATTTCCACAGTACGTTTGCTTATAAAACCTGCAACTGTAGTACTTGCTAACATAGGTCTTTGGTTGAATTCCGCGGATATCACAAAATTTAATTGCATGTGAACATGGCATATGGTAGTTTCTCCATTTCCCACACGAACACTTTTTCCCTTCGGCAGAGACTTTATGTATATTTCCGCCCTTACCTTCGTGTGCAAATGTCAGAATCTCAAAGACCCATTCAGTTGCATTGTATTGCTGCATGTCATGCTTTAGGGACCTCTCCCAGTATTCATCAAACTTCTTTTCAACAGCGCGCGGCCAAAACTTTTTATCCGCAATCAACAAATCAGCAAGGGTGCTTCTCTCAACAAACCGATCAACAAGATTTTTAAACGTATAAAGGACCATGGCAGTAACGGGCAATCCACGAGCTTTCTTCAATAAACCGTTGTAAGACTCGGAGACATTCGTTGTCATAGCCCCCCACCTATGACCGTTGTCCTTATGCAATGTCCATTTCTCCTCCGGAAGAGCTTTTAACCACAGATGCGCTGGAGGTGACATTGTGTTATAGCCCGTATTTTGTACCTTTGGATATTTCAAAGTCGTTGTGGAAAGTTAAGGGCGAGACCATTTTAAAAAATTATTTTAATGTACAAGCTGTCATGGATATTATTTATGACTATTATTAGTATGAAAATATTGTGAGAGGCTAAGGGCAAGAAGAGAAATTCGCAAAATGGGTCATGGAAATAATGTGGAAGGCTAGGGGCAAAATGGTAATATTGAGGAAAGTCGAGGGGCAAAACGGGAATTTCACACAAGTTTCTTGAAAGTTCAAAAAGGGCCATATTGGCCATGTGAGAAAAAGAAAGGAAAGAAAAATGATGACAAATAAGTCATCTTTGCTAGAAATTTTAAGAAAATTCTAGAAATGGGGCATGTGCCCCTCACATGCCTACAATAACTATATATATGTATATATAAGCTTATGTGGTAAGACATAAAATTCATTATTCAAGAGACAAAAAAAGAAAGGAGAGAAAGAGAGGAGAGGGGACGGCCAAAAGGGGAAAGAAGAGAAAAAAAAAGAGAAGATGGAGAAGAAGAAGTCCTTGAAATCCTTGACAAAAAATCACTTTCTTCAAGTAGTTCCACTAATTTAAAGGTCCTCTACAACGTGGTATAAGCGTTGGAGCAAACAAATCATTCTTTTGGAAGATATTATAACCCTAGCCAAAGTTGGAAGATTAAGTATATAAGGTATGTATTCGATCTCCTTTACGTATGTTATAGATGATTCATGCATATTGGAGTATGTGGAAACCAATGGAATTCATGAAATATGATGTTGTAGATATGGTCTTGTGTGCAAAGTGTTGGCCGTGTGTATGTGATATTGTGTAGGGAGAATAAATTAATTTTATGTAGTATGTTGGTTGTTGTTGTAATGTATGGAAATAGATGGAAATTCATGAAGTAGGTATGTAGTTGTTGTGGCCGAATGGGGTATGGTTTGGCAAGTTATGGTGCTTTAATTCTATTTGATATTTTAGTGTTGTTGTTATGAATTTTATGGTGAAAGGTGTAGGCTTGATGGCTTGGAATAAAGTTGTAATGGTTATAGGGACGTTGAAGAATTTAATGCAATATTAGTTTGAATTCTTACATTGCATGAATGATGTTGTTAATGCATGGTTATGATATAGATTATGAGTCTAGAATAAGAAAAAAAATGGATTGCCAATATTTTTATGGAAGTTGGAAAATTTCGGGTGTGTGTGTGTATCATGGCCGAGTGGAGGCCATGTTGGTGAGATGTGATAAATTGGTTCTACTTGGTATATTAATGGTTGTTATGATAGATTCTATGATGAAAAGTGAGAACTTAATGGTTAGAGATGAAGTAGTGTGGTGAATTGAATTGAATTGAATTGAATAGAATTGAATATTGAGGTGTTGTTGTGGATAGTTTGGCCGGGTTGAATTCCCGGATTTGTTGTTGATTAAAATTGGCCGAGTTAGAATCTCGGGGATGGTGGATTTACAGGGGAGGTGTTGCCGAAATTTCGGCAGACCATAAGTGAATGTACTTGAAAGGTTAAGACAAGTATATGACGATGAATCTAACGATAATGTCGATCTTCTTGAATGTAGACTAACAAGTTGGACGAATAAGTGTAGCTAGTAAGGCGCGGCACAAGTATGTAAGGCTCGTCCCTTTTCTTCTAAAGGCATGATCCCCACGTCATAATGTCTTGAATGTTTTTATATATTCCTTACTTGCAAAAGCTAGAAGTCTATGACTCCAAGTTATAAGTCTTTTTCCTAATAGTTCATAATTGATTTTCTTTCAAAATGTCCGTATTTTTTTCCAAAAACCAAGTTTTAAGAGATTGAAAGCTTTTATGACTTAAATGATGAATATGATTTCATAATGGTAACGATGACGTCAAATATGAGAAAATGTCCATGACAGATATGTTGACAATATGTTCCCACCATGAATATGACAATATGAAAATGTTAAGTTATTCCTTGATTTCTCAACTCTATTATGGATAATGATTACTTTAAAGGTTCCAAGTATATGAAACGATGCCTTATAATCCTGTTTTATGTTTTCTCATGATGACACTCTTCGTTGATAGTCTCGCCTTATAATACTAGTTCCTTCAAGGTGGGACACGGCGCCCATGGCTATTCCATAATATAATCGGAGGTTACCGACCTTACGTCACTCCGATGGATACATGATTTTCTTTGGGCTCTCCTGCATGCTTACATGATATATGTATATGTACATGGGGTGGGGGAAGGGATATATGGGGGAGGGGAAGGGACACATGTTTCATTGCCACCTGGTCAGCTGGCGTTATCATCCCGGACGCGGGATATATGGGCGAGCCGACGTATTTCGGCGCTATGTGGGCGAGCCGACGTTGTTCGGCGCTATGACACGATATGACATGACATGATATGATACGATACGATATGATATGATATGAGATGATATGATAAGATATGATATGACATGACCAGATAAGCATGCATGGTATTCGCCCTCAGCGGCACTCATACGTACATGTTATTCTTTTATCCTATGACATGTTCTATGTTTCCATGCAGTTATTATTCATACGCACATTTCTTACTATATTACTATTCCTGCCTTACATACTCAGTACATTGCTCGTACTGACCCATCTTCTTCGGGGGATGCGTTTCATGCCGCGCAGGTACACCCAGATGAGCTGAGGCTAGCATAGAAGATGTTCCAGCGAAGTTGGTAGACCCCACTTGTTCCTGGGAGTGCTGCCGAGTCAGAGCTTGTATGCTAGGATTTCTGGATTGATGTTAGAGACTTTGCAGACAGAGTCGTGGGTTTCGGGAGTCAGTTTGTATTATGATACAAGTTTTACACAGTTACAGATTTTATTTAATTTGAAAGCAACAAAAAGAATATTTCAGTGAGCTTTATTATGTATACTAGATTTAGAGGTTCAAAAAAATTATGTATAAAATAAGAGTCAGCGGGTTCGCTCGGCTCCGGATATGGGGTCGGGTGCCCATCACACCCTGGTAAAGTCGGGGTGTGACACATTGTTTTTATTTGTTCCATCCTCATTTTATACTTCTTCTTCTGGTGCTCTGTAGCCGCCAACCACATTAGCTTCTCAAGGTCACTGTTGAGGAACTTTTTATTGAAGTTGCTTTTCAAATGCCGAATGCAAAACCTATGGTGTGTAGATGGTGGTTGTAACCAATCATGTGTTTGGACACATTGCAAGATGCCCTGATGACGATTAGAAATAAGTCCAATTTCTTGTCTCTCACGAACAATATGTTTCCACAACAACACAAGGAACCACGTCCAAGACTCAAAGCTCTCACGTGCAACAATAGCATATGCAAGTGGAAAAATGTTATTGTTCGCATCAATTCCAACAGCAATTTACAGTTTCATCTCATACTTACCGTACAGATGAGTACCATCTATTGAGATGACAGGCCTGCAACTTTTGAATCCATCGATGCTTGGTTTATAAGCCCGGAAAAGAGACTTGAAGATGTGTTAACCTTGCATTGTAGTTGATTGGTGCTTCCACTCAACAACGGTCCCCGGATTGAAATATTTTAAGGCAGCCATGTATCGGGGCAATGTCTTGAAAGAGGTTTCAAAATCACCAAATACCATTTCAATAGCTTTCTTACGCCCTTTTTGTGATTTTCTATAACTAGGAGTAAACGTATGCAATCCTTTTATTTTTTGCTGAACTAACTTAATACTAATGTATGGATCAACCATAATATATGGTATCAACGTAGTAGCAATTAGGTGACTATTCAAATTGGAATGATCTTTTCTGTAATCATCCGTGAGACAACTGTGGTGGAGAACCGCTTTGCCCGCCTTCCACATACCACTTGAAATTTCTCTAAAACGGATCATCCACTCACATTCCAACATATGACGCTTGCAAATAACCCTCCAAAATTTACCTTTGGACTGATCACAAATGAACTCTTTCTTTTCTTTGAGACAATATTGTTTCACTGCTCCTTTCATTTCCTGCTTGTTCTGAAATAACATACCTAATTGCATAATACAAGGAAAATTATCAACCCCCTAAAAATGGGCCAACAAATAAAAAGAATATTCATTGCTACCATACTAACCTGATCTGATAAATTCAGGTTTTTTACAATCCCAAAGTGCAGATCGAACTGGACCGTCATCTCTCATGAAGGCAAAATCATCCGGGCCTTCTTCTGTGTTATCCAAATATGGAATCGCATTAGAATAGTAGCTAACGTTACCATCACTTCGAGCAGTAATGTCTTCATAAGAATGACCATCATCATCAGATGAGTGATCATTGTCTGTTTCTGTGTGATCTAATGGGATATCACTATCTGACTCATCGGAGTGATCATTAGCTACATCATTATTGCTCACAATTTGTGTGAGCTGAGTTAATGCGGGATTTTCTTCAAAATCGTTACACCTACAAACATAGGAAAATTCAAGGGGTTCAAATCTCAGAAACAATTAGTTAGAAGTCTCCTAGTTTAAGCGAAAAAGACATCGTTATATTTACCTTTCTGTAAATGACTCCACTTGAGTAGGGCGATATCGAACTATACTCCCGCCACCTAATTCACTTGTATCTGGAGCACTACTCGGTCCAGGAATATCACAGCTCTGCATAGTCCAACCAAAATTATGTGACTGGCTACCAACTCCTACCATTGTTTCTTGTTGAAGTGTACCTCTTTGAAACCCAATATTCATAGCAGGAAGATACGTAGTACCCCGAATATCAAACTCATCGTCAGTGGGTACTTCAACATTAGTAGAGCGTTCAACAATTGTATACATGTCAACTGTCGCTATACTGATATGATTGCTAAATATATCAGGACTTCGAAGAAATAACGATAAGGAGTCATCGTCCGAAATAAGAGTTTCCTCGTAAATGGGAAATCCCCTAGCCGTAATTGATGTTGGATATCATTCAGTGATAACCACTGAAAGGTTAGGATTAGTTATGACCATCTATTGAGATGGCAGGCCAACGTTTTGCAGTAATTGATGCATGAAACTTTTTTTATGCACGTTTTAGCTGAGAATCCATGCAGTCGTTAAATCTGCAATAAGGAAATGAATCCACACACATCCTTGGCTTTCTTCAACGAAGCGCGACATAAACAAGTATACAAATATGACAATGCAGCCGCTCCCCAAGCTTGTCTACTCATTGCTCTAAGGTCACGCATGTCAAGCAAATAGTCTAAATTAAGTAAGTCACCGGACTTATCCGGAAATATCATGCTGCCACAAAGCCATAGCAAGTACAACCTAACCCGCTGTTGCACAACAATTTCTGAGGTCTGATCTGTAATGTCATCTAAGTCTCTAATATATTCAATTAATTTATTTAGTTCTAACCTACTAACACCATTAAAACAATCCAGACCGAGTGCCCAACCAATAAGCTCATGGATTAATTGTTGCCACCCAACAATACTTATATTTCTAGCATTAACATCATTCAAGGGATTACCATCAACAACTATGCCAAACATGAGCTCAATATCTTGTAATGTGATGATCGCCTCACCCGTACGCAGATGAAAGGTGTGCGTCTCAAGACGCCATCTCTCTATAAGTGCAGTGATGACTGCCCAATCATATGATACACATCCTACCTCTACTACTCCCCTAAATCCACACAGGCCAAAGTAGTCAAGGATGCGAGGATGAAAAGGCTGACGCTTCACGTGTTTCTAAAATTCGGTATTCGCGCGGCGTGGAAACAGGCATCCGGTCGGTCCTCTCAAGGCACCATCCCACACAGCCTGTGATCGATGCTTCTCCTGGAGTGTTAACACATCGTACAGTTCTAGACTCGGATGTACGCATACCCGTGGAAGCTCCATACCTTAGATAAAAAAAAATTGAAGTCCAGATCAAGCTATTTGGAGTAACTTACTATTAAAAAAAATATTATTCCAATTTTAGCAGAACAAATATGCACTGGCTAGATAAAGCCAACCTCCATACGCCTTATTTAGAAACCACTGATAGTGGACCACATTAATACCTATAAGGTATATACAAAATAATTGTCTATCCACTTAGACTTAGGTCCCATATAATAAAGCATTATCATGACATTTTAAGTATCTTTTTTTTTTGGGCTACTGAGGCATCAATTAAGTTTCACTTGTACAATGAAAAACAATTAGTTATTAAGATCTTTTATATAACAATCCACAAAAATAACAGTAACATAACAACAAATTTCTTCAAAAGTGCTACTAAACAAATCGGACCTTTTATATAATAATGCTTCTAACAATCATATCTTAAGTTCAAATTAAAATAACACAAACATATATCTTATACGTATTAAAATAACACAAATAAAAAATAACAATTAAGATATATAAGACAAACAAATATCCTACATCTACTATAAATATACAATATTATATGAGTTAGAAAAAATACCTTAATTTAGATAGCAACAAAAGATAAAGATGAAGAAGTTGCTCCAAAAATTAGACTGTAACCCAGGGTTTAAAAGGAAAATAAATGGAGGAGAAGGAAAAGGAGAAGGAGACGGAGACGAAGATGAAATTCTGTAACTTCAAAAGGATGGAGGAAGAGGCGGAGGAGAAAGGAGAAAAATTAGGGCAACAATGCACAATGAGTCGTGGACAGTACCACGTTTTACAAATATATGTTGTAAAACGTGGACTGATCCACGTTATACAAAATTATTTGTATAACGTGGATCAGTCCATTAAATAATATTTTTTTTTTTTTTTTTGGTTGTGATGTCTGACATGAAGAAAAAATTTGGGGTATAACGTGGATGAGTCCACGTTATACCCGTTTTGGTATATATATGAAAGGCTACCCCTTTTGGTTTATACCGTGTATTTTTATACCCTTTATGCTCCGGACTCTATATATAGTGCCTTCGTGCTAGCATTTTCCCCATACCATGATTGAGAGGCTCGGCAAGTCTAGAATTGTTTATGACATACAATTGATAGTCACCACTCTTGGTAAAATGCTTCATTGTTCACAAACTGGGTAAGAGGCAGATAGAGAACTTAAGATTGGATTGTCAGTCTGGAAATGGAGGCAAGGATTGAGATCCTGATGCCTAAATAGCTTGAATATGTTAAGGATTTCTGGACTGGAGACGTTTCATTTGACATATATGTGATGTCAGTTTGATGTAGCCTGCAATGCATACCACCTCTGCAAAACAAAATGCGCAAATCCTCTGTAATGTCCAATCTCAAGAATCTGCAATGATGACACTAGAGGACTTTCTCTAACCGTGATCTTGCTGAAAAGGTTTGTACATCAAAATCTAAACGAAGAGAAACCAAAATACCTTCTGGACAAGCATCTATTTAGCGATGACTTGTGCTATATTCCTGGATCTCCTTCCATTACATATGACTTGACAGCAGCATAATGAGCTAGCCAACAAACTGCTGACATTAAAAAAGAAGAGTGATAATAAGGTGATTGGTATTTGCTGTCAAATAACTATCCCCCATAATTCTCTCCCGATGCATTTTAGTTTCTGACAAATTTTGCCCTCATTTCCCAAACTTGTCTGAACAATGATTATGTGAATATCAAAGGAAAAGAAAGACACCTGATTTTCCTACTACGAGCATTTCTGTAATTGTCAACTTCCTTACAATATCAAGGGAGGTTTATTTGGAGCTTCTCTTTTGAGCACGTCACAGTGAATTCATTGAAAGAGTTCCATTCAACAACTTTCCCTGGAAAAGAATCTTCCTCAGCTTTGCCATCTGCTTAAACACAAGATCTACAACATCACAAATAAATAGGCACTATTAGTGTATAACAGTTGGAGCTAGGTTTCATTTCTTTAAGCACAATCCAGTTGGACCAAAATTGCAGCAGCTTGATATGTACAACTTTTCTACATTTTATTGTTTACTATACAAGTTGGAGTATTCAGTATTAAGACTAACTTATTTTTTATCAACTGATTTTCCATCTCCAGCTCCGTTCACATTGACCTAAAAACTTAGCACACACCACATCAAGCCATTTCAATTTATGTCTGTCAAGTTCAAACTAGGCGAAGGTGTAACAGAGAGGTACACATTATCCTGGCACCAACACCTAGGTAAAAATTGAGTGTAAGCTTGGTGAAGATAGTTCTGTATATTGGTTTCAGATCGGATCCGGTGTTTCCACATCTTGTCATACTGCTCAGATTGTCTTGAATTAAGATTGATGAAAAAAAGCACCCAGCTATGTGTTCTTTGGTAATCTGCCCACCATCCGCAGGTGGAAGGAAGGTTGTCTTGTTGGAGGTTGCAAGAGCTTGCCGTTGTATCGTGAAGGTTTTAATCAAGCCCTAGCTGCAAACTACCTCCTCCCTTCCCAAAAGCATAAGTTACCCTGATGTTTGGAGTAACCATTGGGACCTAAACACTCAGAAGCAGACGGAATGCTATAGAGGAAAAATGTAAAAGAAGATCGGCAAATGGGACCAGACAGTATCTTTTCCCTGGGGCCAGATTAATTTTCATCAACAGTGTATTGGATTCTCTTATGATATATTTGATGTGCCTTTTTTCCAGTGCTAGCAAAGGTGACAAAAATACTGGACAAGTTAAGAAGAGATCTCTTGTCGCAAGGCAACAAATACAAGAGGAATTTTATCATCATACAAAAAGGTGTGTGGCATGGGACTTAAGAACCTGAGTGTACAGACCTGCTCATGAAATGGTTATGGATCTGCATCCTGGAAAAGGGTGCTCTATGGAGGAAAGACACTGCTATGGATCAATTGTGGCACAAAATGTGCTAACACAGAACTGACCTTTTGGGAACTAATATTGAAAACAAGAGCTCATCATAAGGTGCCCCCCTTTTCATAGCTAGTTAGACTTAAACATGAAGCGTGTCTATGATTTGAAGGAAAAGCAAACTCTGTACTTGGGATCGAATTCAATTGTATACTTTTCTTACCATTTGGCATAAATCGGAATATGTAAATGAGGCTGACAATTTGTTAGATCTTATCAGTTCCTTGAAGGAGAACAAGAAACTGTTCTAGTATGTTGTTGTATATACTCAGCACCATCTTAGTGCTGCCCTCATTTTAATTAAATGTTACTACTGATAAAAGAGAAAAGCATAGTTCCAACTTATGTATGGCTTTTCTCTGGAAAAAAAACACATTATAAAGGAATACTAAATTGACTTCCGAAAAGCAACATCAAAATCAGCAGTGTATACTGCAAGAGAGGATCCTCTACATCAGACTAACTATATTAATAACATGACAAGACATAAGGACGGTAGAGGTCACCATTCAAGTGATAGCAAAATTATAGGACTCTCGTGCAACTATATTTTGGGAATCTTACTCTCGTGCAACTATTTTTTGGGAATCTTACATCATCCAGAAACACAGCTCTATTTTTAAATTCTAGTACTCAGTTAGAACATTGGAATCATGTTCTTCCTGGGTCTTAGTTATTGTATAAAGCAACTTGATTTCAAACATGCTATTAGAATGATAATTTTATAACAGGTTGTTTCCTTTAAAGACGCGCGTTTGTCAATTTTCTGATGCTTTATCTTCAAGATTGATTTCCTTAACTTTTATGCTTATGAATGTGCAGAAACCACAAGTATATTCATTGATTTATTCGCTGTTTTACCAGTTTAGCCATTCAAATCTACTCTAAAAGTGAAGGCAGAGGACTATCCTATAAACTACAGTTAGTCCTCTTGATGCAATGAAGCCAAAACATTGCTACTCTGGAATCTGACAAATTGGCACCAGTGCATAGGCAAAAGAAAACAAATAGAAATAGAAATGCAAAAGCTCCACAGAAACACACTTCTAGGATGAACAAACAGTAAATGTAGCAGCAGCTCTTTTTTAGCTCGTCGCTTTACAAAAGAACTAGCAAAACTACATCTCTTATTAAAAAATCCGAAGATTGAGGCAGTACCAGTAGTAGCAACTCCACATACTTCTTAACAGGGGAGCAAGATGAGTTAACTTCAAAAATGCCTGCCAAGATTATGGACCATTCCTACTTAGAGAACTTCTCTCGATCATGTGGAGAGGAATAGTCGATATTTGGACCCTGAGGAATAATCCCAGAAGGATTGACGGTCGGATGGCTTCTGTAGTAAAACTTTTTGATGTGTTCCATGTTGACAGTACTGCTCATGCCAGGTATTTGGAAAACGTCTTTGGTATAATTAAACAGACTTGGATATTCACGAAGTAACTTCTTGTTGCACTTGAAGTAGACAGCATACACCTGCAATTATGGAAAACCACTTGGATAAACACCCCAATGTGGAAGGAAAAGGATGAAGCCCTAGATCAATAAAGCTGTGGCCACAGTAAAGTATTTGTCCCATGCTCGTGCAATCATAAAATTTAGTATTCACAAACAAACTTCTCAACACGTATTTTGAATGTTCTTTTTTAATAAAAATTTGGAAAAGAGATCTTTTTATTATGCGCGCACCCCCCCCCCCATCCCCCTCCCCCTCCCTCCCTCTGTCTTTGTGGCAAAGTCATTAATCATATGTGAAGATGAGTGAGGTCCTTGTACTGTGTCGGCCGTACCAACAGACAAATGCAAAATCTTGTAAGAAATAAACTAAAGATTTATCTTCACCCACCTGCCCTGCTGAGAAATTAAGTAGAATTGAAAGAGTTAAAAGAAAACACATGATATAAAGGAGATCATCTTGAACATGTCGATTTTCTAAGACAATTCCCTCAAATCATTTTATCCTCTGTATGTATCATTTGCACCCTCTGTTGATCATTTCTATTCTTATCCAATATTGTTTTAGCTATATCCATCTTAACATCCACATTTCTATGGCACTCATCTTGTGGATATGTTAGTTCTTGATGGTCTAATATCCCTTCCAATATAAATTACCAACAAAAGATATAACAAATAAAAACAAAAAGAAATATATAACATGTAATATTGCTAGTCTCAGTACTATTCTATATGTAACATGTTATCTCCATAATTGAAATGTTTTAGTCCAAGACTAAGCTTTCAATTACAGCTCTCAATTTTCTTAGTTTACGAGTCAGAGTCACCCTCTGACTTAGCTAGGTCATTTAAAGTAGTAATAGGGTCATGTTTGAATATCTTGGGTCCTCTCTTAGTGAATTTTAGATGCAATTCTTAAGGAATGGGAGGTCCATTTTCAGACCAAAGTGAATGTCTATTTTTGGATCACCCTCCAAGATCTTACCACATGACTACTTGGCAAATATATGCCTAGTCTTCTATAGCAGGGTTGCAGTGTGAGGAGACCAACTAGTTTTTATCATATCAATGGACTTCTGAGCGGTCCAGACTTTTGGGAGGGTAAGCACTGATGTGATCTGCTCACCATGAACGGATGATCGTTACACCAATAAATTTTGAAATTGCAGTAGAAAGGAGGAATCCGGAGCTTTAGCATTCAAAATGTATCAAGGTTAACTCCAGGATGAACTAAACAAATCTTGAACGGTCTCATGAGCGTCAATTCAGAGGACTAATTCCTAATCTCCAAGTTATTAAATCTTTATTCTATTTTTTTTTTTTTTTGGTGGAAAGAAATGTTCTATTCAAAGAGTAATACTTTATGCGTGCTACTAACTTTGTCTTAGTTTACGAGTAGCCTCCTACTTGCTAGGTAATTTAAAGTAGTAACTGAGTCATGTTTGTAAATCTTGGGTACTCTCTCACTGAATGGAAGACACAATTTTTAGGAAATGGGAGGTCCATTCGGATCAATGCAGGCAGTTGAAGGCCTGTTTTTTCAACACCTTCCAAGAGCTTAGCATGACTACTTGACAAACATATGCCTAGTCATTCATAGATAAGTTGATGTTATTAGGAGATCAACTGGTTTTATTGCTATCAATGGACTTCTAAGAACACGAGTTCAGACTTTAGGAGGGTAAGTACTGATGTCAGCTGCACACTATAAGGGGAAGACTGCCACATTAATAATATTTGAAGTTGCAAGAAAAAGAAGTATCTGAAGCTTTAGCATTTCAAACAACTCAAGGTTAAATTTTGAATTAACTATTTATTAGCTTTCTAGAAATTTGATGTCCCTTATAACATCTCGAGTAAAGCTACATAGCTCAACCCAATTGACCATGACACTGCAGTGATAAGAGAAGACAAAAATCAACATGCATAAAAGCAATCTCCTTCCTAAATATTCCCTCTGAATTTTCCCTTTTGTTTATATTTCTAAGACCGAATAATTTACTTTTAGCAGGCATAGGTTACATAAAGAAACATTCACTTACCTCGTCAAACCTAATCAGGGTGACAAACAAGCGAATATCTGCTTCAGTCACTTGATCTCCACATAAGTATCTCTGCTTGCTCAGTATCTCCTCACATTTGTCCAAAGCTTCATACACTTTTTGCACTGCCTGCAAGGACACAAAGCTAATCACTTTTCCTCAAATAGAACTGAATGAAGACCTGTTAGTATTAAGATGTTTAGCAAACTACTCCATTGAGTTTTGCTGTCCTATTTCTACATCAGGTAAAATCACCTCATCATAAGTCTCTTGCTTCTTTGCAAAACCACATCGATATACTCCGTTGTTTATTCCATCATTAATCCACTCATTTACTTCATCGATTTGTGATTGCAAATGAGGAGGATAAAGGTCCAAATCTGCATTTCCAGCTATGTCATTGAATTCACTATTAAACATGCGTATTATTTCTGCACTCTCGTTGTTCACAACTGTCTTCAGTTTCTTATCCCAAAGAACCTATTAGAAAAAACCAGACCATCAACCAACAAAAATATGAATAGACTAAGCAAATAAATGTTAATAAATATTCTTATTTATTGATAAAACAATACCGGAACTGTGTATTTTCCGGAATAGTTTGTACTTGCAAGCTCATAAAGCTCCCTTATGCTTTTGGCTCCATTAACAGGATCAGGATCAGCTCCTAGCTCCTCGGTGCTTGATGAAGCAAAAACCCATCCCATGTGCTCGTCACTGTCCTTCGTCCTCTCCCACTTAGATTTAACAGACTGCAAGAGAAACATGAGATCATTGAGAATCGCAAATTGATTCCAGGATACAAGTTCAGTCAACTGCTTACTGTGAAACTAATGGCTTGGTCAAGGCCTTTAATCTTCAAGTAGGCAAGGCACCTTGATGCCCATGGGCAACCATATGATATATAGAGGTGGTACCTCCCAGATTCCACTGGAAAACGGGAACCGGGGTCTTTTGAGATGAAATTACGGAAGGTTGAAGCAGTTCTCTCGGAAGGACCAGTTGCTGACATCTCATCCACGGCGGAACGAGCCAATTGTATTCAGTGCTGGAAACGGCTAGTAAGTTCAGAGAATTAGTACAATGTTCATCCTTTGGAACAAGAAGCATAATTGAATATGATACCGCATCTAAAGAAGATGTCATTTTTTCAACAAAGCACGTGATACTTTCACTAAAGTTTTTAGAGAAAATGTAAATGATGCAGTCGATGTATCCAATTGAATAACACTAACATATGCTCCATGTTCCTGTTAGTACAGAAAAATATACCTACTATGCAGAAAATACACAATACAATCGCTGTTTCGTTATATTAAATTACAGCACTGCTTGTTCTATTGTCTTTTCTATTTAGCAAAATTCCTTCTCATTTTTGCTCAGATACGATTCACAGTTCATCTCAAGAACTTAAAATCTGGCAAAACATTATAAATTCAGAATCCAATTCCCTTTACCTATCGTTTTCTCTTTGTGAGCTCAATTTGCTGAAACGGGAACCAAGAAATTCAAAAAATTAAACTCTTTCATACAACAAAATAAACCATCAGCTAAAACCCTGAATCAGAATAACAAGTTACACAAAAGACCATAAAAGTCCTCTCTTTTTTTATTTTTCTTGATCACCATACAAACCTATCTGATACTATTAAACCACAAACTCAATAATTCCTTCAAGATCATGAATTAGGCAACTTGTGTAAATGGTTTTCAAAACCATAAATCACTCAAACACAGACAAGAAAAGCAGAAACATCAACTTTCCCATATCTCCAATCAACACATTAAAAGTGCCTATAAACACATAAAAAGTGCATATAAACACATTTACTCTAAGGGGTGGCTGGAAAAAAGATTAAGAACTGAAATTAGTTGATTACCTTGAAAAACAGCTGTTGTATGTCAGTGTTTGTACTTGGACTGCTCTGTTTATAAAAGGAAAATGCATACTTGTATATATTGAAGAAAATGATCAAATAAAAAATGCAAAAGTAGTACCTGTGCCTGGTTGGATGGACTTACGTCTATACTCTATAAGGTGCAAACAGCATAAGCTAAAAAAAATTAATTGGGATAGTCTAACTTTTTTTTTTTGACTTATAAGTTATTTTCAGCTTATAAGCTGCTTTAGATAAGCTAAGTCAAATGAGCCCAATTATTTTTTTGAGCTTATTTTAAACATAAAATGACTTTAAGCTGATCAATCAAACACTCAAAAAAGCTAAAAACAGCTTATAAGCAACTTATAAGTCAATCCAAACGGGCTCTTAGTCTATTTTATTGCTATTATTGTTGATAATAATATGAATCTTGAAAATGACACCTATAGTCACGATGTTGTCTCTATACATAGACTAAGTGGGGGAGTTTTCTGTTTTTTGTTCTTTTTCTTTTGGATAGGGACATAATTCCTGTTTTCCTTTTTGGACCAAGGATTGGGAATAGTAATCTTTTGCCAAAACGGGTACAAATGCACATTATAGTTTGTTTCAGATATAAATTTTAATTGAGAAGTAATTTGATCGTCTTTCAACTAAGAGTTTGTTTGGATTGACTCATTTTAGGTGTTTTTAAGTCAAAATAACTTTTAAACACTCTTATAAACTATATATAATATAAAGTTAGACGTTGACAAGCTTATGTTACGTGGCAATCTTCGATGACCACTTTTCCTATTTATCTTTTTTTTCTCCTTTTTTTGATTTTTTTTTTCTTTTTGTTCCAAATATGCCAAAGAAGTGAGCTGCCTTTTCCCTTCTATTGTCCGTATTTAATTGCCCATTGAATTATGGTATTAAAAACACTATATCAATACACACCAATTAAGATTTAAGAATTTGGAAGAAAAAAATAAGGTGTAGTAACTTAAAAGTTAGTAACGGAAAGGACAATGCTTACACCGAGCCCTACATTTTGACAACCTTTTGTTTTACACAGAACGTTTCATTTTTTTAGAGTTCTTATATAGTTTGTTTCCTTGGTTTTGTGAACGTGGTAAATAAAACATATAGACCCAACTTTGTAACCATGCAAGAGGATGGAATAGAAGTAGATAGCTGCTAACTGGTCTTTGAAAATTTAATTATGTGTTTTTTATCCTTCTAGGTTCTCAATATTCGCTTGTCGCATTATTTGTCTTTTTCTCCTCATGATATTCGTAATTTGTTTTCTTCTCCAGGTATTGGATTTGGCTTCCCCTTCTAACAGTAACAGATATGCATTTATTTTGATGATTTATCTTCTCCATTTTGTTTTGTTCAACTATAATGCACATTTAAAAAAAAAAAATCTTTTTTCTTTATCTAACTTTCCTGAACTTCTCGAATGTGCCGAGGGATCCTTCTTACAAGGGCAACAACCAGCAGTGGACTGGAGAGTAGAAGGAGCAGTGTTTGTTTTTTATAGCCTCTTTCTTCTGAGATAACATTGAAATTAAATAGAAGCATTATTAGTTATTATTATATCAAAAATTTTACACTATTGAATAAGTTGGGAATAAGAGATCCTACGAACTTCTGCAAGAAAAATGTACTATAACATTTTGTGGTTACCATTATGGTAGGAATAGATTGCAGACAAACTTAAAGTTCTCTTGTCCTTCTTTAACCAACATTGATAAACTCTATTTCCTTTCTTGTAGTTATTACTGCCTCCGTTCACTTTTATTTGTCAACTATTTTAAAAATATATTTTCACTTCTACTTATCAATTTTCGCGTATCAAGAGAAAAATAATTTATTTTTCCTGTTTGACCCTTAGCATTAATTACTCATTCTAAATCATTTTCAAATCCAATAAAATTATACACCAATTAATATGGGTATTATGATAAAATATACACTTCATTTATTATTTTTTAAGGAATGTGCAAAGTCCATATTGGACAAGTAAAAGTGAACGGAGGAAATAGTAAAAGAAAAAAATTACAATATTGAAGTTAGTGTTTTATACTAAGTCAATTATTATTCCTTTAAACATTCTTTTGTGTGTGAGTGATTATGCATATACATAATTTAGATTTGATCGATGACATAACTATTTACAAAATAAAAAGCTTATTGCAGTAAACTAGAGTAAAGATTGATAAAAAAAAGGCTGATTCTAAGCTGATAATACTGTTTACTACCGGTGTTATATCCTCTAGAATGATCGGCTATTCTAGATGCACAGTAGTTGAAAGACTGAAAGTCTTAAATAAAAATGTAATTCCTTCTTTTAATTTGTATTTTGTCAGTTATAAACTTCTTTTACTATTTTTTTTGAGCATTAACTTCTTTACTTTTTAGTTCGTCTTCATGTTATTTAAATATTAAATAGAAGAAAATTATAGAGAAACAAAAGTCCTATTATCTAACAAATGATATGTAATTTAATCAAATATATACGATTAATTATCATCTGCATATAAAAAAGTTAATCCATTCTCTTTCTAATAATATGCAACAATATCTATTAGTATAAATTTACTAATGTTGTTTATAACCGCGCGAAGCGCGACCCTTATCACTAGCATTTGAATAAGATTAAAAAAAAAGTGCATTTAAGCACTTGTTTTTAAGTCAAAATAACAAAAATAAGTCAAAAACCATAATTTATTATTCATAACCTATGGTTTTCGGCTTATAAGCCATAAGTTATAAGCCCATCCAAACAGACTCTAATTAGGAAGTTTTAAATTTGTATTTTGAAAAAAGAACTAATTTCTTAGCAAACTCGAAATCACAAATAATTTTTTTTTCTTTATCGACTTTGGTTAAACTCGATGGCAAATTTAGTTGGTGATAATGATGTTTGGCAAATGTATGTGATGACGTAGAGAGCATTGTGTTGAACTCTTTTAGTTTAAAAGGAAATCAAAATGGAGTATTTTATACGTTAGACTTAGACCAAAGATATGGAGTAGCCAAGATCTCTTTTGCTACATGACGCTTACATCATCAGTGACCACATGCTTTGTTTGATACCATTATCATTAAGAGTAAGAGTAGAAATTTCATGAAATTTAAACTAAATGGATCTCTAGCAGTTTTTTGATGAATAATGAAAGAAGGTAGTATTATATTAAATTGTGTAGAGAAATTTCCTCTTTGGGAAAGGTGTCACGGTGATACAGTTTTGAGAAGAGAAAAAAGAAAAGAAATGAGAATTGTTAATTAATGAAAGATTAAGTTAATGTTCATCTACTTGTCAATTAATCAATTTTGCGTCAATTCGTATTCCATTTAGTTGGTAACGCTCATGTACATCAATTTCTACCAGCAAAAATAACAACATAACCAATGTAATCTCATAAATGAGGATGTAGATCATTTTCTACCGTTATACTTTATTCTTAGCTATATTGGTTCGAATACATATCTTCTATGATAACTTCTCTTCATGAAATTTTATATTCATTACGTCCGCTTTTAGGACATTTAATTACCATATTGTTGCTCCTATGTGATCGTGCATTTTAACTTTAAAGGACCTCCTTCATTTTTAGGGTCATTTTCTGGATCACCATACAAACTATCACCATACTTGCACCATATAGTAGCTGCAATTATTTCTAAAAGAAATTCAATATTATACTTTAATATATCCGTCTAAATATCTACAATTTTCTAAAATACATCATGTGAGTGTGTTTGGTCTTAGAGGTAAAAAAAATTCACTCTTATATACTACTGCTTATCTCACGATTGTTATGTCGAACTCTATTTTAATGACTTTGTTATGTATTTGCTATCGCATAAAACTTCTTTACCACTCCACTTCAAGTATCCTATTTTAATTTGATGATCAATAGTTTCTTATATCATATCATTCTTATAGAAGATTGTGCGAAGATACTGAATATTTGAACTTATTCACCAGAAATCCGTTTGATCTCACTTCACCTTTGTCTAAACTCCTAAATCATGTACAAGCATCTCAAGTTATCAGCCAACTGAACTAGTTACTATAAACACTTGCGATAATTTTCATGGTACAAGATAATAGAAAGCTGTAAAAACGAGGTGTATATCCAAACTGTTAGCCACATTGCAATCAAATATCACAATTCACACACTCCTCTTAGGGGTCGCTTGGTTACGGCATTACAACCTTTTGTACTACCACAAATCTTTGTGGTGACTTTATTAACTTCCCAAGTGAAGGTCAAAGATCAAGCTTCCTCTCGTCCAAAAGGTGATACATGATGTTCTTAACGATACCAAAGGAAATAAAAAAAGAAATCAATAAAGAATAAGAAACTATAGCCATTTTGCATTTCAGAGAGAGCTCAAATGGGCATTTGCAGCCAGTTTTGAGTTTAAGACTCAAGCAAAGGCATCAGCCTAGCTAGGAACAACTGCATATGACCTTAACGATAGCATGTCAGCAACATCATCCATACATCAATGCCTCCTTTTATATATAGTACCTTTGGCTAGCAATTCTCCGCATACCATGACAGAGAAACTCAACAAGTCTAGAATTTTTCCATTTACGAAGTACAATTGATATTCGCCACTCTTGGTAAAATGCTTCATTCTTCACAAACTCAATAAGAGATAGAGAAAGAACTTAAGATTGGATTGTCAGCCTGGAAATGGAGGCAAAGATTGAGTTCCATGATGCCTAAATAGATTGAACAAGCTAAGGATTGTCTGATGTAGCCTGCAATGCATACCACTTCTGTCAACAAAAATGGCAATTTCCTCTGTAATGTCCAATCTCAAGAATCTGCAATGATGACACCAGAGGACTTTCTCTAAAACCATGATCTTGCTGAAGAGGTTTATGCATCAAAATCTAAATGAGCGGAAACCAAAACCACCTTCTGTACAAGCAACTATTTAGCGATGACTAGAGCTATGGTCCTGGATCTCCTTCCCTTACAAATGACTTGACAGCTGCATAGTCAGCTAGCCAACAACTTCTGACATTAAAAAGAAGGGATAAGGTGATTGGTATTCGCAGTCAAATAACTGGCCCCAATCATTCTCTCACGCTGTACAATAGTTTCTGATAACTTTTTTTCCTCATTTCCCACTATTGTATGAACACTGATTATGTACAAATGAAAGAAAAAGAACGATACCTGATTTTCCTACTACGAACATTTTGGTAATTGTCAACTTCCTCATAATGTAAGGGAGGTTTACTGGAGCTTCTCTTTTGAGCACATCATCACAGTAAATTCATGGAAAGAGTTCCATTCAACAACTTGCCCCGGAAAAGAATCTTCCTCAGCTTGGCCATCTGCCTCAACACAAGATCAAAAAGATCACAAATAAATAGACACTACAAATTAATTTATAACTATTGGAGCTAGGTTTCATTTCTTTAAGCACAATCCAGTTGGGACAAAATTGCAGCAGCATGGTATGTCCCGCTCATCTACATTTTATTATTTACTATACAAGTTGGAGTATTCAATATTAAGACTAACTTATTTTTTATCAACTGAATTTCCATCTCCAGCTCTCTTTCACATTGACCTGAAAACTTAGCACACATTACGTCGACACATTTCAATTGTAAGTCCGTCACGTTCAAATTAGGCGAAGGTGTAACAGAATGGTACACATTGTCCTGGCACCAACAATACAAATTAGAAACCGAGCGTAAGCTTGGTGAAGATAGTTCCGCATATTGCTTTCAGTTCTGATCCGGTGTTTTCATATCTTCTCATACTGCTCAGATTGTCTTGAATTAAGATTGATGAAAAAAGAAGGAAAATGAACAATTTCAATCTTGATTTACCCCAGCTACGTGAGAAGACTAAGAAGGAAGAGGAGAGGTCACCATTCCACAGACCGCTAAAATCCACATAGCCCAAACAATGTAGACTTCTGAGAAAGCTACGCGCTTCTGGTCAAATCAGTAAATGAGCTCAGCACTTGCTTCTTACTTTTCCATTGCCCGTGTCAAGCAGTAGTGTGACAGTTCAGCTTTAATAATCAAGCTGCAATATCATCATTGCTGAATTACGTGTACTGAAGATAAAAAAATTAGCAGTGTTTGAAAATCCAAAGTAAAAGCGAAGACAGGTAAGGTTAAATCCCAACATCATTGTAAAAAAGTGAAAATGTCTATTCCTGAATTTTTTTCATAAGCATGCTCGATGAAGAGTGGAACAGCACAACCTTGCTCAATCAGACTTGAAATACTTTCTGAAATCAGTTCAAACCCAAATTACTTGACCTCATTCTGTCAATGACTCACCAATATCCACCAAGTCAAGCTGACACAAGCTAATATTCCCTCCGTCCTGAATGAATGACGTGACGTGGAGTAGGAGGATCAACTGCAAATTTTCAATAAACACCCTATTTAAAAGATAGAAATGGTAACTAGAAGAATAAAAAGGTCAAGTAAATCAAGGAACTTTTTTTTGGATACTGCATGATGGGTGGTGGAAGGATCTTTCCATTTTACTCTCTCCAAATTCTAGCTGTTTTATTGCTTTAGTCTAATCTGATATAAATTAGTGAAGAAAACTGATCCTTGTTATGGGAATTACAGAGAGATTCTAACCCTAAGAGGACAAAGTGATCAATTTAACTTGCTATCTGCATACCCATCAAATAGCCCTTCGGTTGTTGTTCAGCAAGTCACAAGATCACTCTGCCATAGGTTCTCCTGTGTAAGTGAAAATCATACTTATAGGCTGAACATAAACAAACTCAATTCAACATAAAAAGCTTTGGCATGAAAAGGGTCCTAAATAATTGCAATACTCATGGAAAAAGTGCAAGTAATTGGGCACCCACATAAAGCAAGGCACAAAAAGAATCAGCAAGTAGCACATGTATACCGATCATAGTTTTCTGGATAGCAAAACAAGTAAAATAAAAGCATATGAATCTTACCAAAATCTTTTGTTATCCTCTCATTCATACTAGAAACAAGGTCATAGTTATTGCTTTCGTAGCAAGCAGACATAAATGCTGCAAGAGTTACTCGATCTGTACTCTGTTGTTTGTCTAGCAGTTTATGGAAAAATAGAGCAGCTACATCCACATTCTTTTCACTGCAGAGCTTCCTGACTAGGGTAGATACGGTTCGGATCCAAAGTTTTTTGTCTAATCTATCTAAGAGGTGCATCGCAATGGTTGGTTCATTGTTCTTGCAATACTCATAAGCTACAGTCAGCCGTGTTACTTCACATGGGGGAATTCCTTTATCAATCATTGTATTGTAAAGTTCTCTAGCGTCATCTAACTTCAATTCCTTACAAAGCCCACTAATCAGAGCACTATAAGTGAGGCTATCAGGTGCACAACCATATTCTCCCATCCTCTGGAAGTACTTCTTGGCCATGGCCACACTTTTATCTCTACAATATCCGCATATCATGGAAGTACAAGTCTCTTTGGTAGGTATCAAACCTAAACTTACAGCCTCATCAAAGAGCTTTTCACTGTCTTTCATTTTCTTTTGCCTACACAAGGAAGAAATTAATGTGGTGTACGTATACATATCAGGGCTGATACCAGCTTTGACCATCTTACCAAAGAGGGCAAAAGCTTGTCTGTTATCTGCTAACTTGCAGCTTTGAGATACGAGAATGGTGTAAGTTACTAAATCTGGAGAGATTCCACTTTGTATACCTTTCTTCAGCATCTTGTAAGCCTCCTGAACCCTTCCCTTTTTACATAGACCATCAATGACTGTGTTATACGTAAAAATGTTAGGCGCCAAACCTTTTTCATCCATCACGCGCAAGAACTCATAAGCAACATCAAAGTTTCCTACTTTACAGTACCCATCAATGAGAGCAGTGTAGGTGTTGGTATTAGGGACCAACTCTTGTTCTTGCATTCTGCTTAGAAGCATCTCTGCACGATTCATTTTTTCCTGCTTGCAGTATCCAGCTATCATAGCTGTATATGTATGCACATTAGGCTTGTAATTGTCACTCTTCACAAGTTTTAGGAATAGTCTAAATGCCTTATCCATCCATCCCTTCTTGCAAAGACCATCAATCAATACAGTATGAGTGAAAACATTCGGTTTCAAACCTTTTCTAACCATTTCCTCTAACAACTCAAACGCATGCTTAATTATCCCTTTCTTACACAATCCATTTATCAAACACGTATAATTGATAACGTTCGGAGCCAACCCCAATTCAATCAGTTTATCAAAAACCCACAATGCTCTATTAACAGACCCCTTTTCACAAAAAACACTCGTGATCAAAGTACACGTCGCATTATCAACAAGAAACCCCCTTTCTAGCATTGCACTCAACCACCTATCAGCCTCTACAACTCTTCCAATCCTACAATAAGCAACAACCATCGACTCGAAACAAAACGAATCAGGACACACCCCTCTTTCACACATTTCACCAAACACCTTCTCAGCCATCTCAACATAGCCCATCTCATTAGCAACACTAACAACAGAATTCAAACTCTGAGCATTCAAAATCAAACCTTGATTTTGCATCTCAAACACCATATCTATAGCCTCTTTTAACATACCAATCTCACAAAAATTCCTCAACATAAAATGCATAACTTCATGGGCTCTCTCAAAGTTTCCATTTTTAATCAAATACATAGCTAAAACTATATAAAGCCTCATAAAATGCCTAAATTTCACATACCCCATAGCCCAATAAAAGAAACTCAATGCCAACATTGACCCTCCTTCATCAGCAAGTGATGCAACAACAGTTATAGCCTGTTCTTGACTCAAATACTCAGAATCTATAGGCAATTTCAATTTAGGAAGTGTGGCCTTGAAATGGCTATTTTCTTGAACTTTACAATATGAATCACATACTAAAGAACATACCCTTTTGACAACTGAATCAAAATTTGAACAAGATAAAGACAATGGGTTTGTTGTAAAACAATTAATTTGAGTGTGGCACCAAGAGGGGTTAAAAAAATTAAAGATATGGCCATTGAGGAGTGTGGTAGAAGGTGTAAAATGGTAAAGTTTGTAGAAACGATGAAAAGTAAAGGAAATCATGAAAAATATTTGTTCTTGAGAGATTATTAGCCTTATATTCCAGGTTAATTATATACTATAGTGCATAAAAATTAAATTCAATTGACAACAGATTCAATAAACTTCACAGAGGATATATAAGGAAAGTGGAAACTAAGATATACATGTATTAAAACACAACGAGTATCAACTAAGATAGGAAAAGAAACAATTGAGAGTTGGCTTAGTCAAAGGTGTGTTTTTTTAATACGTGATAATTTTAGGTCGGAGAAGGAATAACTGATAGTTAGAATAGGAAAATCGTGAAATCGTAATAGTGTTTTTGACACGTATCTTTTTTTATAAAGGTTATTAGGTTACAAGAAAGCGTGATACTAAAGTTTATTTTCTTGATGGTCCCATAATTTGGGATTAATTGATTATGTAATAGTAATTTTTTATACAGAAAATGATTTTTGTTTTATATCTTTGCTCTATTTTTACACATAAGAGATACTAACACTTATTTCTGAATAGCCGGGATATGGACGGTTCCTAATTATCTTTCATCTACATGCCTATTTGTTCAAATAATGTTTGGTAGATACATAGCTGCGACTTAGGACTCGTTTGGCCATGAGAATTTTTCACTTTTTTTCGATTTTTTTTTATTTTATTTGGAAATCTGCGTTTGATCATGAAAATTCCAAACACAATTTAAAGTTGTATTTGAAATTTGGAGAACACTTAGTAGCCATTTGGCCATAGATACCAAAAAACAAATTCACTTTTTTTGGAATTTTTGAAGCTAGAGTTGTGTTTGGTCATAGTTTTTGAAATTGTAGTTTTTGGTGAAATGTAGTTATAAAAAAGTGAATTTTTTTTAAAAAAAAAGTTTTTTGAGTTTTTGATATTCCAGAATACAACTTGAAGTTGTATTCGGAATATTTATGGCCAAACGCCCAAAAGTGAAAAAAGTAAAAAAAAAAAAATCCGGAAAAAAGTGAATAATTTTTATGGCCAAACGGCACCTTAAAACCTTGTTTTTACTTTTTCTCACTTTCACTACATTCAAACAATCAAATATTCTTTGCAAAAATTATAACCAAACACAACTCAATCTTCAAAATTCCAAAAGAAGTGAAAAATATTTGATTTTTATGGCCAAACGCCTACTTAATTACTTTTATTCTTTTACTATATACATATCGCTAACTTCTACCATTCTGTTTGGTGAGCATGCTCAGTCTGTGTAGAATAGGGAGACATGTCAAGTCCTTCTCCCACATAGGATGTGTAATTTATAAGACGGGTCAGAGCGAAACCTCTCATAAGTCATAACTATAAGCAGATATAACCTGTGGAACTGATTTAAAGCAACAAGAAACGTATAGTTGGTGTTTGGAGGGGGGGGGGGGGGGGGGGGGGTGACAGAAGGACATAGCAGTTCTTAGTGCAACTCTAAGGCTAGTTTTGCTCCATTGAAGAAATTTCACCAATGGTTGTTCAATTTGGTAACCCAAGCCAAGACAATTGACCGATAAATAATAAAATATTGACAAGATAACAATTACAATACCCAAAGTTCTTTGCCAAGGATCTTTTGCTTTTATATCGTCATTAATTGATTCTAGGTACTCAATTTGAAAATGTTTTATTATTAAGATGATAAAAAACATGGGGTACTTTCATAAACACAAGATATATAAGAGTTAATTATATAATATACAATTAATTTAAATATTACAAATTATGCAACTTAAAGCTACAAATAAGGAGATTATTGCTATGAATAAATAGCTAAAAATAAGGAGATTTTCTATATTAGTGATAACATAATTAAATGTATATAAAAACACAATAATTGCTTACCTAAAAAAGATCCAGCACAATCTAAGCAAGTTAATTCATGAATTTTAACAAAAAAAGAAGTTAATACATGAACAAGTATGTTATTGTATCTGTTATATATTATATAATCTTTTGAACAAGTATATATATTATTCCATCTATATATTGTATATTGTATACTATATATATTCATATATATTGTATATTGTATACTATATATTCATATATTATGTATATTGTAATATTATATGCTATATATACAAAAGGTATTATTATATTATATATTGTATATAAGATACAAACTTAAATATACTATTTTCTACTATTATATTCACAAATATTTACTTTTTTAGGTATATTTTCATGTGCTTTTCTTATACCATATATCATATCTTTTCATGTTCTTTTCTTAATATTGATGTATTCAAATAATTTCTTTTAGTCATAAAAAGATAATTGCATCAATCATCAAGTGAAAATAGAAAAGAAGAATAAAGAGGAAGAAATGAAAGGAAAATATCTTTCGCATACCCCATAGCCTCATAAAATGCCTAAATTTCACATACCCCATAGCCCAATAAAAGAAACTCAATGCCAACATTGACCCTCCTTCATCAGCAAGTGATGCAACAACAGTTATAGCCTGTTCTTGACTCAAATACTCAGAATCTATAGGCAATTTCAATTTAGGAAGTGTGGCTTTAAAATGGCTATTTTCTTGAACTTTACAATATGAATCACGCACTAAAGAACATACCCTTTTGACAACTGAATCAATATTTGAACAAGATAAAGACAATGGGTTTGTTGTAAAACAATTAATTTGAGTGTGGCACCAAGAGGGGTTAAAAAAATTAAAGATATGGCCATTGAGGAGTGTGGTAGAAGGTGTAAAATGGTAAAGTTTGTAGAAACGATGAAAAGTTAAGGAAATCATGAAAAATGTTTGTTCTTGAGAGATTATTAGCCTTATATTCCAGGTTAATTATATACTATAGTGCATAAAAATTAAATTCAATTGACAACAGATTCAATAAACTTCACAGAGGATATACAAGGAAACTGGAAACTAAGATATATATATATATATATATATATATATATATATATATATATATATATATATATATATATGTATGTATGTATTAAAATCAGTGTTTTAAAAGGCAATTCTGGGACTCGCCTCGGGGCTCGCTCCGAGGCGGGGCACTAGCAAAATGCCCCAGGGCTCACGTGCGGGGCTTAATTCCTGTGAGGCTTACGCCCTAAGCACCCGATTGTACGCCCTAAACACGCCTAACGCACAACGCTCGGGGCTCGCCTAACAGTTCTTACATAATTATATGTTAAATTCCTTAATTAAAACCGTTGACCCTCATAATTCTTTAACAAATGATTGATACTTAATAATTTTTCATTTACCGAAATAAGAAAATTGGGTATAACTCAAATAACAAGTCGTAGTATTGCATATTTACTATATGAGAACATCGTGAGGGTGAATATCACTTAATATTTCTTTTAAGTATACATAATCGAATTGTGAATTTTGACTTGTCATTGGTCTTTTGTCCTATGTATCAAAATTATCATATTTTATTATTTCTCTATTTGAAAGTAATTTTATTTTTATTCATGAAGGAGTTACGTTTCAATTATAATACTGATAAAGTTATTTATAGAGAGATACAATGAATAGTATGATAGTAATATTGTTGTAACAAATTGTGATTTTTTCATTGTTTGAAAGTTAAGATGTTAGAGTTGATTTGCATTTCATAATAGTTTTTATTTCATTGTATTGTTTATACTTGTAAGGTTATATATATATATATATATATATATACTTTTCTTTTATTTTTTATGTAATTTTACCTATTTAAAAATATTTATTATAATTATATTATTTTATGAAATACAAAAAATTAAATACCCATGGGGCTTACGCCCCGTGCCTCGGGGCTTACGCCTCACCGAGGCATATGTAAAACGCCCCGCCTTACGCCCCTGCCTTTTTAAACACTGATTAAAACACAACGAGTATTGACTAGTTGGCTCGGTGGAGGTGTGTTTTTTTTTTAGGGCTAGGCATAAATACCGAAAACCGAAAAACCGAACCGAACTAGTTTGGTTCGGTGTTTGGTGTTCACCGTAAAAAAATCGAAACCGAAATAGCCGAACCGAAATTTGATAAAACCGAACCGAAAACCGAACGCGCATCGAAATTTAATACATTACCCAAAAAAAATTAAAATAGTCCAGGTCCATTAAGTTTAAAGCAAAAAAACTCAATTGTAATAAGTCCTCTTTTGCATTTGTATCCTTAATTTTCCACTTCAATTGAGAAAATCAAATATCCTTAACAAAAAAAGATAACTAGGATGTGTCTTTAGGATTAATGTATGTCCTTTATGTGTTTTCTTAATTATTCTTACGGTATGTATATAACACATAGTAATCCTATATCATGATTATAATTTTCTGTTCTTGTGTATCCTGTTTGTTTGATTTTGATTTCCATTTATCAGTTTTATGTTTTATTGCTTTTGAGAATATGAATTAGTGTCAATGGAATCGCTTCTAATATTATATAAAAAGAAACGAATTGAAAAAACCGAAACCGAACCGAACCGAACTTTAAAAAACCGAAACCGAAAGAACCGAACCGAGAACTAGTTTGGTTCGGTGTTCGGTGTCCACCTTCAAAAAACCGAACCCGAAATAGCCAAACCGAAGTTTGATAAAACCGAACCGAAAAACCGAACGCCCACCCCTAGTTTTTTTAATACATAAATGGTGATAATTTCGGGTAGAAAAAGGAACAATTGATAGTTAACTCGTGAAAACGTGACACTTATCTCTTTTTATAAAGGTTATTAGGTTACAAGAAAGCGTGATACTAAAGTTTTATTTTCTTGATGGTCCCATAATTTGGGATTAATTGATTATGTGACAGTAATTTTTTATATAGAAAATGATTTTTGTTTTATATTTTTATTTTATTTTCACACATAAGAGATACTAAGTACTAACACTTATTTCTGATTCGTCGGGATATGGACGATTCCTAATTATCTTTCATCGACATGCCTATTTGTTCAAATAATGTTTGGTTGATACATAGTTGAGACATTTTATTACTTCTATTCTTCTACTATAGACTGTATACGTATAGGTAACTTCTACCATTCTGTTTGGTGAGCACTGAGTATGCTCAGTCTGTGTAGAATAGGGAGACATGGCATAAGTCACAAGTATAAGTAGATATAACCTGTGGAACTGATTTAAAGCAACAAGAAACGTATAGTTGGTTAAAAAAAACAGAAAGACATGGCAGTTCTTAGTGCAACTCTAAGGCTAGTTTTGCTCCATTGAAGAAATTTAACCAATGGTTGTTCAATTTGGTAACCCAAGCCAAGACAATTGACCGATAAATAATTAAATATTGAGAAGATAACAATTACAATACTCAAAAGTTCTTTGACAAGGATCTTTTTGCTTTTATATCGTGATTAATTGGTTCTAGGTATATTTGAAAATGTTTTATTATTAAGATGATTAAAAACATGGGAACTTTCATAAACACAAGATATATAAGAGTTAATTATCTAATATACAACTAATTTAGATATTACAAATTATGCAACTTAAAGCTACAAATAAGGAGATGCTATGAATAAAAAGCTAAAAATAAGGAGATTTTCTATATTAGTGATACAATAATTAAATGCATATAAAAACACAATAATTGCTTACCTAAAAAAGATCCAGCACAAATGCACAATCTAAGAAAGTTAATTCATGAATTTTAACAAAAAAAGAAGAAGTTAATGCATGAACAAGTGGTAAGGACTTAATAGCTCAGTTGATTGACTACCTGAACTTTCATCTTATTGGTGAGGGTTCGAATTCCCACATTATAATCTCATCCCCATTTTCCCTTCCTCTGCCCTATGCAATAAAAAAAAAAATGAACAAGTAAATTGTTGTATCTTTATATATTACTAGTATAAGTACGCGCAATGCGCGGATAGACTTAAAGAAAAGTAATCGCAATATAAGTTATACAATAACTACAGTAAAGAACCTGAGAGTACTCTTGTTAAATAATATTTTAAATAGCCAGAAAGCACCGAGGGTAGAGTAATTTGTTTGATGGGAACGAATGATGCCATCACTCATTTCAAGTACAAATGCCACATGAGCAAAATTTAAATGAAATATGCATCTTATATCATGTCAAGTGTCAAAAAGAAAAGCAAAGAAAACTCATCCATTGTTTCAAATTAGTCAAGTGTGGAAGTCCACATCTGATAATTTATTGCTGCACTATTAGACACACTTTGAGTATTCTCCAAAGGATAATTTTCAGCAGCCTGAATTTGTCATTTTTCCTCCACCACATTTTGAGTTCTTGTTCTTTCCTGATTCCACCTTCAACTTCATGACTTAATCTCATGATCGAACTTCAGTAGATGCAGCAAATCATGAACCTGTGGGTCGACAAACAACGATTGCTTCATTTTTTGGAGAATATCCAAAAAAATTACAGTTGATTTAAGCTAGTAGATCGAGGAAGCAAAATAGATACTCCAAAATGAAACCTTGCTTATAATATCACAAAGCAAATACTTTAAACACAAAAAAAAATTGCTTCTAAATAATATTAGCCATGTTTCTGAAGTGGATAGTTTTTCAAGGTCAATTATATAGTAAAACCAAGCAAATAATTCAACTACCCTAAAAAAAATTGTTAACTACCGTGAAAATACAAACATTCAACGATTTCACGTAACAATCAATAGTTAGAAGCTCTTTAAAATGCACACCACATATTTTCCGACGCTAATTACAATGTCTGACCTATTGCGTAAAATAAAACTTAATAAGATTAAGAAACAAACTCGACATTTAGGAGTTTATGATTACTAAAAACAACAAAAGGTGAATAAGAATTGTTAACCACCGTGAAAATTACAAACATTCAACGATTTCATGTAACTATCAAGATTTAGAAGCCCTTTAAAATGCACACTACATATGTTCCGACGATAATTACAATGTCTGACCTATAGCATAAAATAAAAATTAATCAAATTAAGAAATAAACTCGAGATTTTGGAGTTTATCATTACCAAAAGCAACAAAAGATGAATAAGATTGTGTGCACACTGCATATGTACTGCATATTGAAAAGATTTGAGCGTGAAATGTCTATCACCAACATATCTTTTTTTTTTTTTTCATAATCACCAACATACCTTTACCCTTCTTATTTTTTGGTATTTGTAGGTTGACAATTTTAAAAAATCTGTCCTTATCAAATGTTTGGAATAATCATGTTCGTTAAATTTTTTGAGTTAATAATTAGATTTTTCAGATAATAGTTAGATTTAAATTATAAAATACGGCAATAAGAAAGCTAACCATTTTTTCAATCAGGAAGGGACTTTGTTTTACATGATACGTTTGAGGACTGAGGTGTGTACATTCTTTTGTATCCTCATTCATTGACGTCGTTACTTTAGAAGCACCTATTGTGTCTCACGGACAAAAGTTCATCAACATTGTCACTTGTTGTATCTCACAAATGAGGAAATATTTTTTCTTTTATGATATCACTACCTTTTCCATCTGTGTAATCAACATATTTCTGTTAAAGTAATAGCATTGTTCCGAGAATAAGTTAACAAAAAAGATAGAAAAATGAATAATTACTCGCGCGTAAGTAAATCTATTAATAGTGATGTCACGTCCCAAAATACCCGCTAGACGTGATTGGCACCCGGCAAACACCACCCGCCAGGCGAACCATATATCATACTTTTAATCATTTGCAAAAGCACTAAAAGAAAATAAGTGCAGGTCCAACAACGTTATTAATGATAAAAATGCGAAATAGTCGCCAACCAAATCCATAATCGATTTATGAAAACCAACCAACGCTAAGATAAAAAGAATTTCTAGCCCACATCCCACGCTAAGACCATGGAGCATCTAACAGAGTTACATGAGTTTGAGTGTCGGGACATGTAAACCCAAATTAAAAGAAATAACTAGAAATAAACTAGATAAAGCTGAAATGGCTGCCTCCACGAACAATGCGGTGTCTCACCTCAGCAACAGAATCCACTCACGAAGTCTTCAATTACCAGCCTCGTTTTCAACGACAGTAGCTGCATGGACATGCAGGTAAGGAGTGAGTTATACATAAATATAATCCAGTAAGATCCTCGACCCGCCACTTCAAATACCCTTGGAACAAGTGTTAGAAAATACAAACACACAACAAGCACAAAAATATTATGCACATGAATATATCATTTATATAATAGCAACCAAGGTCCAAACCACTGTTTATCAAATATATTATATATCTCAAGACAATTTACACTACGAACCGTCATAAGTGGCAGTTAAAGAATTAGTCAACACTATGAATCCACGGCAACATACACAATGTACCAAATATGTCAGGAAGCATACACAATGCTAAGGGAAGCATACACAATGCCCCAATATCATCAAGAAGTATACACAATGCTAAGGGAAGCATGCACAATGCCCCAATATCATCAAGAAGCATACACAATGCTAAGGGAAGCATACACAATGCCCCAATATAATCAAGAAGCATACACAATGCTAAGGGAAGCATACTCAATGCCCTAATATCATGGCTCACAGCTATATCACATCACAAAATAATTTATAAAGAGAGTTTTGGATTATTTGAAAATATAGTATATGCGATTGGCCTTAAGGACCACCGATTCTGCCAAGCACACGCTCGCCCCAACACATGGACCAGGCAGACCAAACATATTTTTAAAATGGGTTTTGAAAAGCAAGTACCCAAAGCTTAAAGTCTCACTTACCTCAAATTCACAATTTAAGCACACTTCCCAATAAATCAAAACCGCGTTCTCGAGTCTCCGGATTGCCTCAAACTACACAAAAACGGATTTAGAATGGTCAAAACCCTTAGAGTAAACCACTTCTATATTTTTAGAGGCTTAAACGGTTAAAGTCAAATTTTAAAGGACGAAAATGCCCTCTGGTCAATGTGTTCAAAACCCGACAAGACTTATGTTTTCAGAAAGACCTTAACGAGAGGATTCCAACGATATATAGAAGTCTAAAATTCGACGCTATTTGCCCTTTCAAATCAATGATTTTGATTGAAGAACCCTAGAGCTAAACTTTCTCAATTCCTCAAAATATCCCCATGTTTTCACCATAAAGATTCACCCCTAATTATGTAATAAACTTAAATAAAATATTAGAGTCATTACCTTGATGATTTGGGATGAAAGTTCTTGTTTTTATCCTCTCTTTTCCTTTCTTTTGCTCCCTTTCTTTTCCTTTGTCCCATTGTTTTTTTCTCCTTCTGTTGGCACGTTTTCCTTTTTTTTATTTCAGCAATTTAGTGATTCACATATGATGGCTTAGCCATCAGAATTTTAAAGCCCCCTTTTTTTTTTCTTTTTTCCCTTTCCTTTTCCTTTTTGGGCTTGGCCCACTAAATTGCTTCTTTTTCTATTTTCTCTTTAATTCTAATTACGAATTTCTTTTCTTTTAAATTCCTTTTAGCTAAAATTACCAACTAAACCCTTATTTAAGAATTGGGTTATTACATTCTCCACCACTTAAAATAACGTTCGTCCTCGAACGGATCTAGATCATACCTGTCGCGTCAAATAATTGAGGATATTTATCTCGCATATCCATCTCAGACTCCCAAGTAGCCTCCTCGGTTGGATGATTACGCCACAACACTTTGACTTAAGCTACCTTCTTCGACCTCAATTGTCGCACTTGCCTATCAAGAATAGATATCGGACCCTCCTCATAAGTCAAATTTCCATCGAGCTCCACATAATCTGGTTGAATCTTATGGCTATCATCACCAACATATCATCTTAGCATAGACACGTGAAATACAGGATGAATATCAGACAATCTCGGAGGTAAAGCAAGTCTATATTCCACTAACCTAATTCGATCCAAAATCTCATAAGGACCAATGTACCTAGGACTTAACTTAACTTTCCGACCGAATCTCATAACTCCTTTCATAGGGGATACTTTTAGAAAGACTTTTTCCCCCTTCATGAACTCCATATCACGTACTTTCTTATCTGCATAGGACTTTTGTCTGCTTTGTGTTGTCCGAAGCCGTTCTCGTATCAATGCAACTTTTTCCAAGGCTTGCTGAACCAGATCTGGACCTAATAGTTGTGCTTCGCCCGGTAAGAATCTCGATGAATAAAATATCATAATCATCGTCATTATCATAGAACATATCTCCTCTCTTTCTCATAGGAAGCTCTTAGAAATCTTTAGCCTTCAACTTTGGGATACGAGAAAGTCATGGAAATATAAAGGAATCATAGTATAGGAGTCATGCCTTCGAAAGAAAGGGACTAGCCTCACACACCTTTACGTCTCTTTAACTTTATCGACTAAACGTTTCCCCCTCCAAGCTCACGATTCTACATTCAAGAGATTTTGTACTAAAATTAGATAATTGGAAGCATACTTGTGTCAAAACTAAAACGGCTAAGAGCTAACGAAAATTGGACAACATTTCCTTTGTTCCAACAACTTCCTCCATATGGTAAACAACTCCCAAATATCGATAACAACACCCATAATATCATAATCAATAAACTTCTTCAAGTTAAACATTATTCAACTCTTAAAATTCCCTTTCAAAGTCATCCTTAACCATAGCTACAATGCAACACTATATCCATTTTCATATAATACTTCCTCAATATCATTAGTATCATTCACAACATGATTATACTCATGGCATAACAAGAATTATGATTCAAGAATATCATTATTTCCACATTTGAGCCTCATATTCTACTTTCTTCCCCAATCCAAGTCATTCAACCACTCAATACTCTTAATAATATGAAATGAATACAAAACTCACCTATGGTGATGTAGGAATGGACTTTAGATGAAAATACTTTACTTGAGAAAAAAACCCAACTTCAATTCCAAGAGAATTCTTGGCTTCCATCAACACTAGTGAGCATCCACACACTTGATTCTCTTGATTCTTGGTGTTTAATCTTTGATTTTTCTTGGATTTGTGTTGATATGGTGAGTTAATGGGAGCTTTGAGAGGATTTAGGGTTTTATTGTGGGTGAAAAATGAGGCCTAATTCGTGGGAAATTGGTATATAAAAGTTGGGGAAAAAATAATTCCACCGCCCAATTTCTGGAAATCTCGGGAGTAGTACGTGTTACTGTTCATCACATACTTTGAAGCACGTGATGAACAGTATCACGTACTTTGGGGGGCAAAAATTTTAAGTTCTGGAAATTTTTGCAAAATACGCCCAAAAAGTACGGGACGTACGTTTTTGTACGGGTCATTTTTCCTCCGTACTTCACAGGAATGCGATCTGTCAGTTGTATTAGAAAGAAGACTCGCTGAACTTCAATTTACATAGGTTATGGATTCCGTAACTCCTCATATTCTAGGAGATATGCCCCTGATAAGTTGGGCCAAAATTTTTGTCAAATTTTTTGTCAAGGTTTTTCCAAATTTTCAACGAACCTATTTTCTTCGATTCGCTTGATCCCGAAACCTTTAAATACATGTCTAACACTTATTAAAAGACTTCCTTGACTTTATAGGGTATCATGGCCTCTCTGGACTCACGTTAGTTTGCTTATGACGACGCGAAAATCCACGAGGTGTAACATCCTTCCCCCCTTAGAAACATTCGTCCTCGAATGTTAAATTATTAGGAATTCTACAAAAATTTCGCCAGAGTTTTCCTTGTAACTATACCACTACCAGCCTGTCACAACAACCCAAATTATAGAATGCCTCACAGGGCTACAACAACAATAACAATATTGGTCACACATGACCAAGGAGTCATCAAAAGAAGCATTACATACCTGGGGACAATGACGTCTCATCTTGAATTTCTTCTGGGGGTGGAAATAAATGTGGTTATCTGGATTTCATATCTTCTTCTGCTTCCCAAGTCATCTCTTCTCTACTATTGTTTCTCCATAGAACCTTAATTAAGTCTACGTCTTTGGTTCTGAGTCTCCGAACTTGCCTATCTAGAATGGCAATAGGTACCTCTTCATAGGACAATTTCTCAGTAACTTGGACATCATCTACAGGCACAATTTTGGAGGGATCTCCTATGCATTTACGAAGCATTGACACATGAAAAACTGGATGGACTGACTCTAGGTCTGAAGGCAGATCTAACTCATAAGCCACTTGGCCCACCTTGCGTACAATCTTGTAAGGCCCAATATACCGGGGACTAAGCTTCCCCTTCTTGCCAAATCTCATTACACTCTTCATCGGCGACACTTTCAAGAATACTCAATCGTTAACTTGGAATTCCAAATCTCGTCGACGATTGTCTGCATAAGATTTCTGTCGACTCTAGGCTGTCAACAACCGGTCTCAAATAAGCTTGATCTTTTCTACCGCTTGCTGGATCAATTCTGGGTATATTAGCTTTGTCTCCCCTACCTCGAACCATCCAATTGGCGATCTACACTTCCTCCCATATAAAGCCTCATATGGGGCCATTTGAATGCTAGAGTGATAACTATTGTTGTATGCAAATTCAATGAGTGGCAAGTGATCATCCCAATTACCTCCGAAGTCTAACACATATGCTCGCAACATATCTTCGAGGGTCTGAATGGTACGCTCAGCTTGCCCATCAGTGTGTGGATGAAATACTGTGCTAAGTCTCACCTGAGTTCCCAAACCTTCCTGGAAGGACTTCCAGAAATTAGCTGTAAATTGTGCTCCCCTATCAGTGATAATGGATATTGGGACACCATGAAGTCGTACTATCTCTCTGAGATACAGCTTTGCATAATCTTCTACTGAGTACATAGTCCTGACTGGTAGAAAATGAGCTGACTTTGTAAGTCTGTCAACAACTACCCATATAGAGTCATGCTTACGCCGAGAACGAGGCAAGCCTACAATAAAATTCATATTAATCACTTCCCATTTCCAATGTGGAATCTCCATAACTTGCAACAATCCTTCGGGTTTTTGATGCTCAATTTTCACCTGCTGGCAATTAGGACACTGAGCTACAAACTCTGCTATATCTTTCTTCATTCCGTCCCACCAATATATGGACTTAAGATCATGGTACATCTTTGTCGCTCCTGGATGAACAGAATAACGGGAATGGTGGGCTTCTTCCAAAATCTGACGGCGTAATCCTGCAACATCCAGAACATATAGCCTGCTTCGATACCTGAGAACTCCATCTGCAGAAATCTCAAATGGCGACTTTTCTTTCTGAGGAATTGTATCTTTATAATGACTTAACTTGGAGTCTTCATGTTGGCGCTTTTTCACCTCAACTACCAAAGATGAGGCAGCCGGATTTTGAATAGTGACTCCTGTATTGCCTGAATCTATCAAGCGAACTCCCGAATTGGATAGTTGTTGAAGTTGACGAGCTAATTCCTTCTTCTCTGGATGAACATCACATAAACTACCCATGGATTTGCGACTAAGAGCATCAGCTACCACATTCGCTTTTCCAGGACGATATAAAATGGTAACATCGTAATCTTTTAATAGCTTCAACCATCGCCTTTGCCGCAGATTCAATTCCTTCTGCTTGAAAATATACTGGAGACTCTTATGGTCTGTATAGATATCAATATAGACTCCATATAAACAATGCCTTCACATCTTCAATGCATGGACCACTGCAGCCAATTCTAAATCATGAGTCGGGTAGTTTTTCTCACGTTTACGCAACTGCCTTAAAGCATAAGTAATCACCTTACCATGCTGCATCAACACACAACCTAATCCAACACCGGAGGTATCACAGTAGACAACATAGCCTTCTGATCCTTCTGGAAATGTTAGAACCGGGGCCGAAGTCAATCTATTCTTCAACTCTTGAAAACTAAGCTCACAAGCGTCGGTCCATTGGAATTTTTGCCGATTTCTGAGTCAGCTTTGTCAATGGTGCAGAAACAGAAGAAAATCCTTCTACAAATCTTCTGTAATAACCTGCTAAACCCAGAATGCTAAGGGAAGCATACACAATGCCCCAATATAATCAAGAAGCATACACAATGCTAAGGGAAGCATACTCAATGCCCTAATATCATGGCTCACAGCTATATCACATCACAAAATAATTTATAAAGAGAGTTTTGGATTATTTGAAAATATAGTATATGCGATTGGCCTTAAGGACCACCGATTCTGCCAAGCACACGCTCGCCCCAACACATGGACCAGGCAGACCAAACATATTTTTAAAATGGGTTTTGAAAAGCAAGTACCCAAAGCTTAAAGTCTCACTTACCTCAAATTCACAATTTAAGCACACTTCCCAATAGATATGAGTTTGGTATCCGGCAGCACATCGATGGTAAAATCGATCTCCCGTTCCGGTGGAAGACCTGGAAGCTCATCTGGAAATACATCCGAAAATTCATTCACTACTGGAACCGATTGAAGAGTTGGCGGTTTTGTTTCAGTGTCATAAACCCGGACTAAATGATAGATATAGCCCTTAGCAATCATCTTCCTCGCTTTGAGATAGGAAATAAACCTACCTCTCGGGGACGCTGTATTACCTTTCCATTCTAACACTGGTTCTCCCTGGAATTGGAATCGAACCATTTTTGTTCTACAGTCAACATTGGCATAACAGGAGGCCAGCCAATCCATGCCCATAATAACATCAAAATCTAACATCTTCAGCTCGATCAAATGAGCTATAGTATGACGATCACAAACCACAACCACACAGTTTCTATATACTTGTCTGGCTATTACCGGGTCACCAACAGGAGTAGACACTTCAAAAGGTTTGATTGGATCGGCTTTCACCGTAATACGATCAACACTTTAAGGAATAATATACGACAAAGTAGAACCCGGATCAATCAATGCATAAAAATTATAAGAGAATACTGATAATATACCTGTGACCACATCATGGGAGGACTCAAGATCCTGTCGCTCGGCCAATGCATTAATACGGGCCTGAGGGCCACTTGAACTGATGTTCCTCCTCTGCCCCTGCCACGACCTGATGGCGCCTGTGAGCCTTGCCCAAAGGGCATACAGACGATGAGGAACCAGCTGCTGATCCTGTGGGATGGATCCTACCTCTATCACCCAACGATGGACAATCACACATCATATGCATAGTCTGACCACAAGCATAACAAACATCTGAGCTTCGACGACATTGGCCCGTATGTAATTTACCGCACTGGCTGTATCGTGGTACCGGTGGTCTCCTCTGACTAGGATCGCCTCCAAATTGAGAACCAGAAGCTCTCGAGCTCTGACCCGATCCAGAATAAACGGGGAGATCAAATCTCCTGCCCGCAAATCAAGGAGGTACACTAGCCGCGGACTGGCTTGAATATCTGGAATGTTGTTGCCTCTGACCCTCTCTGTACTCATCACTGACACCGGCAAATCTGGCCCTCTTACTATGACCTCTATCAATATCGCTCTCACCCCTATGCGGTTGTTGTTGTTCTTCTAAATTTTGGGCATGGGCCTGAATACGGGAGATGTCCATCCCTTCCTGAAGTGAAGCTGTCAAGCAGTCTTTAATCAAGTATGGCCTCAAGCCACTCACAAATCGATGCACTCGGTCTCCCATATCGGCTACCATAGTCGGAGCATACATAGCCAATGAATTGAACCGAAGGCTATACTCTCGGGTGCTCATATTTCCCTGTCTGAGATTTAAGAATCTGTCGACTCGGGCCCGTCGAACTTCCGGTGGAAAATAATGGTGAATGAAGGAATCTACGAACTCTTGCCATACCGGGGGAGGTGCATTTTCCCCTCTTGAAAGCATTCAATTGTTATACCACAGAACTGCTACATCCCGCAACCTATAGGATGCCAACTCCACTGACTTAGTATCAGAAGCGTGTATTATTCTTAGCGTCCTCAACATCTTATCTATAAAGCCCTGCGGGTCCTCATCTGGCTTTGACCCGAAAAATTCTGGCGGGTTCAAACTCATAAAATCACGGGCTGTGGCACTAGTCGCTCTGTCACCAGGACTCGCACTCTGCCACTGGGTCTGGGCGACTACTAATTGAGTCAACAATTGGACTGCATCTCGCAAGTCCCGATCTGGAGCAACAGGGGAAGGGGCTGGAGCCCTTCCATGCTCTTCTGTTACTGGAGGAGTAGAGGTAGTATATGAGGGAGTGATACTCTAAGCCTCGCTATGTTCTAGCTCAGCCAGGGGTTCTCGGCTGGTACTTTCTCCAGCAACGCCCAGTATTGTGCTGACTTTCTTCTTCTTTCTTGGAGGCATCGCTGAAATTAGACAGGAAAATATTAGATAGTTTCATTCTTGACTTGACTCTATCGCACGATCTAAGATGAGAAGGAAGGTCGATCCTAAATGCCCTGCAGCCTCCTGTTTATAAGTGTGGTGCGCTTCACACCCATAAACAAGACTCCACCGGACACGGCTCGTAGACACACCCTAGGACGAACTGCTCTGATACCACTTTTGTCACGACCCAACTAGAGGGCCATGACGGGTACCCGGAGCTACCCTACGAGCACCACCTAACTAACTTGTCATCACATTCAATCTGAACATACACTGTTATCATCATAAAACCCATTACAAGACAACCTTCATTTACTTCCTAAACATATATATATATATATATATATATATATATATATATATATATATATATATATATATATATATATACATACACACACACATAGGCCCACAAGGCTACAAAATGATGCACATAATATGCACTAATAAGATCATAAGACATTTACTACCCACACACATGTATCTACAAGCCTCTACTAGAATACTGGAATCATAAGGTCGGGACAAGACCCCGCCATGCCCCAAATATGTACACAAAAAATATACCAACAAGCGACAACTCCGGAGAAGTGGAGTACTCCTATACGACTGCTGATAGAGCTCCTAGGTATCCGGTCTGTCTCCCTGTCAACCTGCGGGCATAAACGCAGCGTCCATAAAAGAAAGGACATCAGTACGAACAATGTACTGAGTATGTAAGGCACGAACCATAATGTAGTAAAGCAATAAGGAATCATGAGGGAAAGAGATAACCTGTATATCAAACTGCCCCTTAAGGCGAATACCATGCATGCTTAGCCTTTTAAGAAAACATTTTTCAAACATGCATAACATAATATCATCACTAGCTCACGCCCGGGCCTCCCGCATCCGGGGTAATCATCTCACGCCGCCCACTAGTGGTGACTGCCCGTCCAACTATAGCCGGTGTAACTATCATCATCCATAAGCCGCCCATCGAAGTGGTGTCTGCCCGGTCAACTAGGCACGGTGTAATCATACATAAAAATAAGCATACATGAGATCCCAATTAAAAGCTACAACTCTATCGGAGTGACGTAAGGTCGGTAACCTCCGATTATGTTATGGAACAATCATGATCGCCATGTCTCACCTTGAAGGAAATAGTATTATGAGGTGAGACTATCAACAATGAGTAATATCAAGAAAATCATGCAATAGGATCATTGGTTTCATTATAACATCATTTCATAAGCTTTAGAATCTCGATGAATAAAATTATCATAATCATCATCATTATCATAGAACATATCTCCTCTCTTTCTCATAGGAAGCTCTTAGAAATCTTTAGCCTTCAACTTTGGGATACGAGAAAGTCATGGAAATATAAAGGAATCATAGTATAGGAGTCATGCCTTCGAAAGAAAGGGACTAGCCTCACATACCTTTACATCTCTTTAACTTTATCGACTAAACGTTTCCTCCTCCAAGCTCACGATTCTACATTCAAGAGATTTTATACTAAAATTAGATAATTGGAAGCATACTTGTGTCTAAACTAAAATGGTTAAGAGCTAACGAAAATTGGGCAGCATTTCCTTTGTTCCAACAACTTCCTCCATATGGTAAACAAGTCCCAAATATCGATAGCAACACCCATAATATCATAATCAATAAACTTCTTCAAGTTAAACATTATTCAACTCTTAAAATTCCCTTTCAAAGTCATCCTTAACCATAACTACAATGCAACACTATATCCATTTTCATATAATACTTCCTCAACATCATTAGTATCATTCACAACATGATTATACTCATGGCATAACAAGAATTATGATTCAAGTCAAATTACTATTCAAGAATATCATTATTTCCACATTTGAGCCTCATATTCTACTTTCTTCCCCAATCCAAGTCATTCAACCACTCAATACTCTTAATAACATGAAATGAATACAAAACTCACCTATGGTGATGTAGGAATGGACTTTAGATGAAAATACTTTACTTGAGAAAAAAACCCAACTTCAATTCCAAGAGAATTCTTGGCTTCCATCAACACTAGTGAGCATCCACACACTTGATTCTCTTGATTCTTGGTGTTTAATCTTTGATTTCTCTTGGATTTGTGTTGATATGGTGAGTTAATGGGAGCTTTGAGAGGATTTAGGGTTTTATTGTAGGTGAAAAATGAGGCCTAATTCGTGGGAAATTGGTATATAAAAGTTGGGGAAAAAAAAAATCCACCGCCCAATTTCTGGCAATCTCGGGAATAGTACGTGTTACTGTTCATCACGTACTTTGAAGCACGTGATGAACAGTATCACATACTTTGGGGGGCAAAAATTTTAAGTTCTGGAAATTTTTGCAAAATACGCCCAAAAAGTACGGGACGTACTTTTTTGTACGGGCCGTATTTTCCTCCATACTTCACAGGAATGCGATCTGTCAGTTGTATTGAAAAGAAGACTCGCTGAACTTCAATTTACATAGGTTATGTATTCCGCAACTCCTCATATTATAGGAGATATGCCCCTGAAAATTTGGCCCAAAATTTCCGTCAAAAATTTTGTCAAGTTTTTTCCAAATTTTCAACGAACCTATTTTCTTCGATTCGCTTGATCCCGAAACCTTTAAACACTTGTCTAACACTTATTAAAAGGCTTCCTTGACCTTATAGAGTATCATGGCCTCTCTGGACTCACATTAGTTTGCTTACGACGACGCAAAAATCCACGAGGTGTAACAATACACATGTCATGTTTTCATATATCTTCTAATTTAGTTTGATGTCTATTCTTTCTAGAGGAAAAGAACTCCATTTTCTGATTGCAAATGCTACATATACTGCCTTAAATTTTTTAATTGGCTTAGTGACGTTGCAAATTCATTAACATAGATTTACTGTATCCATTAAAGTTCTTTTTCCTGTAAAAAATTTCCTATATCTTTTGTTAAGTAGTAAGGTTCTCAGGGGTCATTGAGCTTTTTGCTTTATATACTTAGATAGGAAGGTAGCATTTCTAACAAATAAAGCAATCTCTCATATACAAATGTACATGCTAAATAACTTTTTGTTGGGTGTGCGAACAAAGTACCACATTGGTAGCTGAAAAGAAAAAGGAACTTCTTATAAGGAGTTGAATACTCTTAATGATGTGAGGCCTTTTGGAGAAAACCGTGCGAGCTTAGCCCAAAGAGGACAATATCACATCATGTTGAGAGTATCTTTGGACCGTTAATCCCAACAACTGGTATCATGAGCCAATGGTTTGGCGAGATGAGTATGAAGATGGCGGAGTGCGGCGTGGGGCCCGGCTTAGTGCCTTTGCCCGTCGATGGGTCAGTTTACGACCTTTACCTGTAGCTTTGAAGACACATTCACAACCTTTGGGATTCGGTGACCGTAAATACTCTGACGATATGGGTGACACACAAACATGTTGAATCTCTGATCCGTGGTATGATAATGAGTCACGTGGAACTTAGTTCGAGGGGGAGATTATTGGGTATGCGAACAAAGTACCACATTGGTAGCTGAAAAGAAAAAGGAGCTACTTATAAGGAGTTGTATACTCTTAATGATGTGAGACCTTTTGGAGAAAACCGTGCGGACTTAGCCCCAAGCGGACAATATCACATCATGTTGAGAGTATCTTTAGACCGTTAACCCCAACACTTTTTCCCTTTAATATAACAGAAATAAACATCCAACTGAGCTAAAAGCAAAAAGTTACACAATTGTGTCATCACATGACATAAAACAATATTCAAGACATGGTACATGAGATGTATTTGCACCTCAAATAAATAAAGTTAAATGCTACAGATTATGGACAATTAGTCTTGAGGTGTCCTTTAAAAAGAAATCTTAATTGGAATAACACTATAACCCAATGGCGATCTTTCTAGAACTGCAAATACCATTCACCTTAGGTAGAGATCTATAACACATCAACAATCACTTGAAAGCTATCAATATAATTCATCTTAGGTAAAGGCACTAACCATAATTTGGAAGTCGTAATTTGGAACTATCCATCTAATTTAACTTAGGTAACACTCTATCCTCCATTAGCGGTACTTTGGAAGTCATCATTATAATCTATATCTATAGTATATTAAAAGCATGAAGGGCCTTAGAAATGTTGATTGAAATTTTTGCCCTTCATTAAAAGATTCTACAATAGACAAAATCGTCATTTACTAATTTTCTCAAATTAATATACACAAACACTAATAACCAAAAAAAATTCCTTTTGAAATAAAAACTACAATAAAAACCTACCGTTATTTTTGGCAAAAAGTTTTAAATTATACAAATCCTTCTTTGTAAATTTGGTATTTCGTGACTAGAGTCTAGGTGTACTAATTATTATAGGAAACAATATTTAAATTCATAAATAATTAATAGTCCTAAACTAAAACAATTGCCATAAGCGTATCTGCAAATATCCAATCAAATCTACAATTCACAAACATATGTATTAGAAAATCTACAACGCACTAATTAGGTTTTCTACTGTTCATTTGTAAATTTTAATCATTGCCATTTATTTGTGTCTTGACCTCTTTTTATAATCGAGTTTTAAGATTTCTTAAAATTAACTTTTCAACAATCACATGATAAAGCAAAGGTTCAAAACAGTATAATAAGAATAAGAGAACTTTATGAAATTTGAGGACAAGCGAGGCAAGGACAGGACTTCTTTTTTCTCAAACTTTTAGTACAAAATTTTCATGTGAGTTTTATACCATTATGAATCAAAATCTAGGAGAATGGTTATTAACGATGGATATTCCATTAGCTGGAAAAAGCGATGACGCATTAAAGATTTTTTTCGAACATTTTAATAAGGTACGTTGTCATTAACTCATTGTCTACATGTACTTTTCGTTGAAGTTGAAACATTCTCGTGTGCCCTTTTCAACCTCTTCTTGTGCAAAAGTCGTCTTAAAATTTTATTTTTAGTTGGAGTTTTTAAAAGTAGCACGAGTTATAGGAACGCATGAGTTCCTTTGATGATGTCACCTATACTAAAAGCACGAAGTCCCTTAGTAAAATGTCGTTAGCCTTTTTCACCTATTAAAAGTTAGTTTCACACTAAATGAATCATTTAATCTCCTAATATATAGGATTTTAAAATCAATTATAATTTTAATTATTAAATCTATACTTACGTGAACTATGCAAAAAAAATCCTAATATTTAGAACTTTATTTACTAAAAAATACACCACCTTGACTTTTCTATATCGTTTTACCGAAATTAAAAAAAAAAATTAGGTACTCCAACATTTAAGAACTAAACTACTATTTTGGAACCTGCATTCAACTATAATTCCTTCAAGATGCGTTAGAAGGAAACTGTAAAAGAGCTGATTTTTATTTAATAATTATTTCAATATTCGATGCTTTGATTACAATTTTATTATGTAAAAAATTAATTGTGCAGTGGATAAAATAGTAATTTAATTATTTCTCTAATATTTAGAACTTTGAACTCGATTAGAATTTTGAGTATTAAATATTTTCTTATCTGAACAAGTTAAAAAGTCCTAAAATTTAGAACTTTAAAATCAATTGAGATTTTACCTTACATAAATCATTTCCTTAACTGAACTACATATATAACATATACTATATATTTATAATTCCCTTCATGTTACTTTCCATGGATGTATATTCTGTGGAAAAAAGGAGTAATGAAATTAACTAAAGTATTATCTCTAGAGTCAATAAGTTTATATGAAGAACTATTGAACTCAATCACTTGCTGCCGTTACTTTTCAGTTTTTTGTTGAGATCTATCCTGCAGAGGTACTCAAATTGGATCAGTGGTTGATTTCTAGGTTTCGTCGTAAACCTAATTGGTTATTTTCAATTACGTAAATCAATAGTTCAAACGATACTGAAAGGTAGGGCATTAATAGATCATGCAATTTTTATGCATAATATTTAAAACGGCATGTTAATTTAGACGGGGTAAGATGTGGACGTGAATTTAGAACTCAAGAGAAATTAGGATATTCTTTTCCCGTTGAACAATAGAAGGACTTAAAATTGGAATTACATTTAATTATTTTGTCTACTGTTAGTCAAATGAAATTACTTTTATAGTAACCAATACTAAAAAATATTTAAATAATATTATTAATGTAAATTTTATTTTAAAAAGTAAAAAGATTGATTAGTATTTTGTAGAAAGGGATAGGAATAGAAAAAAGACCGTATTTATAAAATTAATCACGTGTAAATGAAGTGCCTTGGAAAGGAATCTATATATAATATAAAGCTAGGCATAGACAAACCTATGTGGCACCTCTCTATGACCTCCATTGACATTTATCTTTTTTCTCAATTTTTTGACTTTTCTCCTATTTTTCTACACCTATATGCTACTAAAAAAAATAATTAAAACTCAATTGTTAAAATAATTCTCAATATACGTAACTCACTTTTTGCAATACTCAATATTGAATACTGTTTAATGCATTTCACTCTCTTTAGTAACCTTTAAGACCATCATTATCATTTCATGAGTTGTAAAAAACCTCCATCTATTTGCATTCTCTAATTAAATAACATGTCTCCTCCACTTTCTTTTACCTAAATTTTTATGGTTTAATCTATCTATAAATAACAAAATATCCATGGACGATGGAATTGTGATGCTAAAGTTGCTGGCCAACTACTTGAGAAGACTGAATTACTATTCCTAATGTGATAATATGGCACCAAAAGAATTCCTTCAAACAATCATTTTTGTTCTTCGCTCTACCATCCGGTACTTTGTCATTCCTTTTAACAGTTTGCAAGCATAGTTTCATCTGTTAATAATATTTTGAGTTGGGTATGATACGGATCCTTGACTACAAATTCATAGAATTATATTCCATCACAAAGCAATTACAACATTATTCTTCTGACGCATTTCTTGATTTTTGATCTTTAGGTTCCGGTTCTCTTCTGAAACAACCAACTTTATTATTGTTGTGCTTCTATTCCCTTAAATGACTTTCTTGACTTATCACTTTAGATGTAATTGTTATTACCTTATTTTTAAGTTTTTGGTAATTCATTGATGTGTTATTTTTGCCTGATAATTATTTTTTTAATTATTTATTCTCTTCTATTTTTCTGATTTGGTGCATGAGTGTAATTTTACTTACCGTGTATGTTTTTTTGGTAATTTATTCATGTGTTATTTTGATTGATAATTATATTTTTCAAATGATGTTGTTCTCTTCTTTTTGGTTTCATTATGCTTTAGGATCTGGAAGTGGAATTTTCTATTTTGATCTCCATAGGTATGAGTTTTCTGGTAGTGAAAGCAAGTTTGTTGAGGTATTATAATTTTAGCTGCCTCTCACCATCTTTTTGTCTCACAATATTCCTATTTATATTTCTGTTATTTCCTCCTCTCATTTTATGTGTGTGGTTTTGTGTGTGTGTGATCAGCATAAATAAATAGATTAATTTTATTTATTTATTTATTTAGTTGTTTAATCTTTTATTTCTAAAGTTTTCTTTTTTCTTCTTCTCATTTAGTTTATCAGAACAATACATATTTTTTTTTATAATATTTCAATTCTTATTTGTTGAAAGTTATTAATCAGTTATTTCATGAAATAGTCTAAAACTGATCTCATCAGATCAAAGGACTTCCGTGTGATTAAATGGATGAAGATACAATGTAAAACATAAGAAAATAAAAAAGCCTTGAGGAACTTGCTCTTTTATTATTGTCCTACGACGGATTCTCACGTTCTCTTTCTGTAACAGAATGAATAAGTGTGTTTCTACATTTATGTATATCATTTTTGTCAGCTTCTAATTAATTTGACTATATTAATTTTTATCCCTCTTTTCTTTTCAGTAATTTTTAATGGTGTAACACACGAGTTTTGTTAGAACCGATATCCTAGAAATCTTAGCAGTGCTGGAAACCATGTCAACAACATATTTTTCATAGCTATTGATTGTTAAAGCCAGAGTGAAATATGATACATGTCTAACACATTAGAAGCCAATCAAATAATAAGCATGTAATTCTTTTAGAGTTTTTTATAATTCATTTCATGAATCACACAATGTTAATATTTTTTATGTGAGTAAATAACACATGGTAGTATTTGGTATGCAATGAATTCACGTGAGAATTTTTTTCAGTCGATTAGTTGTAAAAACTATTGATACCGTGTAATGTATCATGAAAGTAAATGTTATCACCATACAAATCAACTTTTATACAAACATTTTTGGATAGAAAATAAAATAAAATTTAATTTAGAGGATTTTGAAAAAAATTCACATACAAAATGAAGGTTGTTTTGACTTTGGCTAGAGAATAATGAGAGAGAGAGAGTGGGATTGTATGTCTCCTAAGAGAATTATGCTTTCAACTTAAAGAAAGTGATGGAATGCATACTAGAAGGTATTTACAGAAAGAAACGCATTTTTTAAAGTTTAGTATAAAAATTGAAAGAGTAAATAAGGATTATTTCAAGAAAAAGTTATAAGAGAGATTATAAGATATTTGTAAGAACATAGCCATTTGATTCCAGAAGGTGAATAACTACAAACTTTAGTACCTTAGAGGAATTAAAATAAATAAATCAAAGCAAAATGAAGAAGGAAAAAAACATATCACTATATGTAACAATACATTTATGTATCACTTCTTGTATACATATGCATATTTAATGTCAATATTGATTGAATATTAACAATTATTTTGTTAACTACTAATGATAATAGCTGTTAGACCAAACTCCTCTCTTTCTATTTTCCTGAATATATTAAAGACGGAGAATGGAAAGAGGAAAAAAAAGGATAAAGAAAATAGTAGAACCATGTTTCATGCTTGCTGCTGATTAGCCTATCTGAAAAATTGAACCGTTTACACACTTATATGATCCTTGATGAACGAAAATCGCACCATATGTGTGATTGAAAATAATATATTAGTGATTTATTAAATTTACGAATTAATTTTGTATGCATATATAAAAACATTTTGTTACATATTTTATATTAATAAAAATTATAAGATAGATCCTTTATTAAAATTATTATTATCCTTTTCGATCGAGCGAAGCACGGACAACTTCACTAGTTATAGATAAAACAAGATAATGATCGTGCTAAACATTTAAAAGGACCGAGATAATTATCGAGTTAGGAATTTAGGATGCATGTGTGATTATCAAGGAATGAATGGAATAACAGTGCGAGTTTTAGCACTCTCACAAAATGAGTAAAACATGGGTAAAATTTTTTAGTTGTTGATAAAATATCAGACACAAAATTTGTCATATCTAGCATGAAATGTATATGCAATGCACATACACAAATGCTCATGTAAAGTTGAACGATCATTTTTTTCAATCAAATACTCTTACGACGATTGTTTGTAATGAAGCATTAGAATAAACTGAAGGAAGAACCATTTCAAATCCCTAAACATGATCATTAACATTTATAATTTTGAAACTTGTATTTCTTTTTTTGTTAATTTTTATATTATAACGAAAACACTTCTTTTGAATTTTAGATTGTTGTCACGAGGGACACGCGCAATGCACCTACACTAAACTAGTCTTCTTATAAAGGGGAATCTAACGTCATTGACAAATACAAGGAACTCTATATTGCAGTATGGGAACTTGATACTTATAAAGAGACTCGATTGTCAATATGTAATGCATAAGGGACCTTAAGAACGATAAGAGTAGAGAAAACTTTTACACGAACGGACAATCTATGACACCTAATAATATTGCTCGAATGATCTTATTCTCTAGGAAAACTTGGAATATCTATTATGATATGGCTCGTCTTAAATAAAGTACTACTCAGAAATTTTTAAAACTTACTACAAATAACAAAAGACATAACAGAAACAGAAAAGAGACGTGACACTTCAATCTAGAGTCGGTGGGCTTTGAATTCCAGGTATATAAATGACCCTTAAGGTCTTTTCCAGTCAACCCTAAATCTAGAGAGTGGGTGGACTTGGAACAATTCATCCTTTGGCGGCGATGAGTTGTTCTACTATTGGTTTGAATTCATCTTTGGCGATGAGTTGTTGTACCCTCTCAAAGAAAAAGAATTCATCTTTGGCGATGAGTTGTTGTACCCTCTCAAAGGAAAAGAATTAATCTCTGGCGATGAGTATTGGTTTTCCCCTGTCAAAGAAAAAGAATTCGATGGTATGCCCTTGTTCTCCTACTCCTTGGTTGATGCTGCTGCCGCCGCCGGAGAGCAGTGCCTACAAATTCTAGAGACTGGCGGAAAGGGATGTGGTGGTGAAAAGGGACCCACCTAATCCTGGTGCTGATTCCCTTTGTGTGGGAATAGCGTTTCAGGGATGGATGGCTTATATACGACTAACAGATTGTCTATTATTTCTATTTAATCCACTCTCTGGCAAAAAGATCCACCTTCCATCCGTTGAAACCCTTTCCCACTATTGTAAGGGCGTCATTCGGAACAGCGAATCTGGTTTGATCGAATATTTTATTACCTGCTTGGGCGAGCGCTATACCCCACCAGTTTTTGCTGAAGCCGTTGTTCGCTGGGTTGTTCTCTCGTCATCTCCTATGGATGATGACTGCATAGCAGTGATCTGTTACGGCCACAACTCTAAACTAGGCTTCTGCAGAATAAGAGGAGACAATTCCTGGGTTGAGCTCGGTTCGCCCTACAATAGTCTTTACAGGCCAATTGTTTTCCACAATGGAAAGAAACTGTTTTTCACCGTCTCCTACTATAGCAATGAGATTGATGCTTGGGATCTCCATAATAATCCAATTAAGAGGTTTCACTTGAAGGGTCAGGATGGCGGTGTTTTGTCGACTTGGTATCAGCCACTTGAGGAAGAGCCAGATGCGTATTATGAGGATGAGGTTGAGGATGAGGATGAGGATGAGGATGAGGAGTATGCCCGTCCCTCAACCAATTACTTGGTGTATGACCACCAAAGCCAGGAGCTTTTTATTGTTTTACGACGCTACTCAAATAAACTTGACCGAGAAGGGAAACCTGCTGTACCTGCTGTTTATCGTGGTGATAGTACCGGTTTTTCTACTACCTTCAAGACTGAATTTTTTGATGTTTTGAAGGTTGATTTCATAAAGGATGATCGTGCGGAGCTTCAATACTTGGAAGCTGGCATCGGCAATCGTGCATTCTTCATTGGCAAGAATCCCGGTTTATTTAGCCCTCTCAACCACAGAATTCCTGAATTGAGGCCCAATTTTATTTACTTTACCGATGACCTGTCTTATATAGAAGAGTATTGGGGAGGCCATGATTTTGGCATTTATGACCATGGCGAAAGTAGTATTTATTCCTGTTACTATCCCCACAAGATACAGAAGATTTGGCCAGCTCCTATTTGGTTTCTCCCGGATGTTGGTGCGGACCTTTAGTCTGGGCTTTTCAAAGCCATTTGGATTCCTTGGCACTGCATACCCTGACTGGTTTCCCTCCAATCACTGATTGCAGAAATACTACTGTGCTATCCAATTCATCTCTAGCTGTTACAAGTTATGGAGTGTTATGTTTTCTTTTCAATTATATTTTCTTTACAGGAGAAATATGAAATAGTGGGACAAGAAGAATACAGATTTATTTCCTTAGGAACCTTAATTATTAATAACCCAACTTTTAATGCAGAAAATATGTCATAATTGCACATTCTTATTCATGATGCAGGTCAAAAGAAACTAGAGTTAAAACTATAAGATGCGTTTTATGAAGAAAGGGCATGGTTGTATGTTGGTAGATTTCTAGTCCAGGATAATAATCAGCAACAGCGTCCAACATTTTCAAATGATTCTAATTTTTATGAAACCTTGCATTGCGGAATTAGGTCATAGATCCGATTTTTTTTTTCGCTATCAGAAATATTTTCTCCCACTTTTTTATGACTTAAAGTGCCATCCATCTTTTTCCGGTTTATTAGTTTTGTAATGAAAAGTATAGGGTTTTGTTACCTCTCCAACTATCTCTCCATTAGGCAGGATTTTAGTGGCCCAAGCACTTATTTGTTGAGGAGAAACTGATCCAATTTGGAGCTGTTGATGTTTCTATCGATCGATCATAGAAGCAAAATTCTTATTCATTCCGATGTTGCTTCCTTCCTATTAATTTGGAAGTTCTTCTCAGATACAAGGAAATGATTCAGTTCCAGAGCTAAAGAAAAAACAAAAATTAAATACCTGTGATTTGAGACAAAAATTCTTAGAGACTCTCAGCGCGAGATAAATGTTTTGAAAGAGAAAGTGAAACTTTGGAGGATGATTTATGGTCTCTTGTTGCTGTGTAATTATGAAATGTTGCATTGTCGGTTAGGTTTATTATTTCCTATGTAGTTTGTTTTTATTTTTAGTAGTTGCACTTTTTATGTTTTATGTAATTCTTATGTTTTTTCTAATGTATTATGTAATCGTCACTTCTTCTGTAGTAGTTTATGTGTGTTTTCTATAAAAGTTTGAAAAGTAATTTGAATGTAATTTTATGTATTTAGTGCTTCTCAATTCTAATAAGTAAGTAAATAATAAAATATAAGAATAAATGCAAAACTAAACATACTAATATTCTTCAAATCAACGGCATCATCATAAATTAAAAATATAATTAAAATCACAATATTCTTAATCATCAGAATTGAAGTTATCAATATCATCCTCAGATAAATATCTTGGGTTTCTTAAGGGAAATCTTCTTTCTGTAGATGTTGTAGATGTTAGTTCCCTACCGGTAGATGATGTTTATTCTTCGGCCAACTTGAGCATGTAAAAGTTACAACGTTGTGCATACTAGTATTCGGTTGTTCTCTTTCCTAATCCCCTGTACCCAACCTCGCAAGAATCTTGATCAGTTCGAGGCATGCTCAATGAAAATCTTGTTGGGATTGGAGCGTTGAGATTTTCCATGTCACGAACAAGACGTTGTGATTCGGCATACTGATATGCCAATTCGCGACGTAAACCACAATAATATTCACGTGGATCTGAATATTTCAATTCGCGAAAATCGTCATTACGCTCTATTAAAAGGTGGGGCTTTAAATCGTCTAGCACGATTCATTGTTATCGGATGAGGAATCACCGGAATAGCTGCTATTATGTGAGTTGTCATCACCATTGCTATTCGGACAAAGAATACCGACCAATCTACATTTCTACTATTCAACATTGAATTTTTAGTAGTTTACTAAGTAGCAAAAGGCTACTTATATTGGTATCAAACTCAATAGGTTGTGGGATCACGACTATGACCCCTCCTACTTTATTTAAAACAAATATTAATGATATCATAGGAATCATCGTCATTGGACAACTCACGTGGCTTCGGAATGTACCATGGAAAATTATGCAAAAACGTATGCCGGTCGGTTCTACCCACTTGGTGATGATAGTTATTGGCCATCGGAGCCATTTTCCATGGTTGCTAACAAAGCATTTATCCATAAATTAAAACAGCGAGACTGTATTCCTAATGAAATCGATGTTCCACCGGGGGATACACTCGTAAATGTTCATTTTGCAATTATGTTGGTCATGATAAGCATAAGTGTCCCTTACAGGGTGGTGGTGGAAGTACCTCACGTGGCGGAAGTAACTCACGTGGCGGAAGAAACTTTCGTGGTGGTGGCACATCTCGCTAAAACGACAACCCAAAGTTTTGTGTATACTTGATTTATTGAGCCTACCTTATTAATTGCACAAAAATAAATCGGGTTCTATATAAAATATTGAAGTTTCGGAGTCTCGAAGCATGATTAATCTATGGATAAAATATGGAAAAAATGTGAAAATTTAAAAGAAAGAGAGTAATTAACCAAAACAAAAAGAAATAGAATAGTGCAGTAATTTACTACGCTATTGGACTTAACTGAGCCGTTACATTTAAGTCCTTTAACGCAGTATAAGGGTACTTTGATATCAATTTTTTTTTCTTGAGGTATTTTGTTTCACTTTGTCTTTTTTGGATCATTTAGGTTCGAGACTCTATTTGTTGAGCATGCTTAGTCCTTGTAGAACAGGGAGACACGGCCTAGTCACCCTCCCATATAATTTTTTGGATGTGGAATTATAAGGTGGGGTCAGTGTCAAGTTCTCTGACCATAGATAGAGATAATTTGTGAAATAGATTTTATTTAAAATAAAAAGATGAATAGCTGCAGAAAAAAAACAGAAAAAGTGATTTGAAGGGAATTTTATAGCCTGTTTGGCCAAGCTTTTAAAAACAGCTTATTTTAAAAAGTACTTTTCAAAAAAGTATTTTTGGCTAAAAGTAGTTTGTGTTTGGCCAATTAATTTAAAAAATACTTTTGAGCAGCAATTAGTGTTTGATCAAGCTTTTAAAAAGTAATTTTATGTGTATTTTTCTCAAAAGTACTTTTTCGCAAAAACTATTTTTTTTAGCTTCTGAAAAACTGTTTCTGCTACTCCCTAAAAGTACTTATTTTCTCCCAAAAGCTTGGCCAAACACCTCACTTTTTTTAAAATAAGCACTTATTGAAAAAATAAGTACTTTTAGGAGAAAAATAAGCTTGGCCAAACAGGCTATTAGTAACTCAGTTGGTTGACAAGTTGAACAAAATTTTATTAGCGAGGGTTCGACTTCCTGCCATGTAATCCCCTCCTTCTACCTCAATTTTGAAAAACGAAAAAAAAAAAAGAGGCGAGTTTTGCTCCATTAAAGAAATTTCACTAATGGTTGTTCAATTCGATAACCTAAGCCAAAATATTTGGCCGATAAATATTGACAGGATAAGAATTAATCATTTTGAGGAGTACAATTACCATATCCAAAGTTCTTTGCCAAGAATATTTTTGCTTTTATATCGTGATTCATTGGTTCTAGATACTCAATCTGAAAATGTTTTATTATTAAGATGATAAAAAAAAAAAAAATAGGGCAATTCGCAGGAATGCCCTTATTTTGGGGTGGTCTTTAATTTTTGCCCTTCGCTAGAACCTCTTAGTTTCGGATTCGAATCTTCGCTCAGTAAAAAATTAAAAAAAAAATCGCAAGGTAAAGTTTGGATTCGCAAGGCAGAGTAAGGCAGAGATTTGCCTGCAAAACTCTGCCTTTTGCTACCTTTAGGCAGAGTTTTGCCTTCAAGCGTGCCAATACTCTACCTTAAGGCATAGTTTTGCCTTATACCTGAAGGCAAAACTCTGCCTTGCGAATTCAAGTTTTGCCTTACAATTTTTTTTAAAATTTTGATTGAGCAGGAGTTCAAACCCAAAACCTAAAAGTTTTAGGTGAAGGGCAAAAATTAAAGACCAGCAAGTTGAGCAGCAAAAATTAAAGACCAGTGCATTTGAAGGGTACTCTGCACAAAAAAAAGAAAAAGAAAAAAGCATACATTTTTTTTGATCGGATTGCCCTTTATTTGGGGTGGTCTTTAATTTTTGCCATTCAAATTGGTGATCTTTAAGTTTTGCTCTTCGCCTAATATCCCGAGGTTGTGGGTTCGAACTCCAGTTCAGTAAAAAAAAAAAAAATCGCAAGGCAGATCTTTGCAAAATTCTGTCCGTTTGAAGGTAAAACTCTACCTTGCGAATCTTTTAAAACTTTTTGACTGAGCGGGGGTTCGAATCTGAAGCCAAGAAATTTTTAACGAAGGGCAAAAATTAAAGACCACCAATTTGAGGGACAGAAATTAAAGACCACCCCCAGCTTTGGACAATCCTGCAAATTGCCCAAAAACAGGTCTTGGTAACTTTCATAAATAACTACCTTTTATTGGCTTCTAACTGGATATAACTATAAAATGTAAAATTACCAAGCGTAGCTACTTTAATTTAAAAATGTGTGTATTTCTATTTTTTTGAAATGTAGAGAAATCTAGTAAATAGTAAACATGCTCCAGTGAAATCAAGAGCTATTTATGGAACAGATTTTTTGAAATACAGTGAAATACACGGAAATACAAAAATCGAGTTGAGTAAAAATAGGCCATATTTTTTGAACAAATTCTTCTTTTTCTTTTTAAATGGTAAGTTAAATTAAATCAACCATATTTCACGCATTCCATAACAGCTCACGAATCTCTCTCAACTTTTATCACAATCAAAACTTTTTGAATTTAAAAACCACTAAAGATCTGAAAACTTCCAAATATAGAAAAATATACGCTGCAATGCAATGAAATATGGCTGGTTGTTTAAGAAATATAAACTTGTAGTATGCGTATATATAATGGAATACAATGAAATATATCAGAAACTATTTCACAAATTAGAAATACAAAATGCAGAATTACATTGAGATACAGTGAAATACAAAAATCGTGAAAACAAAGTGGAGCAAAAATAGGCTCTACACAAAAAATAAGAAGATAAATACAGTGAAATAATACACTGAAATATACTGAAATATACTGAAACATTTTATCAAACACTTGGTGGGCGCGAAGCTCCACAACTCTCATCAATGGTGTTTCTCAACTTCCACACTAACCACAAATTCACCAAAAATCCAAGAAGAAGAAATAAGTTAACAACTTTGAAAACAATTTTCCTTTATCATGCCCAGAATTTTCTCTACCCTGCAGGTGCCAACTTGAGCTTCGACTCTTTTAGTGTCTTCTCTGTAGATTGCAATAGGTTGGGCTTTTAAAGCAAAATTAACATGGAGCACTTGAGCAATCTGATGCTCATGCATTGTCTCTACGTTTATCCTTGACCATTCCTCCACTACTTTTGGTACTACTTGGAATCAACAAACTAATGGAAGGAAAAGCTTGAAATTTTGGTACTGCTTGGAATCAGCAAACTGTGATAGCGGGAGGATAGGGAATGGAGAGAGAGAAAGAGAAGGGTGAGGGAGAAATAGATTTGAGAGGTGAGAGAAAACCAATTTAAAAGAGGAATTTGTGAAATACATGATACTAGTTATGATGTGTAATTTAAGAAAATATTTTAGTTATGAACAATAAATAAAATAAAAAATAGTTACTATTCATAAATAGATCTTAGAAGTAGATATGATAAGTAAATTTTCCTAACTTTTAGCTACTTGGATGTATGATTTTTTTTGGGCTGGGCTTGTCTTTCGACTATAACTGTAAGATGAAGGGCAATTCGCAGGAATGGCCCTCATTTGGGGGGGGGGGGGGGGGCATTAATTTTGTCCCTCAAATTGCTTGTCTTTAATGTTTTCCCTTAGTGTAGAAATCCCTCAACCTTTAGTCAATAGGAGCCCTACTTCCCTCTTTCCAACCTCATCACTTCAATTAAAGGGCAAACCCATTTCTGAGGTTTTGGGTTCGAAGTCCGGCTTCGGCATAAAAATAAAAAATAAGAATTCGCAAGGCAAGGCTTGGGGAAAGTTATGCCGGATCTAACATAAGTACCTTAAGGCATAACTAAAGTTATGCTGCATCCGGCATAACTTTTATGCCTTGAGGCAATTTATAAGGCAGTCTTTTAGTTATGCCGGAGACAACTTAAGTTGTCTTAAGACATAACTAAAGGTATGCCGGATCCGGCATAACTTTTATGCCTTAAGGCAATTTATAAGGTAGACTTTTAGTTATCCCGGAGACAACATAAATTGTCTTAAGGCATAACTAAAGTTATGCCGGATCCAACATAGGTTGCCTTCTAAGGCAACCTTTTAGTTATGCCTTAAAGCAATATATGCCGGATCCGACATAACTTTAGTTATGCCTTAAGGCAACTTATGCCGCATCAGACAGACTTTTCTCAAAGCCTTGCCTTGCGAAATTATTTTTATTTTTATGCCTGAGCGGGGGTTCGAACTCAGAACCTCAGTATTTTCTGCCACCTTTTCAAGAGAAGGGCAAAACTTAAAGACCACCAATTTAAGGGGCAAAATTTAAAGACCACCCCAAAAGGACAATCCGCGCAAAAATAATGTAAGATGAATAGGTTGGGCTGGGGGCCGGGAAGTGCACAAATAGCCAATCTTAAGGTTTTCATTTAATTCATAGTCGTAGTATATGTAAATATACAAAATATAGCCCCTTCTAAAACAACTTTAGACATTCGCGACTGAAGTTGCAAAAATTCATGTATGAAGTTTAGCAGCAAATTTTCGACATTTTTGCATGAAGCTCTACGATTATTGACAAGGAAAAATTGGATGCCTAAACTTCAGCAGTACAAACTTCTAACATAAATATTTGAAGTTAGTTTGTTTTTATAATATCCAACTTAAGAGCCAAACTTCATATATTTATATTTGAAGTTTGTGCTTGTGGTATCCAATTTAAGTTGTTAGTTTCCAGTCTTTAGGTCCATATTCTTAACTTGAGCAACTGAGCTATGGCAAGCTAGTACAAGACAAATATTCTACACATATATGTTCTGAGAGTAATAAGTTAGTTATATCGCAGAACCTTTACCAACTACTTATAAAATGTTGTCATAGTAGTCATAATACATCTAAGCTTTGCATGTGAACTCTGAAAATTTTATGTTTGAGTACATACATTGTATCAGTTGAGTAGTTATTATAGTTAATAACATGGCGGCCAATTTAGGTATTGTTTTCTGAATTAAGAATAAATTGATTGCTTGTTAATATATTAAAGAAAGATCTCCTAATTGACTATCCCAATTACTATACTTGAGATTCTTGATTTTGATAGAAATGTTAGTATATTTTACCCAAAAAGTTAGCAATACGGTTTTTTATTATTGAATAAAAGTGCCACGACTTCATCTTTTTTGATTGTGACATATAAACCATGAATTATTTTATTATAGATGCCTATCACTACTGGTGTACGTGTACTATTGTTGGTATTTTATTCATGGACGTTAATTGCGGTTTTTGGTCTCATTCTTATAATTTTAGGATGCATGGCAAAAGTTGGAATTATAAGAAGTCGTCCAATAGAAGAAAACAGAAAATGGCTTATACGTCAAATTATTACTTTAATTTCCTTCTATATATAAAAAAATTCAAAGATGATTTTGAGTCATGTTTTGGAACTCCCTTAGAGGTCTGGAGAGGGCATTATCAGCGGTATTATTCTTGTCTCTTCTGTCATTCCTTAAATGGAGAAATAAAATACTAGTACTATATATTTATGAATTTAAGTTCCATGCAGTGATATTCTAAAGTATTTTTATGCCATCAATGTAACTTAACATGTTGTAGCAAGTTATTTGCCATTTATTATTGGTTACTAATCCATACTTATTAGAGTTACATGCAGTTATTATTTACAAAACTTAATTGTGTAAATATTTTTATACAACCGGTGCATAAAATTAACTTAAACTCAATATATATTATATTGTATATCATTGTTTACATGAGTTCATGTTTACGAAAATATACTCAACATTTGAGATGTTCAAAGATATGAAGCCGTAAATCGATGATCAGTACAAATACTCTTTTGTAAATTCAGGTATTCTTAAAATGATCTCTTCACCCGTCCCTTACAAGAAATAGGACTTTCTGCAGTGACTAAAGTCGTCACAAAAAGTAGAAAGTTGTCACAAAAAAGTTACTTCTCGGTGGCGACTTCCCCCACAAATCAAAAGAATTAATTCATCAAAAAGTTATCCACTAAAGTGTTAATTTATTTTAGCCTATTATTAAAAAAAAAAAAAAAAATTTAGCCTGAATGCCTCTAATATTCTTATTAATTATAATTATAATTATAAGATAATACTTAAGTTTGAGAGGTTGAATAGCTTTTATGCAATAAAACAAGTGAAGGTTATGATTGTTCTCCAAAGTGAAAAGTCCCACTTTTTCCGATTACTGATTGATGGGGCAAAATTAGGGGATATTAGGTGAAAATGGTACTACATTCTTTTATACCAATTGACAATTGCCTTGAAAGTAGAAAAAGAGAGATCTATACATAGAAAGATGTCAGCAATTAATGCATTTTACTCCATCATTCAAGTGTGAACATGACATTTCTCCCAGGATAGGGGAAACAAATTGTCAAAGATGTTGACAAAGAAATAATGGCTAGCTATCATCAAACAAGGCAAATTGAGAAAGAAAGAGTATCACATGCTTGCTTTAGCTAAAGTGACACATCAATCATTTGGTTTTTACACATTGATTTTGACTCAACTTTTGGTTCATATTACCACCTTTTGTGGCTTTACTACTGGCGAAACTATCTGATTGATAAGTCAAATTGTTTCTTTAGAAAATAACCCTTTACTGATTGCAAAAGAAAGATTTTGGGTCTGGACCTCTGTAATAAGGAGTATACCTGAATTTAGATGATTTATTCAACGAGTTGGATTGGGAGAGAGAAATACATAACGATACAAAGAACTATTGTTAAAACTGTTGGAATCCCGCATCGGTGGATAATGGAAATTTCTCTTATATATGATCTTGAGCAATCTCATGAACTTGTTTTTGATGTTGAATTAGGATTAGACTGTTGGGCCTTTGGCTGGAAACATGGGCAACGGCCCAACAAAAACGACCCGAGAATCCTTGTAAAACCATGTGAAAATTGTATACAATCAATGGACATGTATAGTTTTTAACAAACATAAGTGCACCACCGAGGGGTGTTGTGGGATGAATTTTTGTGCCCTTAACAAGAGGTTTCGAATTCGACCATAAAAATGGAGAAATCCTTAGTTGGGAGAGTACAAGATGATAATAAAATTCTACTAGCATGAGTATACATGAGGGGGTGGTGAAAGGAGTCAATGCTAGACCACTTTTGAATTAATTGTAAGCAAATGTTTTCTCGCAGATCCCAATGTTTTACCAAAATTGGTATAAATGCAGGCACATAATGCTTTAGAAGGTTGGTTAATAAAAAACACAAGGACCAACTACCATTTCTTTGGTCATTGTAGACGGAATAAAGAAAAAGATGTAGTAATATGCATGGCCAATTGGCCATCATTGAAATAAAGTAATCAATGTTACACCAAATGAATTATGTTAAAATGCTTTTCTATTTTTCATTGTCCCTGTCCAAAGAAAGAATATAAAAGTAATTTGAAGAATCCAACCTATCTTCTAATTCCCTCTATATAAGTCCCAAAAAATCTCCTTTTAAAAGAGATCCTTTATCTCCATTCTGACAAAGAAACCAGAGAAATGGACAATAAGCTTCATTTTTATCATTATTTCCATTTCTTCTTGCTTCTATCTTTTTCTTGCTTGTCACTTGTTTCTTTTTCTTGGATACCATACAATGAAAATAAGAACTATGAAGGCTCTTCTGACCTTGTTAATCTTGAATACCATATGGGACCTGTTCTTTCTTCTCCTATTAAACTTTATGTAATATGGTATGGCCATTGGAACCCTTCTCATCAAGCCACCATTAGAGACTTTCTCAACTCCTTTTCTTCTTCTTCTTATGCACCTCACCCTTCTGTTGCTGATTGGTGGCGAACCGTTCGGCTTTATACAGACCAAACTGGCCAAAACATCTCAACCATTTCACTTTCTGGTGAATTCTTTGACTTCAAGTACTCTCAAGGAAAGTACCTTAGCAGATTATCCATGCAATATGTGATCAAGAATGCAGTCAGACCATACTCAAAATCTCTACCTTTGAATTATAATAATGGAGTTTACTTAGTGTTAACATCTTATGATGTCCAAGTTCAAGATTTTTGTAGGGCTGTTTGTGGTTTTCACTACTTCACATTCCCATCAATTCTTGGAGTGACAGTGCCTTATGCTTGGGTTGGTTATAGTGGGAAACAATGCCCTGGTTTCTGTGCTTATCCTTTTGCTTGGCCTAAGGATTCAGGGAAACCACCACCAAGCACAACTAATGGAGGAAACAGCTTAATGGGGGCACCGAATGGCGATCCGGGGGTCGATGGGATGATTAGTGTGATAGCTCATGAGCTAGCTGAGGTCTCAAGTAACCCCCTTGTGAATGCTTGGTATGCTGGGGATAATCCTATTTCACCTTCTGAGATTGCTGATATGTGCTTAGGTGTTTATGGGACTGGTGCTGGTGGTGGATATGTTGGACAAGTTTATAAGGATTCTTGGGGGAATGGTTTCAATTTACATGGAGTGAAAGGAAGAAAGTTTCTTATTCAGTGGGTTTGGAATCCTCTTAGGAGGAGATGTTTTGGTCCTAATGCCATGGACTAGGCCAATCATGATTGACTAGCTAGAAGGATGTTGTTCTTGTACATAGTTGTTTTCAAGTTAAATTATGGCCGTTTTAAGTATATGTGCTTTATGTAATTTTCTTTTTCTCTAGCGCATGTTTCGGAAAATTAATGTGTTATTGTTAAAGCTAAAACAAGGTACAATGGAAGAGAAAAAGGCAGTGGAAGGAAGTATCTGCAAAAGATGTGGGCTATGAATTAGGTAGGAAAGAATAATTTGATGTCCCTTAAAGTGAGTTTCAGCTGCTGGTTGCTTTTAGGCATTCAAGGCTGCAGTGTATAACAGCAGTGACAAGAAAAGGATCAATAGTACACAACGCTAGCAAGGTTTGACAGGAAATAGGGAAATTCCATGATAACTTGCAGATGACATGATGGAAGGTGATATTGAAAATAGCTTTTGACAAAACTATTGCTTTATTTTTCAATGAAAATTATGAGTAACCACCTGTTAAATGTTCTGCTAATTACTGGAGTTAGGTTTCCATTTCAAAGTAGCAGGAGATGGATAGTCCTTGCTCATTATCAGACAATGACTTATTTACAAACTTCGTGTGGGGAAAATAGTTTTCATTTCCCATATCATGGAAAATCCTTTTCGCTCCACTTAGCCTTGTATTCTGCACGCTTTATTCACCATAACTTTCTTTAGTCCTGCTTTCAAATTATTAATTATGCTAATCAAATAGTACAATGGAGGCGAAACAAGTTTAGGGAAACAATTTCCATATGGTGGAAGTATAAAGGTGACTGGTTAACAAATAAAAATAATAGGCCTACAGACATCAAAAAGGGTTTCTTTGTATTATTTTAATTCTACCCTTAGTATCACAAACCTTCTACAAATTCTACCTGATCGAACTTTCTGGCTTCAAGTCCTCACTTCAATGTTGAGCTTCTGACCAATTGAAGTCTTATGTTCTTGAGTGCCAAAAGAGCTTCTTTCATATTTGATTCATGCACCAGGTGTCACTGAAGTACAGCTTAAAGCCAATTCCATGACAGAAACCAAACATTGCATTTTTGTATTAAGAGGTTCTTCCTTTGGCCTTATCAAGTCTGCTTCCACGATTTCTGCAACTCCAGTAGGAAGCGAGTGATTTACCCAATGCCTTAGGCTCAAATCTCCGGTAAACATTTCATCATTAGGCCGCCTCCTTGTGAATGCTTCCATCATCACAATACCAAAGCTGTACACGTCACAACTTGTTGATACAAGTCCATCTTGTCCATACTCTGTGATGACAAGAAAGAAATTGTCAGTTCAAAGTATTTCATACTAGGTCGACAGATGAATAATGATACAAGAAATATAAAGGCAAGAGAAGTTTAGGTACCTGGTGCAATGTATCCAATGGTCCCAATGGTCTTAGTTTGTCTAAAACTATCCTATGTACCTATCAATTTCGCAATCCCAAAATCACTTAGATGGCCAACCATGTCTTGATCTAGCAAAATGTTGCTAGGCTTCAAATCACAATGCACCACTGGCTCTGAATAACCGTTATGGAGATGGTCTAAAGCAGATGCTACATCGATCAATATGTCCAACCTCTGAAACATGTCCAAGAAAAAGTCATGAGAGTGTAACCATTTGTCAAGGGTGCCATTTGGCATGTACTCCAATAACAAGGCCTTGAACTTAGAGTTGGAACAAGAAGTTATGACTTTTGTCAGGTTCCGATGGCGAAGGTTGCGTAAGATCTCACATTCTGTCTCAAAGCTCTTGAATGCACCTTCAAGTTCCAGTTTGAATACCTTTATTGCGAATATTGTCCCATCTTTTACCCCTTTGTACACCTTGCTAAAACTCCCAGTACCAAGCAAACTGTCCTCACTGAATCCATTTGTTGCTTGTCGAAGTTCATCATATGAAACTCTTTCGTGGGCCCTCACGGATGATATGTCAGTTGATCCTGATGGCACATTTCTTTTTCTTCTTAAAATCAGAAATCCAACGACTAATGCAACAATTGCTGATGCTATCCCCAAAAGACTATACAGAAACAAGAAAAACTCTTTTTCTCCTAGTCCTCCGAGGAGACTTGATTTGACATGGCGGCATTTGGAGCCTTGAAGCACCACATAATCCACTATTAGACAAAAATGACTGACCGGTGAAGTTTGCGAAAGGACCACCAGTTGGAATTTCTCCCATGAGTTTATTGAAGGAAATATTAAGGTATTTGAGGTATAAAAGAGATTCTAAGGACTTTGGTATTTCACCTGTTAGATTGTTATAACCCAAATCCAATAATTCCAAGCTTAACATTTTCCCAAAAGAATCTGGAATGGGGCCATCTATTCTGTTGTGTGATAGAGAAAAATTAACCAACTTTTGTAGACCACCCATAGTGCTAGGAATCATGCCTGAAAAGTCATTGTACGACAAATTAATGTCAGTGACAGCCTTCAGATTTCCAATTTGGGGCAATAGAAAACCAGAAAATGAATTTGATGCTGCATCAAGTACCAATAAATCTTGAAGGCTCCACAGGCTCCAGGCAAACTGGAGTTCAATTGGTTTGAATCAAGAAAAAGACTTCTCAAAGTAGTAACATTCCCCAAACATAATGGCAATGGACCTGAAATTTTATTCTGGCTTAAACTCAGGTCTCGTATATTTTGCAAGTAACAAATATCATCTGGTATAGTCCTGCTTATCATGTTACTTCGTAAAAAGAATCTTTGAAGCTTCCGCAAACCTCTTAAAGTTTTTGGAATGAAACCCGTCAAGTCATTTCCATTTAGTGATATCCTTAGCACATCAGTTAGGTTTCCAATTTCTTCTGGTATAATGCCGCTAAGTTTGCACCTATACGCAGAAAAGATTTCGAGAGAGCTCGAGAAATTACCAATAGAAGCCGGAAGAATTCCATTCAAAGGATTTTGTCCAATGACCAGTTCCCTTAGATTTCGACATCTCGTCAGTGAAGTCAGGAAGGTTAATTCTGAAGAGGGATTCTGGTTGATCAACCAGTTATTGCCTAACTGTAGAACTTCAAGCAATTCTAAATTACCAAGGGAATCAGGAATGGAACCGGAGAACATGTTGTTATAAAGGTCTAGAAGAGTGAGTCTTGAAGCGTTCGAAATAGAAGCAGGGAAGACTCCACTGAGATTATTCATTCCCAAATAAATTTCTTTGAGATTTGGTGTGCCTTGGCCTACATTTGATGGTAGAGTCCCTGATAGCTGACAGTCCACAAGTGTCAAGATTTGGAGGGTTGAAATATTGAAAAGGCTTGCTGGAATTGAACCACTCAGCCTATTTTGATACAATCTAAATAGTTGGAGTCTGAGAAGATATCCAAGCTCCACTGGTATTTCACCTGCCAAATTAGGAAATGACACAAAAGTGACTAAAAAGCATGCAAATTGCTGAATCCAATTTCAGATGCTTGGAGGAAAAATATATGCTTTAAAGGACTTGCAAATAACATAGCAATACCTTTCAAGTAGGTAAGCCCAAGTAGCAGAGTTGTCAGCATAGTTAAGTTCCCGATCTCTGCTGGTATGGTTCCAGTGAAATCATTTAGAGACAATGATAGTGTTCTAAGTTTTGAGCAATTCTGCAAATTTGAAGGAATCAACCCATCAAGCCGATTTTTTGAAAGCATAAGTGCCTCCAAATTTGGAAGATTGTCACATCTATTTCCCGGTAGTTCCCCATAAAGAATGTTATTTGTCAGACCAATCTGTTTAAGCGATGACTTTGTTAAACATACTTGGTGGTATAGAGCCTGTAAGCTTATTATCTTGCAGGTCTATGAAATTCAAGCAACAAAGACTACTGATTTCTTGAGGAATTTCTCCACCAAGAAAATTCCCTCGTAGTCTTAACTCCTTTAGTTTTGTTATATTAAAAAGGGATGGAGGGATGTTACCAGAAAATTGGTTAAATGAAAGGTACAAGGAATGAAGGTTTGGTAACAACCCAAAAAATGATGGGATTGCACCAGTAAAGTTGTTGTTCATGACATTGATCATTTTCAATCTCCTCAAACGAGCCAACTCCTCAGGCAAACTCCCATGGAAGGTATTGTTTCTGATATCGAGGGAAATGAGAAACGACAGATTTCCAAGCTGTGGTGGAACCATTCCGTTAAGGTTCATACTAGAAAGATTTAAGGCAGTGACTCTTTGGTGGCGAGGGCCACAAGTAACTCCAATCCAACTACAGACTGGGGTGAAACTGGACCAGTTTCTTGTTAAGACATTGTGAGAATCGTATAAAGATGCTTGAGATTGCAAGGCAAGCAGCACTGTTTGATCGGTCGTGCTATTAATCATAGAAAAACAAGTATCCATTTGCTGAAGCAGCAAAAGTTAAACGGTAAGATGAATACAACCTTTTCTCATGACACTTATGGAAGAGTCTCTTTCACAAATTTGTGTTTTGAAGTCTCTAATTTTCATGATCAGTGGGAGTAATATAGACAAGGACTTTCAGGAATGTCACACGTACTTTTGTGTAGAAAGGAGTTGTATTTTCTTCTGAACAGCTGCAGAACAAGAATCTATTGGTGATTTTGCTTCACTAGATATTAAGAAGCAACAGTAAAGTCAACTTTGAGTTTGTTTCTGAGGTTGTCATCCATTTGATTAATCTGATTTTTCACAGTCTGCCATGTAAAAGTAGTAAACTTAATGCTTGAAAGAGCTGAAATATGGAGTTGCATACACACTAAACACAGAAGAAACAAAATATCTGGAGATAAAGTCAAAAGTTTGAATTGAGATGTTGATGTTGATAAGAGTTCTTGATTTTTTTCTGACCACATTCCTGATCTTGCAGAAGCCAACCCTTTTCTATGCCATTTCGAGAACAAGTAGGTAAGTTCTTTGAAAAATGTTAGAACCATCTAACTCACAAAGATCCAAATAAAAAAAGGCAGCCCGGTGCACTAAGCTCCCGCTATGCGAGGAGTCCGAGGAAAGGTCGGACCACAAGGGTCTATTGTACGCAGCCTTACCTTGCATTTCTACAAGAGGCTGTTTCCACGGCTCGAACCCGTGACCTCCTGGTCACATGACAGCAACTTTACCAGTTACGCCAAGGCTCCCCTTCTCAAAGATCCAAATAGAACTGTCCAAATGTTGTTTTCTTTCCTAGCAGATCTTTTCATTCCTAAGCCGTGTCCAATTATCTTGGACTATAAAAGTAGCAAATGGTGACAACCATTTAGAAGAAATAGGCATTTAGGGGATAAATTTAAATGGTAGGTCAAATAGTGCTATTCTTATTTAGAGTCCAATAGTAAAATTAGGCAAGCCTAGGTAAGAAAGAGGTAACATTGAAAGTTATTGAAAATGAACAATAGATAGGTCAGATATTGCTATTCCGAGTTATTGTCCAATAGTTAAATCTGTCGTGGCTCAGGTGACAAAGAGGTAACCAGGGAAGTTATTGAAAATGAACAATAAATAGGAAAGGAGGAAGGGGTTTACATGATTGTTGATCTATTAATCAGCACCAATGTTTTAAGAGGTGTGGGCGTGAGGCGAGTCATTTTACGCAGCACGGGACGAGCCAAAGTTCCGAAACACGGGGTGTAAATTCTATGGATCTACGGGGCATAAATCTCATGCATCTTCACTTTTATTATTCTATTACTAAAGAAAATAAGCCCGGTGCACTGAGCTCCCCCCAAAGTAAATTTTTTATCACAATTCTGCAGATTAATTCTAATAAATCACCAATAATATAGAAAAAATAATTATAAATATTTTTTGAGAAAGGTAACAACATGAAAAATGATAATAGCCGAGATAATCTTTAAAATGAAATCATCGTCCACTTCATCATCGATCTCTATATCGACTAGTCCTTTCCACTCTCACCTAATATTTGAACTGATTTTTGTTTATATATACCAAAGAAGGAGATGGGTAAAAAGTGTTAGAGCAATGATAATGTTATACCCCGTACATTTATACGACAAATTATCCGCAAGCAAATCGACTCAAGTTAAAAGAGGAATTATTTTCGGACATGAAATAAGAGTTTTTAATTTTCAACTTTGATTATCCCAAAAATTGATTAATTAAAGTTAGACAAGTAAATTAGTGGGACATGTGTCAATGTTAAGGGCTACTTATATAAGGCATAAGATGACTTATATTCCTCTATTATTCACAAAACTCATCCATCAAAGTAGAGTTAGTGAGAGAAGCTCTCAAGCTTAGAGAGAGAGAGAGGTTCCCGGCGCTACTATTCACGACGCCGCACTGTTCACGCGCACTGTTCATGCCGCTACTATTCACGTCGCCACTGTTCACGGCACTGTTCACGGCCAGCTCATTTTTGCCCCTTCTACACAATTAATTGGAGAGATTTGAAGATCAAGAGGAGGAAAAAGATGGAGCTCATGGTAGCCATGGCTTTCTTGAAGACATTTCATGGTGAAAAATTAGAGCTTGTCTCTAAGGTAAGATTTAATTCTTTTCTACATGTTTTGGAGGTAGTTTAGACTTGTATAGCTTGGTAGATGTGTGTTGAATACAAACGGGTTATGTATGTTGATGTTGAATTATAAATTGAGCCGTGTAAGGGGGGTGTTTTGAGTAAGAATGAGGAATTGATTTTAGTAGCATTATGTAGGAATTAAATGGTTAAATTTAAAGTTGTGTTGTTTTATGGACATATTGCTATCCTTGCTAAATTGAAAGGATTGAGGGTATGATTATGTTCATATGATTATTGTTGTTGTTATCATGGGTTATGTGATGAGAATAAAGGAAATTAATGGTTAGAAACTTTATAGAGGTCGTGTGGGTGTGTGAAGAGGAGTGTGGCCGTGAGCCATAGTAATGAAAGAGAATGGTGAATTAAAATTTATTTAGCTTGTTAGAGGTGTCGTTGTGACATTGATGACGTAGATAAAGGGTTAACGAGTTGAGTTGGTGTTGAAATTGGTTGTATGTTGTTATGAGAAATTAAGTGATTTTTATATAATTTTTATGCAATTATGAAAGTAAGATGCTAAATGTGAACTATGGTTGTTATTAATGAATTTGGAAGAAAACAATGCGATTTGGTGGTTTCATTGCAATTGTAGAAGTTTCGAATGGAATATGGAAATGGGCGGAATGGTTCAAATCCTTGGATATTGTTTAAAATGTTATTGAAATATGTTTGGGTAATCTTGAGTTAGTTAATGAATATGGAAAAATGTTGATATTAGTTGGATGGTGTGAAGTTAGAATGGAAGAGTTACATTATGTGGAAAGGAAGGGAAAAATTTTGGATTGTTGGAAATGTTGTATGAATTGCTTAGAATGTCTTTAAGTATTGTTGGTATGGATTCTGGTTAGTATTTAAATATATAAGCATCGATGTTGGCTTGAAGGTAAGTCGTCGAGTTGAATTTATGAGAGTTGTTGAATGATGTAAAAGAGAGTTACTATTATTATTTTGCATTTCGAATTGGTTATCAATGTTACTAGGTTGGTTATTGTGGTTGTTGTTGTTGATTTTGAGCGAGATAAATTCTCGGGATGGCCTATTTACAGGGGAAGTGTTGCCGAATTTTATGTAGAATTTAATGTTAGTTTGGAATGAATGGCTTAAGTGCCTATGTTTAATATTGGATATTCGTTGGCATATTGGGGAGCCCAAGGCGTAGATTGGGATTTACTTTAGATTGGTTATCTTGGAGTGCGTACGAGGTATGTAAAGCAACTTCCTTTCTTTTTGGCATGTCTTAGTTTTCATAGGCTAAATTAGAGCCTTAAGGAAAATTCCAAATCCGAGCATGTTATGTTCCGTATATGTTCTTTGGCACTCTTATGTATGATTTGATGAAATATGAACCTTTATGTATTTGAAAAATCGTTTTTCGAACTTTGCGCAAGAAGGTTTTACTCTAAAGAACTTCGAAATTTCCGAATGCCATATCTTTCACATAAATGCTCGGATTGCTTCAATATATTTTTATAAAAGTTTGCATTACGTATAACGAGTATGTTTTCCATAAGCGGGCCCGACTTGGGTAAACTCCCGTCCGGGGGTCCCGCGACTTCCCTTTATGTAATTCGGACGACTTTTGAAAAAATTTGGTATGATTATCATTTCGAATTTCAAGTATGGTCATTTACTTATTTTTGAGTCTATGATAATGATTTTATGCATATGGTTACTCATGACTCTGCTCGTGCGTTCTGTTATATCTTTCACCGGTTCCCGGGCCGGTTCTGTTATCGTGCGCACTTTGATATACTCCGGAGTTATGCTGTGTTTATGGTTCTCCGAGCTACTCGCTAATGAGGGTCGGGTTCCACTTATATTTGGTGTTATGCTGTGTATGGCGTTATGCGGTGATGTGATATGTGACGGGGATACGGAGATTTGAAACTTTCTGGTGTTATGCTGTGTTATGGCGCCATCGACAGGCGGGCGACCATATTCTTCTGTACCCTATGCATGACTTACATGTTTGAAACTAAACATTTGATATGATTGGATTTGCACTTATGTTCGGCACTTCTGTTTCGTTTATGTCTCAGGTTTGATTTCTGTATATTCTGCTTTGCATACTCAGTACATATTTCGTACTGACCCCCTTTCTTCGGGGGGCTGCGTTTCATGCCCGCAGGTACAGACGCACAGTTTGGTGATCTACCCATTTAGGACATCCTCTTATGCTGTTTGGAGTGCTTTCCTCATTTCAGAGCACACATTTTGGTATACATTTGTTCGCTATGTATATATGTATTTGTTCAGGGGTACGGCGGGGCCCTGTCCCGCCATATGATTCGGTTTGTCTGTTTAGAGGTCTGTAGACGTATTTGTGGGTGTGTGTGCCTACTTCTGTTCAGATGTGTTTGTATGATCCTATTCGCTATGGCAGCCTTGTCGGCGTGCATTCGTATATGTGTTTTGGGCCGTTGTGCCATTTGATAGCCTTGTCGGCTTTTGATACATTTGATAGCCTTGTCGGCTTTTGATGCATTTGATAGCCTTGTCGGCTTTTGGTACATTTGACAGCCTTGCCGGCTTTTTGATATATGCATACGTATATGGTTGCGCTGAAATGTGTCTGATACAGTTTGATACAGTTTGAGACGGCATATAGTATTTATGGCCGTATATGCTATCTGTTTGTGATTCGATTTGGATAAGTGTGTTACGATTTGATAAGTTTGTCTGTCTGGGTGTCCAAGTAGGGCACCAGTCGCGGCCCACGGGGCTGGGTCGTGACAGATAAAAGGCGGATAAAGTTATCCCAAGAACACAGTGCTATGGAATCTCTATTATGTCAACTTCAGGCATAATCATGGAAAATACTATTTATGGCAATTTTATTTTCTATGAGAATTGCTTTCGTTATTTATATATTTTAGAAAATCACTACAACATGATAGCATAAAGTATTGACGAAACAAAAGATAGCATAAAGTATAAATTCATTATACCAATAATAAAAAAACATGATATATGACAAAAATACTTTTAAAACAACAAAAATCAAATTTAATGCCAGGGCGTACACTTTTATGGCCGGGGCTTACGCTATTGCTCTTGGGGTTTATGCCTCAAATTCTAGGGAGTACAATATATGGATTTACGCCTTTTATTTGTGTCCCATAGCATTTTTGGTATGCCCCATCCGGTGCTCGCCCCAAAACACCTTTGAAAACACTGATTAGCACTCACACTTATTTTTTGGAATTTAGTAGGCGTTTGGCCATGCCATGGTTTGAAACCATGGTTTCAAACCAGCGTTTGGACAAGGGGTTTCGCTCATGGCTTGGTTTCAAACCCCAAATCATCCAAAAAGGCATGATTGGGGTTTCAACTTTTTTAAATATAAAATTTAACCCATAAGTTTATATTTTGTAAAAAAAAAGATCTATAAGTTGGTAGATATTTTTAACAATTATCCCCATCAATCATTTACCAATCTTATTAACTTTCACAAAATTTTATTTATGTCTACCAACCTTTTAATTTTGTAAAAAAAGATCCACAGTTTAATTTTATTTATTGAACTAAAATTTGATCAATTGATGCTGTATTTTTAGAAAGGTCTTCTAGTATTAATTTTGAGCCGGTTGTTATGAATTAGCGTATTAATTTTGTTATGAACTATGACTTGCTCATTTGGTAAGATTGTATAAGAATTGAAAATGTTTTGATAGTTTTCACAACTTGTGGGGTTTTTATGTCTATAAGAGAAAATACTCCTTAAAATATCCAAATTGCATGTCCGAACATGATTTCAAACCACGGTTTCAAATCATGTTTTAAACCATGATTTCAAACCCTGTCCAAACGGGGCCTTAGAGAGTCGAACAAATTCTGTCATTATTACTATTATTTGGATTAGTTTTCTAATTAACGTAATTAGAAATCTGAGAGTCTGAAAAATTATTTATGCACTATTGCTAGTTCAAAACTTGTTTATCAGTATTTGTTCATCTAATTTCTAAATCTGTTTCTTTATTAAAAAAATTCCTATAAGTACTACTGTAACTAATTTTCTCGTCTGATCCAACTATCTTCACTGAATATTAGATACACAAATACAAAAAAAGAATTAAAGACCCAATTAAAAATTTGAACAACTTATCGATCTAAATGCCAACCTTAAGATTTAATTAGGTGTAAACACCTGACTTAATATTTACCAGCTAGAGGTTCGGAGAGGGAAGGCATTTATTCTGATAGTTCGTCCCTTTTAGAAAATCAATGGATCTCCTTTTGAAAAAAAAGAAGGTAAAACAAAACACGAAACAAACATTTGCATGTTTCTCTATTGTTGACGAATGTGCCAAGAATTGATGTAATCACAGTACCAAATACCTTATAACATAATTAGATAATGACCGTTAAATTTATAGGGAGAACTAAAAAAGGCATGCAATAAACCTGAACTATACTTTAGCCAGCAATTTGAAGATTGAACGCAAGGCCGGTCGAAGGGTCAAGCGGCCAAAGCCACCGCTTTAGGCCCCAAATATTTAAAGGCCCCTAAAAAAAAATTCCTCTATTATTTTTATAGATATTTTATTATATGATTATTATTAAAATCAGCTTTAGGATGATTTATATTTAGGGACTCTTATTCTATTATACACATTGTACCAAGTCATATTTTCCACTTCAAAATAAATTTGAGTTGTTTAAAATGCATGAAACTATTTTGACATGTTCATAGATATAAATTTTTAAGTTCAAATAAGTATATGCTTATCAAATTGATTCTTTCTACGGATAAACCTTGTATATAGAATTTGAAGTTTAAAATAAAATAAAATTGGGGAATACTTTAAATTCTCTATTTCAAGCTTCCTCCCACAATTTTTTTTCAAGTGAAATTATGTTTAAACACAACTTCAACTTTCAAATACTTTCTATGAACTGCAACTTCAAATATTCGTTTTTAGAACTTCAACCACATAATGTCCAAATGTCTCCTTAGTGGCAGAAATTTGAGATGATTGGACAATTAGAATTTAAAAAAATATTGTTTTGACCTTGAATATTTTTTAAATATTGTTAAATCTGGATGAGCAGAGTTAGCGAATACCTCCATTGATGGAAGCTTAGGTAGTCAGTGATGATCAATGTGATGTGCAAGTTGGTAAAATAGCTTATGTTATAAAAATAATAAATTTGTTAGATACATTTTAGGCCTCTTATTAATATCTAGCTTTAGGCCATATAACTAGTTGAGCCGCCCCTGATTGAACGCTTCCTAAGTTCTTCTTTATAAATTATTAATATTAACACAAATCACAAAAATGTAAAATTACATAGAAAGTATAGTTAGCTCAAGATTATGAAAAGAAGAAGAAGAAGAAGAAGAAGAAAGAAGAAGAAGAAGAAGCAGGAAGAAGGAAGAAGAAAGAAGAAGGAGAAGAAGATAAAAGTGTATGTTATGCTAACATATGCACAAACGTTAAAGATAATTTCTTTCATACTTGGAGAAGCGAAGCAAAAAAATATGTACTTATAGAATGGTTATAAATTTGTGAAAAAGAGAATTTCTAAAAATTCAAAGAGCACAAACGACAATTATGTAAAGATATATACCAAAAAGATCATATACTCCCTCGGTCTATTTTTACTTATCTAATATACCAAAAATAGTTATCCATTTTTATTTGTTCAGTTTGAAAAATTAAGAAATAATTTACCATTTCATACCTATTTTATCCTTATTACTAATTATTGAGTTGAAAAGTTCAAGGAACTTTTAGGAGCTGCACAACTTTGAAAGTATGTTTTATTGATTTCAATCATTAAATGACTTGGTTATAACTATAGGGATAATAGTAAAATTGTCATTCCATTTATGACTCCTTAAAGGAGTGTGTCAAGTCAATACACAATAAGTAAAAAAATGAACGGAGGGAGTAATAAGTTATGAATCCTATAGCATAACTGAGTCATGGGTTCAGTCATCGACAGACCCCTGAACTTGTCCATTTATTCCATTTAGACCCCCAACTGAGACGTTGACCATCTAGACCCTCGAACACAAGCTAAACTGTGCCATTTGAACACATTTCAGATCAAGTGTGGTGCGTGAGCTTCACTTGCTGTGACATGAAAAAATAGACCAATAAAAATAAGCCATGTCAACAAAAAAAATTAATTTTAAGAAAAATCTATTTAAATAAATAAAAATCTGAAAAACCCAACCCATCCTCTCCGATCTGAAAACCTAGCCCACTTCGCCGCCGCTCCACTTCAAAATCTATTTAAATAATTAAAAAAAAATGGTGTCGTTTTTCGACGGAGATTTGTTTAAATAGATTTTGAAGTGGAATGGCGGCAACGGCGAAGTGGGCTAGGTTTTTAGATCGGAGAGGATAGGCTGGGTTTTTCAGTTTTTTTAATTATTTAAATAGATTTTTTCTTAAAATTAATTTTTAATGATTAAAAATTTTTAAAAAGAAAAAATTTGGTCTCTCACGCTCTTTTAAAGTAATGTATTGCACGCATGTGCCATGCTGGCAAGATGTGTTCAAATGACACAATTTGACTTGTGTTTCAGGATCCAGATGGTCAACGTCTCAATTTAGGATCTAAATAGAATAAATGAACAAGTTCAGAGGTCCGTCGATGACTTCAACCAATATCAAATCTCCCTGCTTTAAGCTACACCCATGAGCCATGACCCCAAAGGAACTTTCTCAAATACAATTTGTACTACTCGAAATTGACATTCCAGCTAAAAAGACAAGACCGGTAGCAAATCACGCAACTTCGGCTAAGAAATGATTATTTTATTTTGAAAAGCATTATCATCATGATAGTAACATATTTATATATCCTACCCCAAAAGTCTTCTGATTTGTTAGTATAACTAACTAGAGCAACTTGCTGCAGCCTTCTTTATATGATTTGTTTTGACTTCTTTTTTCCCTTTTACTTTCTCGCTCTCAATTGTATCATCGATATATTTTAAATCACCGAGGACCCAGTTGCAAGACTACCAATGCTAACATCAAAATAGTCTGGTGCACAAAGCATTTCGTTAGCAGAATTCGGGGAAGGACCGCACCCTCAGGAGTGTGTTGTAGACAACCTATCATAATTCAAGCATTAGTGACTGTTTCTAGGGCTAGGTCACACGGAGATAATTTTACCGTTGCTCTAGGGCTCCTCACAACTATCAATGCCAACGTAATTGAGGTAATAAATTCAAAGATTTTAAAGTATCTTTTTAAAAATAAGTCTTAAGGGAATCAACAAGTATTGCTACTATATATACTAGGGAATGAGGTGCTTTTGTGGTCCTCACAAATTTTTTAATCCTATGATTTTGCTACATGTGGCTTTGTTTTGTCTTTTGTCTAATCTCATTTTTTGGACTCATTTTTTATCTTAAGTAAATTTTTATGTGGGCTAATGTAATTGTATATTGAATTGTAGTAACTTTTTGTGAATTTTTTCTTGTTATTTACTCCCTTCGGTTCATATTATATGGGATATAGCTTTTATATTTAATTCAAATAATTTTTTATAAATTGAGAAGGTATTAATAGTTTTATTACTAAATTTTCTTTTATTTAGATAAGTGAATTTTTACATGACCAAACAATCGTATTAAGTTGGTACTATTTAACTAAGGTACTTTAGTGAAACGCTTCTTACTTTCTAGCACAAGTTAAAAACACCATATAATATGGACAGAAAGGATTATTAAATTACCCTTTACATTATTTGTTATCATACATATAATGTAGTAAATTTAGGCAATTATGGAGCCATATTATCGTTTTCAACCGGAGCATCTATTAGATCTTACTAATTACTCTTGCCCCGATTTTAATTTATGTGACACTTTTTATTTCGCCAGAGTATTTGACTAAATTTAATATTTTATATGTTGAGTTAAGCCCGGACCTCAGATAGCTAGTCAATCAAATAAGGGCAATTTGCTGGATTACCCTTTCGCTGGGGTGGTCTTTAATTTTTGTCCCTCAAAATGATGATCTTTAACTTTTGCCCTTCAGGCAGAATTTCGCAAGTAGAATTTGCACATGGATAGAATTTGCAAAATTTTGCCTTGCAAGTTTTTTTTTACTGAGCTAGGGTTCGAACCCACAACCTCGGGTGCAGAGGCGGACCCAGGATTTTCAGAAGTCTTAACATAAATGCCAACAAAATTTTTAATGATAACTAAGCGATAATAATATGTCAGACCGGTCACTAATAGCGTAGCAGCAACAAAAATACAAGTTTATAGGTCAAATATGTGTAATAAATAATATTTAATACAGTGAAGCAAATGAAAGAGATAGCTCAGTGGCTAAGGCTGTGCAACATGTGGTGACAATACAAGTTCGAATCCCGGCGAGCTCATTCAACGCTTATTGTTTTCCTAAAAATAGGCTTAAAAAAAATTTAAAGAGACATTCGGGTTAGATCCGGGTGACATGTAAGGGAAGCAACAGTTGCAACCAACGTGCCTCAAAGACACTTTCATTTATTAGAGTGCACAATTAAATATATACTAATTTCTCAAGGTATATACACATATATACACATAATTTTTTCCGAAAGGTGGGAGTGCACTTTCAAGTAGGTCCGCCTCTGATTAGGTGAAGGACCAAACTTAAAGACTACCAATTTGAAGGGCAAAAATTAAAGACCACCCCAAATGAAGGGCAATCCGCGCCAAAAAAAAAAAAAAATCAAATAATAGAAGAAACAAACATAAGGGGAACATCATCATCCTGACCAAACCGATGCTCAAAGCCGCCCCAGTACCTGCTCTGTTAAATCCTTCTAGAAAAAAAATGTGATATAAATTCCCATTGCCAGGAAATTGGCTAATTTCACTATTTCTGAGAGTGGATGACATAGATATAAATTGATCAATATCTAGCGTCATTTCTTTGCCTCATCCATTCTTGTTTTAGCTTAGCAAGGCAAAAGAGAAACCCGGCTGCTATAGTTATGGGCAGAAGTTGCAATCTTCTCTTTGCTCTTGCAGTTTTCATTCTACTTCATTACCATATTTCAATAGCTACTTCTTCCAATATTAGCATTATGAAGCTGCTCTTCTTGCCTTAAAATCTTACGATCCTAACAATATCTTAGCAACCAACTGGTCTTCTTTCGGCCTTGTTTGCAGCTGGATTGGCATCACTTGCAGCTCTTGCCACAATTGAGTCACAGCTATAGACATTTCTAGCATGCAACTTCACGGTACCATCCCTCCACATCTTGGAAACCTCTCATTTCTTGTTTCCCTTGACATTAGTAACAACACTTTCCACGGGGAGTTGCCGGAAGAGTTGGCTCATTTGTGGAGGTTGAAAATGATTAATGTCACTGGAATAACTTTACTGGTGCAGTTCCATCATTTTTAAGTTAGTTACCTAACCTTCGCATTTTGCGCCTTTCCTTCAATGAGTTCTCCGGAAAAATCCCATCTTCCTTTTCCAACCTGACAAAACTGGAAATGTTGAGAATAAGGGGAAATTTTCTAGAGGGAGAGATCCCCTGAGAACTCGGTGATCTTCCTCTGATTTTGTTAGACCTGCAAAATAACCAGCTTATTGGTTCCACACCACTATCAATCTTTAACATTAGCACAATGCAACAAATGGCTCTTACCTACAATAATCTTACTGGTAAACTTCCAACAACTATATGTGACCATTTTCCGAACTTGGAAGGGCTTTATATCTCAAACAACTACTTCGATGGTGTTATTCCACCAACCTTAGAAAAATGCAGAAAGCTTCTAGTCATGTCATTGTCTGTGACGGATCTAGAATTTTCATTCAGAGGGTTCGGAAAAAACAACAAAAGCTAAATATAAAAAAATAATGTTGTTAATGGAAATCGAACCTAGGACACTAGAGACAATTTTGAACACCCTGCACCGCTTAAGCTAACCTTTTGCATTTGTTCAGGGTGTTCAAAAGTTAATATATGTACATAAACACCCTCGGTCCCCTTTAAATCTGCCCCCGGTCATTGTCTGTCAATGAGTTCATCGGAATAGTACCAAGAGAGCTAGCCAACTTAATAGAACTTATAACATTATATCTTGGAGACCAACACTTCGAAGGTAGTATGATGTTTCCTTGCAAGAAATCTGATTTTTTTTTTCCTTTTCTCTTTCTGCTAAATTGGCACTGATATATTTCCACCACTTGACAGGAGAAATACCAGCGGAACTAGGAAATCATAAGACACTAGAGGTGCTGACATTATCTGACAATGAGTTAACTGGTTCCATTCCAGCAAGCATTTTCAACATGTCAGCATTGCAGGTCCTAGGACTTGAAGGAAACAGGCTTTCAGGTACTCTACCTTCAGATTTAGGTCGTCGAGTGCCTAGCCGCCTAGAAAAACTTTATTGTTTCACACAATAATCTGAGTGGTTTTATCTCTGATACTATCTCAAATTCTTCAAGACTCAGAATCCTTACTCTGTCAAAGAACAACTTCGCCGGACCAATTCCTCAATCACTTGGTAACTTAGAATACCTTGAGCTTTTGAACTTGCAGGTGAACAATTATTTTTGGCGATTCGGCATTGAGCTTCCTTACATCTTTGACAAAATGTAGGAAACTAAAAGAACTCGCTTTTTCGAGGAATGCGTTAGATGGTGTTCTTCCTGCATCAATTGGAAATTTCTCTGACTCTCTGAAAATATTTAGTGGAGAGTTGTAAACTGAAGGGGATACTTCCTGAAGAAATTGGTAATCTTACTGGAGTGACAAAGATGAGTCTATTAAAACATGAGTTGACTGGATATATTCCAAATACTGTCCAAGGCATGCTGAACCTTCAAGAAATTTACCTAGATAACAACAAGTTAAAAGGAACCATTGCAGAGGTTATCTGCAATTTAAAGAATCTCGGAGCATTAGACTTGTCAGAGAATTGGTTTTCTGGATCAATGCCACCATGCTTAAGGAATGTAACCAGTTTGAGGAAACTTGCTAAATTGGAGCTTACCTGCAAGCTTAGGGAGCCTTCAAGATCTCATACAATTTAATGTTTCATCCAATTTTCTAAGTGGGGCAAATTCCTCTGGAGATTGGAAATTTAAGGGCTGTTATACTCGTTGATCTATCAAGAAATGATTTTACTGGTAAGATCCCTAGCACTTTAGGGGGTCAAGATAAATTGATTGATCTTTCTCTAGCACATAATAGATTAGATGGGCCTATTCCAGATTCATTTGGCAAAATGATTGTCACGACCCAGCCCCGTAGGCCGCGACTGGTGCCCTACTTGGACACCCAGACAGACAAACATATCAAATCGTAACACACTTATTCAATCAGAATCACATACAGATAGCGTACACGGGCACAAATATCACACGCTGCCACAAATCATATCAAACTGACTTAGACATATTTCAAACGCAACCATATATATATATATACACACATCATATCATATCAAAAAGCCGGCAAGGCTATCGAATGTATCAAAAGCCGACAAGGCTATCAAATGTATCAAAAGCCGACAAGGCTATCAAATGGCACAACGACCCAAAAACATATACAAATGCACGCCGATAAGGCTGCCATAACGAATAGGATCATACAAACACATCTGAACAGAAGTAGGCACACACACCCACAAATATGTCTACAGACCTCTAAACAGACCAACCGAAACATATGGCGGGACAGGGCCCCGCCGTACCCCTGAACAAATGTACACATACACAGCGAACAAATGTATACCAAAATATATGCTCTGAAATGAGAAGAGCACTCCAAACAGCAGAAGAGTGTCCTAAACTAGTGGATCACCAAACTGTGCGTCTGTACCTGCGGGCATGAAACGCAGCCCCCCGAAGAAAGGGGGTCAGTACGAAATGTGTACTGAGTATGCAAAGCAGAAAGTACAGAAACAAATCTGAGGCATAAACGAAATAGTAGTACAGAACATAAGTATAAATCCAACATATCAAAATGTTTACTTTCAAAATATAAGTCAAGCATAAGGTACAGAAGAATATGGTCGCCCGCCCGTCGTTGGCGCCATAACACAGCATAACACCAGAAGGTTTCAAATCTCCGTATCCCCGTTACATATCACAACACAGCATAACGCCATACACAGCATAACACCAAATATAAGTGGAACCCGACCCTCTTTAGCGAGTAGCTCGGTGAACCATAAACACAGCATAACTCCAGAGTATATCAAAGTGCGCACGATAACAGAACCGGCCCGGGACTCGGCGAAAGATATAACAGAACGCACGAGCAGAGTCATGAGTAACCATATGCATAAAATCATTATCATAGACTCAAATGTAATTAATATAGCCATACTTGCAAATCGAAATAATAGTCATAACAAATTCTTTCAAAAGTTCTCCAAATTACATAAGAAAAGTCGCGGGACCCACGGACGGGTATTTACCCGAGTCGGGCCCGCCTATGGAAAACATACTCATCATAGGCCATGCAAACCCATACGAAAATATCAAAACAATCCGAGCCTTTATGTGAAAGATATGACATTCAAAATTTACGAAATTCTTTAAAGTGAAACCTTTTTGTGCAAAGTTCGGAAAGCGATTGTTTCAAAGACATAATGGTTCATATTTCATCAAATCATACCTAAGAGTGCCAAGGAATATATAAGGATCATAACATGGTCGGATTTCAAATCTTAGAATTTTCCTCAAGGCTTATAATCTAGCCTATTGAAAACTAAGGCATGCCAAAAGAAAGAAGGGTTGCGCTTTACATACCTTTAGCGTTTAGTCGTATTATAACTTGTACTTGTTGCCCAATGGTACTTATCCTATATCAAGATATCAAGAGATATGATTAGTCTACGAGGGAATTCAATATGTATTTTAACGTTAACAATCCCTTTCTAACATTTAGACGACGTTTCGTTCGCATTCAAACCAACTAGTGCTACAAGCTAACATTGCTAATCATTCTTTCATATATCAATCCAAACTTGTTTAACATGACTTAGGGGACATAACAAAATCAGCCCCATATGCACTACCTACACCATTGTTATCATTCTTTCTCTTTACATGCATGGAGTACAACAACCACAACAACAAAGTGATTAATACACTAATTCCTTATGTTTATCCAGCCCCATTTTTCAATGTTAGACCAGCCATCATGAACAGCCCATACTCCAGCAAATTGTCACGACCCAGCCCCGTGGGCCGCGACTGGCGCCCTACTTGGGCACCCAAACGAACATACAAACTAAATCATCATAGCAAGGCTTAACACGGATTTCATATTCATCATTTTTAAACAGAGTTGAGAACGAATATTATATTGCGCGATTGCGCGTACAAAACATCATATCAGAATCAGAAGAGACGGCGGAATATACATCGCCGAACATATGCACATATATCAAAAAGTCGGTAAGGCTATCAAATGTATCAAAAGCCGACAAGGCTAACAGATGGCGCAACGGCCCAAAACATATACAAAGTGTACGCCGACAAGGCTGCCATAACGAATAGGGTCATACAAACACATTTGTACAGAAGTAGGCACACACACCCACAAATACGTCTACAGACCTCTAAACAGACCAAACAGATCATATGGTGGAACAGGGCCCCGCCGTACCCCTGAACAAATATATACATATGCATCAAACAAGTATATATACCAAAATGTAGGCTCCGGAATAAGAGGAGCATTCCAAATAGCAGAAGAGGGTGTCCTAAACTGGTGGATCACCAAACTGTGCGTCTGTACCTGCGGGCATGAAACGCAGCCCCCCGAAGAAAGGGGGTCAGTACGAAATATGTACTGAGTATGCAAAGCAGAAAATACATAAACAAATCTGAGGCATAAACGAAATAGTAGTACAGAACATAAGTATAAATCCAACATATCAAAATTTGTTTACTTTCAAAAATATGTAAGTCATGCGTAGGGTACAGAAGAATATGGTCGCCCGCCCGTCGATGACGCCATAACACAGCATAACACCAGAATGTTTCAAATCTCCGTATCCCCGTCACATATCACCTCACAACATAACGCCATACACAGCATAACACCAAATATATGTGGAACCCGACCCTCTTTTGCGAGTAGCTCGGTGAACCATAAACACAGCATAACTCCGGAGTATATCAAAGCGCGCACGATAACAAAACCGGCCCGGGAACCGACGAAAGATATAACAAAACGCACGAGCAGAGTCATGAGTAACCATATGCATAAAATCATTATCATAGACTCAAATATAAGTAAATGACCATACTTGAAATTCGAAATGATAATCATACCAAATTCTTTCAAAAGTCGTCCGAATTACATAAAGGAAAGTCGCGGGACCCACGGACGGGTATTGACCCGAGTCGGGCCCGCCTATGGAAAACATACTTATCATACGCCATGCAAACTCCTACGAAGATATTGGAGCAATCCGAGCCTTTCTGTGAAAGTTACGGCGTTTCGTAGTTACGGAATTCTTTAAAATAACTTTTTGTAAAAAGTTTGGAAATCAATGCTTTCGAAGACATAATGGTTCATACTTCATCACAACATACATAAGAATGCCAAGAAATGTATATAAGGATCATAACGTACTCGGATTTCGAATTTAGAATTTCCTCGAGGCTCGTGATATAGCCTATTGAAAACTAAGGCATGCCAAAAGAAAGAAGGGTTGCGCTTTACATACCTCGAACGCACTTCCAAGATAGCCAATCTAAAGCTAATCCAAATCTACGCCTCGGGCTCCCCAAGGTCTACAATTACGCCAACGAATACCAATCATTAGCTAAGGGCACTTAAGCCATTCATTCCAAACTAATCATTAAATTCTACAGAAAATTCGGCAGCACTTCCCCTGTAAATAGGCCATCCCGAGAATTTATCTCGCTCAAAATCAACAACAACAACAACCACAATAACCAACCTAGTAACATTGATAACCAATTCGAAAGGCAAAATAATAATAGTAACTCTCTTTTACATCATTCAACAACTTTCATAAATTCAACTCGACGACTTACCTTCAAGCCAACATCGATGCTTATATATTTAAATACTAACCCGAATCCATACCAACAATACTTAAAGACATTCTAAGCAATTCATACAACATTTCCAACAATCCAAAATTTTTCCCTTCCTTTCCACATAATGGAACTCTTCCATTCTAACTTCACACCATCCAACTAATATCAACATTTTTCCATATTCATTAACTAACTCAAGATTACCCAAACATATTTCAATAACATTTTAAACAATATCCAAGGATTCGAACTATTCCGCCCATTTTCATATTCCATTCGAAACTTCTACAATTGCAACGAAACTACCAAATCGCATTGTTTTCTTCCAAATTCATTAATAACAACCATAGTTCACATTTAGCATCTTACTTTCATAATTGCATAAAAATTATATAAAAATCACATAATTTCTCATAACAACATACAACCAATTTCAACACCAACTCAACTCGTTAACCCTTTATCTACGTCATCAATGTCACAACGACACCTCTAACAAGCTAAATAAATTTTAATTCACCATTCTCTTTCATTACTATGGCTCACGGCCACACTCCTCTTCACACACCCACACGACCTCTATAAAGTTTCTAACCATTAATTTCCTTTATTCTCATCACATAACCCATGATAACAACAACAATAATCATATGAACATAATCATACCCTCAATCCTTTCAATTTAGCAAGGATAGCAATATGTCCATAAAACAACACAACTTTAAATTTAACCATTTAATTCCTACATAATGCTACTAAAATCAATTCCTCATTCTTACTCAAAACACCCCCCTTACACGGCTCAATTTATAATTCAACATCAACATACATAACCCGTTTGTATTCAACACACATCTACCAAGATATACAAGTCTAAACTACCTCCAAAACATGTAGAAAAGAATTAAATCTTACCTTAGAGACAAGCTCTAATTTTTTCACCATGAAATGTCTTCAAGAAAGCCATGGCCGTGAGTTGCCATGGCTACCATGAGCTCCATCTTTTTCCTCCTCTTGATCTTCAAATCTCTCCAATTAATTGTGTAGAAGGGGGCAAAAATGGGCTGGCCGTGAACAGTGCCCGTGAACAGTGGCGCCGCCCGTGAACAGTGACGCCGCGAACAGTGGCGGCTTGAACAGTAGCCGCCGTGAACAGTGGCGGCCGTGACCTTCTCTCTCTTTAGCTAGGTTTTCTTGTAATGTTGAAGGTGGAAAATGAGCTCTTGCTCATCAGATTTTTTTTTCTTATATAGGCAGCCCTTAAGAGTGACAAGTGTCCCACTCAAGGCTTGAACCAATTAAATTTGGCCACATGTCTTGGTGGGGCCCACTTAGTGCACTAATGACTTGTTTAGTGAAAAATTAAATTTTTAATCCCCACTTAATAATCTAATCATGGCAAATTAATCCCAACTTTCCATTAATATTTTTACACTAAGTAAAATTCATAAGCAATTCATTTTGTAATAGAGATCGGAAATTAAAGATTTATTTTCGTGCCCGAAAATGATCCCGTCTTTAACTTGAGTCGATTCTCTTGCGAATAACTCGACGTATAAAATTACGGAATATAACATAAATACACTACATATATTGTACATAATCATATCTACAATCCCTGCATTTCGACTCAATAAGAGCAGCCACGAAAATTACAACAAACAACCCCCCAAATGTCACCACAAAACAGCCACGAAATTTGTAACAAGCAGCCCCAAAACAGCCACAAAATTCATCACAAAACAGCCATGAAATTCATCACAAAACAGCCACGAAATTCATTACAAAACAGCCCCAAAACAGCCCTTATTTACCACATAACAATGACCGATAATCTCACGAACATCTAAGAATATACCAAGCAGATCGACACACTTCGCATACGATATTTTATACGCTTCTTTCCTCCAAGTTTGATGATTCACATCAGCAACAACATCAACCTCTATATGCAACAAAACTATCGTAACATTACAACAAGTTCTAAAACAGCCCTATCCATTATAACGTCACAATACAAATCTTAACTATCCTTAGTTCTCCAATTCCTCAAGAACAGCCCTGTTGACACCCAATTTTGTCCCGCCTCTCCTCCGAAATACATATTGGCGCTTCTAATTTTTTTTAAAAATAAATAAATAAATAAAAAAAAAAAAAATATTTTCAAAAAAATAAAATAAAATAATAATATATATATATTATGTTTACTATAGTTTCTTATCAATAACGACGTTTTATTATTCTATTACAATTATTATTATCATTATTATTATTATTATTATCATTATTATTAATTATTGTTACTATTCTTAAATTATTATTATTACTAATTGTCATTAATTATTATTATTATTATTATTATTATCATTATTATTATTATTATTAATTAGTATTATCAGTGTTATGTTGTTATTAATTATTAATCATCATTATCATCGTTGTTTTATTATGATCATTGTTTTTATCGACAATTGTTATTTATTATTATTATTTTATTATCATTATTATCATTATTATCATTATCATATTATTTTATTATTGTTATTGTTATTATTATTATTATTATTATTATTAATTATCACTTTTGTTATTATCAATAACTGTTATTTTTTTTTATTATTATTATTATCATTAATTTATTATCATTTACTGTTATTTTTATTATCGACAATTGTTATTTATTATTATTATCATTATTTTTTTTCATTATTAATCATCATTATCATCGTTGTTTTATTATTGTCCTTTGTTTTATCAGTAATCATTATTTATTATTGTTATTGTCATTATTATTTTATTGTTATTATTATTATCATTCTTATTATTATCATCATTATTTTATCATTATCACTATTATTATTAATTTATGATCATTTTGTTATTATCAATAATTGTTATTATTATTATTATTATTATTATTATTATTATTGTCATTAATTTATTGTCATCCACTGTTATTTTATCGGTATTTGTTATTTATTATTATTATCATTATTTTTTATTATTAATTATCATCTTTAGTATTATTATTCTTGTTATTAATTATTATCATTATTATTATTATTACTTTGTTATTAATCATCAATATTTGTTATCCATTATTACTATTACTATTATTATTATTATTATTATTGTCATTAATTTATTGTCATCCACTGTTATTTTATCGGTATTTGTTATTTATTATTATTATCATTATTTTTTATTATTAATTATCATCTTTAGTATTATTATTCTTGTTATTAATTATTATCATTATTATTATTATTACTTTGTTATTAATCATCAATATTTATTATCCATTATTACCACCACAATCATTATTATGGGCATTAGTATTATCGTCGTCATTTATTGCTTAATTATTAGCATTATTATCATTATTAGCAGTATTATTACCGCTAGTTATTCGTTACGGTTATTTAGTATCATTGAAACTGGCATTTCTCGGCATTTTATCAACCCCCGCATACACATCGCATTTATTTTCGCGCATTTTTAAATGATAGCTTTATTTATTGTTGAAATATTATTACACGGTCATTGCAACAACATAAACTTTATTATCCGGGTCTTTTTACAATCACACATTTTTTCGTACCAAGTGATATTCTGGCACCCTTGGTACATCGTTAATCAAAATGGTTTTTTTATTCAAATTTAGAAGCCAAATTATCTCTTGCACTCGATCCGTATTTTGACTTACCGGACTCCAAATCAAAGTCCGATTAATTCCTAATATTTTTTTGGACTAGTCCATGTCATTTATCTCAATTTTTTAGACCAGTCCATGTCTTAATTTACTAGCTTTTCTTTTAATACCCGGTCTAAAATTTGACCAGCCCACAAATGGACTGGGTCTGACCCGTTCACACAAAATAAGGGAAACCCTAAGGATCCCCTCATTTTTTCCGCCACCACCTCTTCCATTCTCCGCTCCTCTCCTCATTTCCACTTCATTTCCCCCCCGTCGCCTCCTCGTCTTCACCCGCCACCCATCTCCGCCGACATCATCAACACCCCCACTCGTCATCAACACCCCCACTCACCATCAACACCACGCATCCACACCCAACATCTCTGTCACACCCACGCTCCCCATCGACACCCCACTCACCTCCGACATCTCTGTCACAACCATCGATTCCACCCACCCGACACCTCTGCCACACCACTATGGCCTGTTCCCCATGCCACTATCTTTCCTTACGTTGCCACTGCTACACCCACGTGACCGCTGCCACCTCCATCTCTGACCTCCCCCATCCCTGTCATCTCCACGCCATCCTGTTCCCCATGCTTTCTCTTATTTTTATTTTATTTTTTTTCTCAGCAAAAAAGGGGGGAGAGAAAAGGAAAAAAAAAAGGGTCGAGATCGGAGAGGAGGTCCTTTTTTTCGTCTGGTGAAACCCCCTTAGAACCCGAATTCTTTTGTGAAACCTTCCAAGAACTATGTCTTTTTAGTCATAGAAATCCTCGAAATATCGAATTTCTTCAACATCTGTTTTGGGTTCGAAGTATACACGAATTCGGAGTTCTTAGTATCTCGAAGAAAATCTGAAGTGTTCGAGGTTAGATTTGAGACCCCGTACCCACTTCGCTGCACCCAAAAAAAGGTAATCTTTTTGTTCTTCCAATATTTTTTCTTCCTAGTTTTATGTCAGTGTATTTTAATTCTCGGCTCTGTTATGTGCATTTTACTTCCTAGTTCTATTATTAAAGTCTAGTTTGTTGGGTTTAGTTGTTTTCATGATGAGTAACTGAGGTCGTTAGTTCAGTAATCTTCCTTCGTTTCACTTTAGTTCAGTTCTGTTTCCCTTACTGTAATGCCTTCTTACTTCAGTATTTCTGCAGATAAATGAATCAATATGTTAGATTTCGTTTTATCTCTGATCTTAGTTTGGTTGCTGTATAAGTATAAAAAATATGAAATTATTTGTTGGTTATTTGTTTTGCAAATTTATTTAAGGCATGATACTGCATTTTCTTATGGCCAGGCATGAGAGTACGTTTTTGTTATATGTTGAGTTCCATTGTGTTTGGATGAGTTCGTAGCCTTGCTCTCTTTTCTTCTTCCCTGATCAAAAGCCTATCGGAAATGCCTCATAATATTCAGTTATTTGCTTGATCTGGGACATGTGATAGAGGTATAAAATATTAACCCCGGGTTCAATTTGCCTTGTTTTACCTTCAGTGAGAGAAGTCCAACACTCTTTATGTGATGCTTGAATAAGTTTTAAGTCCCAATCTGTCAGTCCTTTATTACAGATTTATTCTTCGTTTCAGGTTTTATTTTAAAACTAAGGATTGATGTTTGTTCTCTGTTAAATAGTGAGTGATTTGGCTCCCAGTCTGTGTCCTTCCTTGAGGGTCTAGTTCTTTCTCAAAAGATAAGATTTTAGTAACCTGGATGTGAAATGATAGAGTTCTAAAAGGGCAGAGACCTCAGTAGGTCGAGCCAAAGGTTAACCTCCAGGGTTGGGTTTCAAATGTTAAATCACCCTAAGAAAGAATGAGTTATTCTGAACTTGTCTACTTATACAAGTGTGTAATGATATTTTGTGTTTGACATGCTATTCCATTAAACTACTGTGTTGAGATGTTCGGCTAGAAAACAGGCTGCCTTGTAACATGTTCAAACCCTTTAAGTTGCCTTTATTTCGGTCGAGACACATGATTTGGGATTTAAGAATGGAAATTCGTTCTCTCTTTAGCTAATTACCTTGAGTACTTCTTTGTTGTAAAATCATAAGTTTGGGTTTGAGATCAAGTTTAAGACTTCTTCAATTGATTAGATAATTTTTATTTTTTAGACTTTCCTCAACTGATACAGTAGTATTATGGAATGGCGAGGCAGCCTTGCCTTGTTGCACATGATAGTTTGCTAGTAATGAATAGTGATCTTGTAATCAGTTCTGCTAGGCACTTCTTTTGCAATTTAGGAACTGAACCGAACTGTTGCTATAAAAAAAAAAAACTGGAATTTGCTCCAGTGATAATGGCGGTCTTTAAAGTATATAAGTTGTTGAAATAAGAAAAGAGGCCATTATCTTGCTGTTGAGTATGTTGATTCGCCGTTGGCATATTCGCTGGTTGCTGCTGGTATTCAGAATCGTATTTTATTTTAGAAAAAAATAGTGAGGGAACAGAGGGTTAAAATCTGTATGAATGTTATGTCGATTTTTGCTTGTTAAAATTTGTATATGCTTTGTGCGTCGCAAGCACGTTGTGTTTGGATTATGTATACTCAAATATACATATTATATACATAACCCATTGGTCTGTTTTTATTTATATTTTACATGTTTACCTTATTCGTTGAGTGTATACTAATCCTTTTCCTTTTACCTTTTGCATGAACCTCGCATACGAATCCGATGGACTTGTTCTCCTTCCGCATTCGGTGTTGGGCTAAAAGCCCAACATAATCATCTCGAGTCATCCCCAGTCAGTCCAGATCCGTAGGCAGCAAAATGTTAAATTCTGTGCCAAAGCCCAGCGGTGGAAATAGTTGCTGCAGTGGCCGAATGGGCCAGATCCATTTGCCTTGCATTTATTCTTTCTTTTATGCATGACTTAACTCTTTATTTTAGTTAAAAGAATCCTAGTGAATTAGCGGGGTTAGTTTTTTTTGGAATAATAGGTAGTTAACTTAAAGAAAACCAATAGTTAATTACCTAAGATTTCTTCTTCTCTTTTGTTAAATTATTCATAGTATCTAGAATATTTATTTTCATTAAAATAATTGACTCAAATAGCATGAGCACATGTTTTAAATTAAAGGACTCCTTTTGTTTCTTTATTATCTTAAAATTGGAAATGTGGTGGATATGCCAAAAAATGAATTCAAGTATATTTTATAAATAAACTTTTCAAATTTAGAATCAATCACACATCATTTTAGCTAAGCATAATTAATAAAGTTAATAAAAAGGAAGGAAACTTATGCCCCTTTTCCATCATATTTAAAGAAAATAAGTCTAGGCATTTCTGTATCAGCATATTGATACAATATAAGTTTTTATTTAAAATTCACATCAGCTATTTTGTATTTTTGTTCATACTCTTAGATCGCAAAAAAAAAAAAAGAATCATTAATATCTCACCATTTGAGTTGTTTCAAATATTTATCAAATACAATATAAGTTTTTATTTAAAATTCACATCAGCTATTTTGTATTTTTGTTCATACTCTTAGATCGCAAAAAAAAAAAAGAATCATTAATATCTCACCATTTGAGTTGTTTCAAATATTTATCAAAACACTGCACAAACTCGCGTTTTCCTCTACTTGTATATTCTATGCAAATCTTATTTTTAAATAGCATTATTATTTAAAGCTTTAGCAATTTTTTATAAGTTTTATTCGAGATGACATTTAAAATCTTCTTTTATGCGAATTATTATATTTTCTCTAACTCTTATCTTAAGCAACATTCTTATATTTTCTTTAAATTTTAGCAATATTTACAAGCTATTTTCTTGAATTTTAAATATTATATTTGCATCTTTAACCCTAATTAATTAACTTAAGTTTGGCCGGACAACCGTAGTTAACGGATTCTAAAGGATGCCTAACCCCTTTCCTTTAGGATAATATAGAACCCTTACCTAGAATCACACTGATTAAGCAGACTATTAACGGAGGTTTAGTTAGCTTTACCTTAGTTAATAATTAGGTGTCCTAATTCACCGTGAAAATCAATTAGGTGGCAACTCCTTTAAAATAAAGCAATATGGGAATCTCCAATATGTTGTACTCCGCTCTAACCCGGTTAAAATGGGGTATAACAAGCCTAACTACAATTTAACCATAACAATGACAACCTCAAATAGCCATATAATCACATGAGATTTTCCACGAAAAACCTTATCAAAACAACCCACAACATCAACTATTATATGCAAGGAAACTGCTCTAATTTCACAACAAGTTCTAACATGATTTAAACTTTCCTTTCACCTTTTACACATAATCCATAACATTAATAACAACAACCATCCATGTACAAGAAATTACTTCAATTTCGTTTCAATAGCAAACCCAAAACAGTCCATCAACACTACAACATCGAAATACAATTTTCGACCTTTATTCCACAAAATTACAAACACATGGAATCGAGTGTAATTTTTACCATTGACAACAACCCCTATACATGTCAATAACCATATTTCCAGCCCTTCAACATAAACAAATTATCTACAAATATCATACCATAATTATGACAACACTAATCAAACTCAACCCAATTAAAACAACTCCAAATCTGCCCACTTTTAACGCCAACTTTAATCAAACAATTTTTCTTACTTCCAACTTCACATAATACAACTTAATAGATCCATTACAACATCATTAACTCCAATCTTATAACAAAAGAAAACGAAATCTTACCTTAACAAGTTGGCTTCTTAATTTGGCTAGAAGTTGTGAAATGAACTAATACTTGTTCTTGTTGCTCCAAATGACTAATCCACGTTATTATAGCCTTCCTAACTGGTTGGAATACTTTGAAAAATCTGATTTTGAATCAACAAATTTGAGCTCCAGTTTGCTAGCCATGGCCGAATGCCATGGCTTTTGTTTTCTCTCTCTCTCTCTCTAGCTTATTGTGGAAGATGAAAATGAGGGTTTGGGCACAGATTTCCCACTCAAGGCTTGAGCCAATTAAATTTGGCCACATGTCTTGGTGGGGCCCACTTAGTGCACTAGTGACTTGTTTAATGAATAATTAAATTTTTAATCCCACTTAATAATCTAATCATGGTAAATTAATCCAACTTTCCATTAATATTTTTACACTAAGTAAAATTTATAAACAATTCATGTTCTAATAGAAACCGGAAATTAAAGATTTCTACTTCGTGTCCGAAAATGATCCCGTCTTTAACTTGAGTCGATTATTTTGCGAATAACTCGATGTATAAAATTACGGGATATAACAATGATGGCCTGGGAATTCTTGGATGTGGGCTATAACAATCTTAGTGGTGAAATACCAAAGTCATTAGATGCTCTTGTGTATCTCAAATACTTGAACATCTCATTTAATAAAACTCAGTGGAGAAATTCCCAGCGGTGGTCCTTTTTCTAACTTCACCGGCCAATCCTTCCTGTCCAATGGTGCACCCTGTGGTGACTCCAGGTTTAATGTGAAGCCATGTCTAACCAAATCTACAGAGAAGTCAAGAAGAAGAAGAGTGCTTATAGCTTTATGTACTCTTTTGGGGATTGGATTACTACTTGCATTGGCCGTTGGATATGTGGTGTTAAGAATGCGAAAGATAAAGAAGAAAGCAAGTCAAGCAGTTTTGTCTCAAAGAAAAGGGCATGAAAGAATTTCCTACTATGAACTTGAACAAGCGACCAAATGATTCAATGAAAGTAACTTGCTTGGTACGGGGGGTTTCAGCATGGTCTACAAAGAGATACTTAAGGATGGTACTCTTTTGGCAGCAAAGGTATTCAATGTGCAATTGGAGGGTGCATTCAAAAGTTTTGATACAGAATGTGAGATATTGCGCAACCTCTACCATCAAAATCCTAGGAAAGTCATCACCAGCTGCTCCAACCCTGACTTTAAAGCCTTGGTATTGAATACGTGCCGAATGGGACTCTTGAAAAATGGCTATAAGTCATAACTTTTTCTTAGATATGTCACAGAGATTAAATATAATGATAGATGTTGCATCTGCAATTTACTATCTCCACAATGGTTATTCAACACCTGTGGTGCATTGTGATTTGAAGCCAAGCAATGTCTTGCTAGGTCAAGAAATGGTTGGCCATGTCAGTGATTTTGGCATTGCAAAATTGCTAGGTGCAGGGGATACTTTCGTTCAGACAAGGACAATTGCACCATTGAATATATTGCTCCAGGTATTATTAATTTTAAAGCTTCCTCATATCCTTACAGAGTACCCAAAACATTAATTCTTTCCCCCAAGGTATAGTTTGGTTATCATTGTTTTGGCATATTCCTCAATAATTAACTAGGAAGCTTTTCTAATTATTTTCGACCGTTGTAGAGTATGGACAAGATGGAATAGTATCCACGAGCTGCAATGTTTATAGCTTTGGCATCTTGATGATGGAGACGTTTACAAGAAGGAGACCAAGTGATGAAATATTTGCCGAAGACTTGAGCATACGACGTTGGGTTAGTGATTCTTTTCCAAGTGGAATTCATAAGTTGGTGGATGCTAATCTGGTACCGCCAGGCGATGTACAAACCGACCGAAAGATGCAATGTTTGTCATCTATCATGGAATTAGCTTTGAGTTGCACTGCAGTGACACCTGATGCAAGAATTATCATGGAAGATGCTCTTTCTGCACTTGGAAAGATTAGGCTTCAGTTTGTCAATAACTGTACAAGTACTTGCTGACGGTAAGTAGCTCATTTATTGATTTCAATTGTTTTGACGATATTTAAGATGGGCGAGAGAAGAGAGGAAAGTAATGTGAATAATAACAGTATGTTGTCAATAACAATCAAGATTACTCCATGATGAATGTAAGTAATAATCACACTACATCCGCGACGAAACTACCTACCATGATGTACGTGAGGTGTTCTATCATTTTCCATAATAGACTTTAGCGAATACTTCTGAGTTCTGACTTCTGACGCGTTAACAGGCAGTGTAATTCAAGATTTTCAGGTTGCTAAGGAGAATTGAACATTTTGTTCATCTCCAGGATAAAACTTAGTACTTGTGCTTTCTAAACGCCACGGTTTCTTCGTGCGACTCTACTGTTCTGTATTCTGCAACGACAATAAGATGTTTGTAAATAATGGTAGTGCGATTATTTAACAGAAAGCGAAATGGAAGAAGAATCATTTGGCAGTAGTAATTTCGTTGCCAGAAGGTTACATTTCAGTGCGGTGAACTTTTCTTGAAGCCTTAAGAATCATCTCCTTTGCAGAACATATACTTCAGTTATAGAAGCAGTAATGATACTTTAGACTGTAGATATCCAGCATGACATTTATGAAAACAAAAAAGGTCTTAAAAAGCTGTTTTCTGTACCAAAATCGTCATTGCACGCACATAATTACTCATGATCCCTCTCACTTAAGTACCAATTATTACATATCTTGCTGAACTTTTTAAAATTACTCTCAACTTTGTTCAGATGAATTAACTTATTTTAACAAAGTAGAATTTAGCACCATGGTAGACTCTGAAGATATAGCATCTCTGACTTGAATCAGAGAACATCTCTAAGAAAGTTTCTCGTTTTACTCTAAACATCAAATGAATTTTTTGCTGAACCAAACAGTTTATTTTAAAAACACTAAATGAAAGAGTTGAATTTGACAGCACAATTACCTCTTCCTTGCCCATGGGCGTTTTGTCTTCGCCATTTGGTGTCAATATTTATCAGTTTGCTTGCAAATGCACAAAAGATTCATAAGTCGACATAGCACTGCGAATATATATAGCACAACGGATACACGATGGATTTAACGTTTCTCTCCAATACAGATTCTTTCCGCAAATGTTAGAAATTTAATACAATGTAATATCATATATGTGGTTGGTATCAGGACGGATCTATGTGGAAGGGCGAACTCCTCGGTTGAAACTCTCTATATATATGTCCATATGTATAAAAAATGCTACAAATATTAAACTTGCCACCCATAGTAAGAAGTGAGCGTCTGGTGCCACTAGCAAAGGACTAAATATTTAACCCCAAGTGACTTAGTTCGATTCAGGCTTGCTGCAAATTTTGCTTTCTTGCAAGTACACGTTTTACTCTTTTTCTTTCTGCAAGTACAACCTGTCTTTACTTTAGTTAATTTTTTTTCTTTTTCTTTATATTTTCTTGACTTGCTATTCCTTAGTTATCTTAGTTGACTCTGTCGAACGGATGTCTTCACTTGAGCTCTTCTCTTTCCTTTTTTCCTTTTTCTTTAATTTCTCTTGACTTGCTATTCTTTATTAATTCTAGTTGGCTCTTTTTTGGTTTAAATAAATTTTGACTTTTTTTGAACTTTCTCTTTCTTTAAGTACCAGACTCGAAGAGTACAATTTTTAAAAAGTTACATTAATATAAATAAATATATGTTCGAAAAGTAAATTATAAGTTTAAAAAGATTCTATTTTAAAAAAAAATAATGAATGTTGAGGCTAAATTTTTTGGTTCTCAAATACATATGTGCAATAACACACAACAGGCAATGGAGTGTGAATATATTGAGGTAGCATAGGAAGATGGTTTTTTTTTTTTTTTTTTTTTTTTTTTTAAGGAAGATGGTTTATACAGGTGTTTCTAACATAGAATTTTTTTTATTTCTCAAACTAGAGAATAAGGCCTTTTATCTGTTCAAACAAAAAAAAAAACAAAAAAAAATTAGACAACTTAAGAATCTTTAATCTCAAGGTATTTAAAAAGAGCATAACTAAATAAATCTGCATATTTGATCAATTATCTATATAAATAAAAAAGATGCATCGTAACCGAAGCCCAAAATTGAACATACCGATCCATTTATCCTAGTTGCGACACCTGAAACCTTCAAATCCTAGATTGCCTCCGGTTGGTATATAGTATTTGCGACCCATTACTGCAAGAAAAGAAAGAGCTGATACAAGCTTTTTACTTTTAAAAGTGAAGTTACAGGATCAACTTTATCAAGAATAGCCCGTTTAGATTAGCCGGAAAAAAAAGGTAGTTTTTAAACATAAGTGTTTAAAGTACTTTTCAGTGCTGAAAATTATTGTATAAATAAGCAGTTACGTATTTGGATAAAAGTGTTTAAAGAGTTTTTAGAAGTAAAGGTAGTATTGAAATTAATAGAAAGTATAAGGAATAAAAGGGTAAAGTTGTTGATCAAATCAAAATGACTTTTAAGCCCCCCAAAAAAAATGGAGTTAAGCAACTTCTTGTATTTTATTTATTTTAAGCACTTTTTAACTTAAGTTAAGTTGTTTTTTATTTTTGTCAAACACTCAAATAAATTAAAAATGACTTATAAACTGGTTTGACCAACTTATAAGCCAATCCAAACGGGCACTTATACGTTAACGAACAGAATTTATTATCTTGTACTTCTAACAAGAAGTTCTTAGTTGTTATAATTGTTAGTCATCTATTCAAACTTCAAGTGGAAGACCCATTGACTGAACGAAGATGGAAGAAAAAAGATTTTGAAAACTGAAAAGGAAGGCAATGGCCCTTTTTCTGTACAACCATGAAAGTAAATGTTGAACCCGAAACTACCTTTGAGATGCACACAGGAAAACGACATTTCCGATTAGTTAAGCTAATCTCTACTTTTTAACCAGGGACAGTTCCTAGTCTTAGCTTAAAAATTATTCTACTGATATTAGACCTAATTATTGTTAAGGGAACAAGTTCACATTTAACCATCCTCTTTAATCAAGAATGCATGATGCTTAACTTACATCTTAGAGTAATAATATAGTTCTTGGAGTTTATGACATGTCATGCCATACCGTCCTCTGTAAAACTTGGCTTTATAAAGAATGTGTGACATATGCCCAGTGGAGGAGCCAGGATTTATGCCAAGGGGGTTTAAAAATATAAAGAAGCCATAAATGAAGAAGCTGAGGGAGTTCAGTTTGTCACACCACAATCTTGATAGGGCATGATGGGTACTCGACCCTTACTTAGAGCCGAGCGAACCCACTGGTTCTCGTTATACTCATAATCTCACAGGACTCTTAAGTCATGAAATGAAACGCATAATGGAAGCTTTTCGAAAACATTCCTTTCGTCTTTCTCGAATCAAAGAAAAATATGTAATTATATGAAATTCGTGACATAATGCATAATGATACATCGGCTTGCAGAGTCGCTTACAAGACTAACATGCTATATACGTAACCCTGTCTGCAAAGTCTCTAACATCAATCAAGATACCATAACATAGATACTCTGACTCGGCAACACTCCGGAAGGAAATGGAGCTCGCTAATCCAGCTGGAACATCTTCTAGCAATATCCTCTACTCATCTGTATACACCTGCGTGGCATGAAACGCAGCGTCCACAAGAAGGGACGTCAGTACGAGCAATGTACTGAGTATGCAAGGCGGAAGGAGAAACAAATTAGCCATACACTAAAGATGAGAAGAATAAGAATCAACCTGGCATTTCTGAACTAGCGATGGAAATTTAGCATGTGTATACATACCTCTTCATCTTCTTGCAATCTTTACTAAGTTTGTATACCCTACCATAGTCCTGGTTACATTATTATCAAACGTTATCTGAATATGTGTTGCGGCATGCAACCCGATCCATATATGATACATGTCTCTCTCTATACTCTCGCATGCTTAACCATATCTATGTACAGTACTGTGCCTTTATCTCACTAATCGTCCTATGCTAACTGCTCAACTGATCAGTGGTAACTGCCCGACCGGCTGCAGTCCGGTGGTAACGTCCCGTCCGATTATCGCCCGACGGTAGAGCGCAACTGCCCGACTGATCAGCGGTAACTGCCCGACCGGCCGTAGCACGATGGTAACTGCTCGACTGGCTGCAATCCAGTGGTAAATATATACATCTGCCCAACTGGTCATAGACCAGTGGTAATAACTGCCCAGACATCCCGCGTCCGAGATGATATCCAGCTGATCAGGTGGCTATGCGTATATAACGCCTCACCCTTTTTCCCATATTCCCCATATACATATACATATATCACATATATACATATATCATATATATATATATATATACATATATCATATAAGCAGCATGCATGAGGGCCCAAGAAAAGCTATAACTCTATCGGAGTGACGTAAGGTCGGTAATCTCCAATTATATTATGGAATAATCATCGCTCTCTCTCACCTTGAAGGAACAATTATTTTAAGGTGAGGCCACAACAATGAATAAAATTGAGAAAGTTAGGAAAATAGCTCAATATTCTCATAAAAATATCAATCTCATAACTTGAGGCATTTATCTTTAAACACATCATCATCATACTCGTTGTAGAAAATATTCTCACTTTTACCATCATCATTATCATTGTAAAAATATGTTCGTCGCTATTATCACAAGAGCTCACATAATCATAACCTTTGGTTTGAAAAATACGAGCATTTTGGAAAGACATTTACGGGTTATCGGGAAAGGAATCATGCTTAGGAGTCATAAACATCTAGCTTTTGAAACAAAGACGTTATGAAAACATTTATGAAACCGTACCATAGGAATCATGCATTCGAAAGAAAGGGAAGCCTTAACATATCTTTTGGTCGCCTTAGCTTTGACTACTCAATGCTCGTCTTAGTCCTTCAAATAAATCTCTTTGGAATCTGCCGAAATTTCGGCAGCATCTCCCCTATTTATATGCCTAACCCCAAAATAGTAATTCAGCAACCAACAACAACAACATCAATACCAACATTAATCATAATATCCTCGATACCAAAATACTCCATAAACATCCCATGTGGGGTTTATCCCAAATTTCCACTAACAAAACTATTATACGGCTATATGACAATTTTATCTCCGTAAATAAACTAAAATAAACATTAATAATAGGAGATTCATACCTTATTTTAGTTAACACGGCGATATCGTTAATATCCACCGCAAAACCATGCTAGAATCACCTCTATACGTGTATCCGAGCTTCGATTAATACTCCGTCGCTTGAAAATTGCTTACTTTTGGTTTCCCTCTCTCTCTCTCTCTCTCTCTCTCTAAAATCTGGAAATTTCCAGCAAAATCTGATGAAAAAAAGGGGTTATTACCCTTTTTATACTGTAGCACGCGTTTCTGTTCTGTCAGCTGAACTTGTAACGTCCATAATTCTCTACTCCGATCTCCTATCGACAAGAGGTTTATTGCGTTGGAAACTAGACTCGACGAACTTCATTTTAGGCTTTTGAAACACCTTAAAACACTCATATGCTAAGAGATATTCGTCTCCCAAGTTGGTCTAAAATTGCTCCTCATATTTTTCTCCAAGGTCCGACAAATTTAATTTTCTTGATTCACTTGCCCTTCAATCCTTTCATGGCTTACTATATGAACCTAAATCCTTATAATCATAAGTTAAACACATATAAGCTCGAATCTCAACATACGAAAATGCGGGGTGTAACATTCAACGTCTACTATATATACATAAAAAATAATTTTCACCTTGTACATACAGTGCAATTTTTCACCAAAGGGGGTCACCGCTCTTACTAGGTCCGCCACTGATATGCCATCTTCTTCTAAAACTTAAAGATAAAATTCAATTAAAAAAGACACATACTTTGGGGAGCAAATCCTAAAAGAATATGTAAATTAAAGAATAGTGCATATGTTAAGAGTGCAAATGCAAAGAGCCCTTTAACGCACTTCCTAGAAAGCGATAAACCTCAATAATGCGCCAAGTAACCATTCAATTGTCATGTCAAATAGTCTCCCCTCACAGTTTTTAAAAACTTTAACGCGCTTCCTAGAAAGTGATAAACCTCAATAATGCGTCTAGTAACCATTCAATTGTCATGTCAATTAGTCTCCCCTCACTGTTTTCAAAAAGATAAAAATCTTTGTCTACATCCAGTTAGGAACTCCCGGGAAGGGAGGGGGAGAGGGAGGGGGGGAGGGGGGACTTGACTGTTGACTGACTTTCACAAAAAATTCTTAACCAAAAAACACTCTGAAGACTAACAATAGTATAGGGCCTCCAGGTTGCCTGTAGCGTAACCGATGCCATTTTCCAGTTAACAAAAATGTAGCACCCTGACCCTGTTCTAAAATATAGTTTATGTTAGAATAAGGATGAATAATTTGCAATTTGTACCCCCAACATATATATCCTTTCGTAATTTATACATTATTCTATTTTTTATAATTATTTGCACCCTAATCTCCCTATTTTTTTTTTTACAAAACCATAAAAAGGTCATTTTCTCGGCTATTTATGAGGGCAAACTAGGAAAGCAGAATTAGGAAATACAAAAAAGAAGGTTTAAACTTTAAACTGGAAAACAAAAGCAAATATTGAATCAAAGATTTCTTGACTGTTGACCGACTTTCACAAAAAATTCTTAACCAAAAAACACTCTGAAGACTAACAATACTATAGCGCCTCCAGCTTGCCTATAGGGTAATCAATGCCATTTTCCAGTCAACACCCTGACCCTGTTCTAAAATATAGATTATGTTAGAAAAAGGACGAATATTTTGCAATTTGTACCCCCAACATATATATCCTTTCGTAATTTATAAATTATTCTATTTTTTTAAAAATTATTATTTACAGCCTAATCTCCTTAATTTTTTACAAAACCATAAAAAGGTCACTCTCTCGACTATTTGTGAGGGAAAACTAGGAAAGCAGAATTAGGAAATACAAAAAAGAAGGTTTAAACTTTAAACTAGAAAACAAAAGCAAAAATTGAATCAAAAAATTTCACAAAAAAATTCTTAGCCAAAAAACACTCTGATGACTAACAATAGTATAGGGCCTCCAGCTTGCCTGTAGGGACCAATGCCATTTTCCGGTCAACAAAAATGTAGCACCCTCACCCTATTCTAAAATATAGTTTATGTTATAATAAGGACGAATAATTTGCAGTTTGTACCCCCAACATATATATTCTTTCACAATTTATCATTATTCTATTTTTTATAATCACTTGCACCCTAATCTCCTTAATTTTTTACAAAACCATAAAAAGGACATTTTCTCAATTATTTATGAGGGCAAACTAGGAAAGCAGAATTAGGAAATACAAAAAAGAAGGTTTAAACTTTAAACTAGAAAACAAAAGCAAAAATTGAATCAAATACATCTGCTGCATTCAAATACACCAAACTCTCAATTAGTCTTTCTCCCGTCCAGTTGCAGCGTTACTCTTCAATAACTCTTTAGACATTTTTAAAGCGAGAAATATCACTATACTTTGATAGAGTAGAAAGACAAGAAACTGATTTTTCATTTGTTCCATCGGACAGTTTTGAACTTAATTAACAAAATGCAAATTGGTCTCGGCATTTCCATTGAAGCAAAAGCCACTGAGGCATGCCACGCTAAGTTTTAAACTTTTCCAGAATGAGATTAATTTTCATTTAAAGTTTGATTGTACTTGGATTGTAGTGAAGAGACTTATACATATGAAGTCTGATTAGTATTTTTGCGTATGAATGATCCATTACCGATTCTTACAATTTCAATAACGAAGAACACAAAAGATCAAGGTACATGTCGAATTATTGAAGCCATCGATCATTAAATGGTATTTCTGTTGTATTCTTGGCTTGGGCTAAAACCCAAACCATGCACAGTACACCTGTGGGAGAAGGTGAGAACAATACCTACCTGCCACTTTCTGAGGATTAAATACATTGTATGAAAATTAATTGTGTTTTTTCTATTTTACCCTCATAAGTAATGTAATATTACCTTTTTATGAATATGCAAGAAACTAAGGAAATTATGGTGCATATCATTTTAAAAAAAAAAAAAGTTAAGATGTAAATCGTAAAACAGTAGGCATGTAACATGTTAGGGGTGCATATTGCAAATTACTAATAAGGACTTCAAACGTGTTTTCAAATAGCATGGCTAGAGTTCCTAGTTCATAAGTTGTTGGAATATACAATTTTAACTTTGTTTTACTTCGACATTTTGTTCCTCTTTCTACACTTCTTTGAATTTCGGGCTCTTCAAGGATGATCTTGACAATATTCAGTCTTGCAAATTACTTTTGGAGATTACCATACACTATTAAAAGCCCACATATGGTGAATGATGCACCTCAATTTTTCATGTCAAAGAAATGACAAAAATTCCATGAATACAGAATTCAGTTGGGGTGTGTGTGTGTGTGGGGGGGGGGGGGGGGGGGGGGGAGCAAGTAGCAGAAACTAGAAAAGAGATAATGCCGTGATTGGAGGAGCTGGACTGTTGACCAAGTCTCACTAATACAACTTGTAGTATTAAAAATTGACACTCTTGTCTTAACACTCCAGAGAATAACACAGTACATTGATATCATTAAATAGTTTATCCGACATCATTGCTTCACATAATTCATTCTTGTTTTAGGAAAAGATAAACCTGCTTTGTATAGTTATGGGAAGAAGTTGCAATATTCTCTTTGCTCTTTCAGTTTTCATTCTGCATCATGACCATACTTCACTAGCTATTGTTCCCAATATTAGCACCGATAAAGCTGCTCTACTTGCCTTGAAATCTCACATTTCTTTTGGTCCCAACAACATCTTAGCAGCCAATTGGTCTTCTTCCAGCCCAGTTTGCAGCTGGGTTGGAATCACTTGCAGCTCCCGCCACAAACGAGTGACTGCTTTTAATATTTCTAGCATGCAACTTCATGGTACCATTCCTCCAAACCTCGGAAACCTCTCATTTCTTGTTTCCCTTGACATTAGTTACAACACTTTCCATGGGGATTTGCCAGAAGAGTTGGTTCATTTGCAGAGGTTGAAACTGATTGATGTCACAAGCAATAACTTAACTGGTGGCATTCCATCATTTTTAAGTTTATTGCCAAACCTTCGCATTTTGCGGCTTTCAAGCAACCAATTTTCAGGGAAAGTACCATCTTCACTTTCCAATCTAACAAATCTCGAAGTATTGAGAATAAAGCAAAATTTTCTCGTAGGAGAGATCCCTCGAGAGCTCGGTGATCTTCGTTACATGACTGCTTTAAATCTGGAATCTAACCACCTTACTGGCTCTATACCACCATCAATATTTAACATTACAACAATGCGAACCATTTCTCTTTCCGGAAACAATCTTACTGGTAAGCTTCCAACAACTATATGTGACCATCTTCCAAATTTGAAAGGGCTTTACCTCTCAAGCAACTCCCTAGATGGCGTTATTCCACCAAACATACAAAAATGCAGAAAGCTGCAAATCTTGTCGTTGTCTGTCAATCAGTTCACTGGAACTATACCAAGAGAACTAGCGAACTTAACAGCACTTATAGAATTATTTCTTGGGGTACAACACTTGGAAGGTAGTATGACATTTACTTGCAAGAAATTTGACATTTTCTTCTTTTTCACTCTTTCACCAATTTTGTACTCATATATATTTCCCCACTTGACAGGAGAGATACCAGTGGAGCTAGGTAATCTTCAGAAGCTACAGCTGTTGAGTTTACCCGGATGTAATCTTATTGGTTCCATCCCCACGAGCATTTTCAACATGTCAGCACTGCAGATAGTAGAACTTGACGAAAACATGCTTTCAGGTCGTCTACCATCAGACTTAGGCAGTGGAATGCCCAGCCTAGAAGGAATATTATGTGCAAACAATATTCTGAGTGGGTATATCTCTGCTACTATCTCAAATTCTTCAAGACTCCGAATGGTCGATCTTTCAATCAACAGTTTGACAGGTCCAATTCCTCAATCACTTGGTAACTTAAACCTTGAGCTTTTGGACCTGCGAGCGAACAATTTTATTGGTGATTCAGCATTAAGCTTCCTGACATCTTTGACAAACTGTAGGAAACTAAAAGAACTCCGTTTTTCATATAACCCGTTGGATGGTGTTCTTCCTGCATCAGTTGGGAATTTCTCTGACTCTCTGCAAATTTTTGAAGGACAGAATTGTAAACTGAAGGGCATCATTCCTGAAGAAATTGGTAATCTTACTGGAGCAACAATATTATCTCTTTTTAACAATGAATTGACTGGATATATCCCAAAAACTATTCAAGGTATGTTGAACCTTCAAGAACTTTACCTAGATAGCAACAAGATAGAAGGAATCATACCAGACGTTATCTGCAATTTAAAGAATCTTGGAGCATTATCCTTGACAGAAAATCAGTTTTCTGGCTTGGTGCCACCATGCTTAGGAAATGTTACCAGTTTGAGGAAACTTAATCTAGCTTACAACAGACTGAATGGGAGCTTATCTGCAAGCTTGGGGAGCCTTCAAGATCTCATAGAATTCAATGTTTCGTCCAATTTATTAACTGGACAAATTCCTCAGGAGATCGGAAATTTAAAGGTTGCAACACTCATCGATCTATCAAAAAATAATTTTCTTGGTAAGATCCCTAGCACCTTAGGGGGTCTAGATAGATTGATAAAACTTTCTTTTGCGCATAATAGATTAGATGGGCCTGTTCCTGATTCATTTGGCAAAATGCTGGCTTTGGAATTCTTGGATTTGTGCTATAACAATCTTATTGGTGAAATTCCTAAGTCATTAGAAGCTCTTGTGTATCTCAAATACTTGAACTTCTCATTTAATGAATTCAGTGGAGAGATTCCCACTGGTGGTCCTTTTGCAAATGCTACAGGCCAATCTTTCTTGTCAAATGATGCGCTTTGTGGTGATTCTAAGTTTCATGTGTCACCATGTGACATTAGATCTCCCAAGAAGAAAAAGGCAATGCTAGTTTTATACGTCCTTTCTGGTGCGGGCATGCTAATTCTTGCATTAGCCGTCGCATATGTATTTTTGAGATTGCGAAAAACAAAAAAGAATGCAGGTGTAGCAGATGTACCTTTGGTGAAAGGGCATGAAAGAATTTCTTATTATGAACTAGAACAAGCAACTGAAGGATTCAATGAGAGCAACTTGCTTGGTAATGGGAGTTTCAGCATGGTCTACAAAGGGATACTTAAGGATGGTACTCTTTTTGCACTAAAGGTATTCAATGTGCAATTGGAGGGTGCATTCAAAAGTTTTGATACCGAATGTGAGATGTTGCGCAACCTCCGCCATCGAAATCTTACTAAAGTGATCACTAGTTGCTCCAACCCTGATTTCAAAGCCTTAGTATTGGAGTACATGCCGAATGGGACACTTGAAAGATGGCTATACAGTCATAATTGTTTCCTAGACATGTTAAAGAGATTAGATATAATAATAGATGTTGCATCTGCAATGGACTATCTCCACAATGGCTATTCAACACCAGTGGTGCATTGTGACCTGAAGCCAAGCAATGTCTTGGTAGATCAAGAAATGGTTGGCCATGTCAGTGATTTTGGCATTGCAAAATTGTTAGGAGCAGGGGAGGCTTTTGTACAAACAGGGACGATTGCAACCCTTGGATATATAGCTCCAGGTACTAGAACTTTTTAAAGCTTCCTCACATCCTTTAAATTCCCAATACAATTCTTTCCCCTAGATATAGATTGGTACTCTCTGATTTAGCATATTCCTTGATAACTAGGAAGTTTTTCTGATCATTATGATTGCAGAGTATGGCCAAGATGGAATAGTATCCACGAGCTCCGATGTTTATAGTTTTGGCATCCTGATGATGGAGACGTTTACAAGAATGCGACCAAGTGATGAAAGATTTACTGGAGACTTGAGCATACGACGTTGGGTTAGTGATTCTTTTCCAAATGGGATCCATAATGTGGTGGATGCTAATTTGGTACAGCGAGGGGATGAACAAACCGACACAAAGATGCAGTGTATGTTATCTATCATGGAATTAGCTTTGAGTTGCACTTTAGTGACACCTGATGCAAGAATTAGTATGGGAAATGCTCTTTCAACACTTAAAAAGATTAGACTCCAGTTTGTCCATAGTCGCCATTAGGTGGAGTTAGACCATCCGCTCATGATTGATGCTTGATTATTTATGTCCGTTGTGTTATATTTAAGATGAATACAGTATTGTACTTTAGCTTGTGTATGCTCTCTTTTGCTTTCAAAACATCTCAGATTTCTTTCTACCGTATGCCAGCTGGAATGTTGATTTTCTTCCTACCTTTTCCAACTGCTAGAGTTGACACTGATCTAGTTATAATACATCCATTTTATCCTCTCTTTCGGAACAAGACTGAACAAATTAAGTTCTATGACGCCACCCTTATGTAATAGTTAAAGCAATATATTTTAACCAAATCAACAATTAAAAAGCAACAAAGGAAATTTAAATTACTTTTTTAAGATCAGTTTAAACTTTTTTTTTTTTTTTTACCAAAAGGCATGGCTGTACTCTGCCATAATCAGATTACACGAATGTTCAAGTTTGTAATTCACTAAAGATCGGGTAATAAAGAATGCCCTTAAATGCCGCCCAACTTTCCAAAATATTTACAAGTACAACATCATTTCAAGTTATGTAATGAGCTCAAAAAATCTAGCATGGCCTCTAAATCCCAGCCATGTTACACGCCAAAAAAAAAAAAAAAAAAAAAAAAAAGAAGAAGAAGAAGAAAAAGAGTAACAAAGAGATAGAACTGTAATTCATACACCTTATTTATGCCATCTCAGTTAGAGATCCCTGTTGACTTAACCGCTGGCCATTCTAATACCAGTGATTCTAGTTTGAGACACTGAGAATTCATTTTTATTGAAATTCCAAGTTAATTTCATAACCATCTTTTTTAACTTGGAAGCTCTAACTAGACTGAGTTTTCCCATTTTACGAGTGACTAGTGCAGTGGCAAATTTTGCGATATTTAATTTCTGTTATATAACATACAATTTTAATTTTAAGATAAAGAACAGAGGATTGAATATTGATATCCATTATACTATTGGAGAGATTATCAATAATATTGTTCAAGAAATAGATTCTGGAAAAGAGGTGTTTCAGAGGCTCCATTGCAAAATCATGCAGCCACAATAGAGGCTGACTTGGATACTGTTTTAGCGTCAAAACCAGTTGATGCTACAGTAGAGAAATCACCACTAGTGGCTCTTAATATTGGTGCTACTGATATGGAATCATCTGGGAAGCAATTAAATAGCAATGCAATAAAAAAACCAGGGCAACACCAAGATTTAGGGTCGATGCGTCACGAGTTGATTCGGGGCAAAAACTGATCGATACAGTTGATGTTAATGCTGCTGAAAATTCTGGGCAGCATGTTTCAAAAGTTGAAAACGAGAATAGAACTGGAGATTGGACATTGGTTGCACACAAAAATTCAGGGGGAAGTCGTATTGGTTCCTTGGCTAGTCAAAGTAATTTTCCAAGTTGGGGAAAGGGTGCGACGGGAAATGTTTAGTTGTGCGTCGATCCTAATTTAATACTACCAACTCAAAATGTTTTTGAACCAATGTCCGGTATTGAAAAATTTCAGCTAGACCATTGTGTGGAGAAAAATAATACTTTTGTGCAAGCTAATTTTACAAACGATTTGATTGTTTCGGATGAAAAACCAAACGAGGTGAGCAGATTCAGTTGAGGAAGAGGAGCATATTACTTCTCCTCTTAGGAGTAAGTTAAGTCCTCAAGCACCCGTATTTGTACCTTCAAGTAAGGCAAATCCAGGTATGACAATGAGAGATACATTGAATGCAATTGATAACTCTAAAAAGAGCTTGTCCATTACCACCAAGGATATGGGAGTATTGGCAAAGAGCCCTGAGCTAGGAGATGTAGTTTCAGGAGTTAATCCAACTACAACTTTTGATGTTGACTTGGGCTATGACATGTTCGATGGAGATGAGGAGGATGATATGCTGGACACATGCTTTGATAAGGTGGCTAAGGATGAGGATCTCTCACCTAGGCAACAAAGAAGTGAAAGCAACAAAAGCAAAAGGAAAACACATGGAAGACAGAATAGTTGGGATGGTAAGATGAATGAAGAATTTGTTCCAAGACACCTACTGATGCGACTAACAAAGCAGGATCATATGATAGTGTCAACAACTTCAACAAGATCCAATAAATCTAAGAAGAAATGATGAACTATCAAGTGTTGTTGGACAGATTTGAAGAAGAAGACAAGAAGAAAATACTTTAAGATACTTTAGACGGGCAAGAGATCTTTTTTTGGTCATACATATATAAAATAAAGTTTGAGGTTGGTAACTCAACTTTATTCTTGTTTTTTTTTTTTTTTTGCATTACTTAAGCATCCTTATTTGCAATATCATCATAGATTGTATTATAAACTATGTGATCATATAATACCTAGTTTTCTCTAGCTCTTATTTTCTTCATGCTTATTAATTAGTAGAGGTTCATTACCTCATTAGGGCCTAGACCTCCTTCCTTGTATTCTTCTCTTTGAGGTTTGCTTTAATTGATTAATAAAAATTAGCCCTAAACACCGCCTAGTGGATTGATTAAAAAGAGAGAGAGATTATCAATTATTATTGCCAGAAAAGTTACTAGCAACTCTTGTCGAAAGATCAACTTCATTCCATCTCAATTATAAAAGGATTGCAAAAGACATACACCCCTTGGAGAGACGTGGGTTTGCCACCATAGTACTCAGCCCAAAATTAAGAAATAAATTCAATTATAACAAAAATCAATAGCAACATATGAGGAAAATTGAACTTACAGGAAGCCGGAATTACACAGATCACAAACTCTTTACCATGGAGAAAAAAAAAACACAACAGTCAGCTACTTTTTATAGAGTAACAGATTTTTGGACACGTGCAACATTTGTTAATTGTTTCATGTATATGTCTTAAATTGCTTGCTTCGAAATTTTCTGAAGCTAAGTTTTGGCAAGCCAAAGTACAATGTTTATATATAATAAAACTTCAGACTCACGGGCCTTGAGTTGATTTTAAAACGGTTAAATTTTGTATAAAAAAAGAAAAACAGGATCTCTAAATTAAAATCAATAGTTATACTTAGTATTGGCTTTGGATTAAATTTTGCATTTTGTAGTCGGCTATCTGTGAACTTCGCCCCACTTTATCACAAGCTACGACCTATTAAACACCTAAAGTTGGCCGATATGCGTCAATTAAACACGCACTTCTCTTTTTTATTTTGATATGTTCTTTTTCTGATTGGTCTGATTTGCACATTTTTTGAGTCGTTGGCGAATTGCGATAAAAATAAAAAGGGGACAAAATTTTCCTCTGCAATAGTTCAGGAATAAAATTAACTCTTCCACCAATTCCCTATAGAATCATTTCCCTCTATGCAATTAAATTGGCTTATATTATTTTATTTTTCGCTTAACATTTGTCACACATTATGCAAAAGAAAATTAACGCACACTTCTCTTTTTTGTTTCGATATGTTATTTTCTGACTGGTCTGATTTGCGGATTTTTTTTTTTTTGAGCCATTGTCTAATTGCGTGAGCATTTTTGTGCTGAAAAAATAAAAATTGGACAAAAGTTTCCTCCTGAATAGTTCAGGAGTAAAATTAACTCTTCCAACAATTCCCTATAGATTCATTTCCCTCTATGCAATTAAATTGGCATATATTATTTTATCTTTCACTTAATAATTGTCACAAATTATGTAAAAGAACTTTAATATTCCGCAAGCTAATAGTCATCATTAAAGTTCACAAAATTAAAGATCTTAAAATTAATTAAAATCAAATTGAAAAAGTAAAATTATATTTTATCTATCAAATAAACCTGTAGAAAAAGTTTTTATTGACATTTTTATTTTATTTTTTCTAACTTGTTATTTCTATGAAACGAAACCTGCAGACCATAAATTCACCTTACAGGAAAGTATAATTGTGATAGAAGATATATGTACCAATACACAAAATTAAAGTTATAAGAAATAAATAATATACAAAATTAAAGTTATAAGAAATAAATAATATCTTCTCATTAGAAAGAAAATTAAAGATATATCAACTTTCTTTACGTAAAGTAGAAATAACCTGTCAAAAGTACAAGACAAATATTCGAATATTAAAACTATAGCACTATTTTACCAGGACAATAAACCACATTTAAAATTTCATCGTGATATATAAATATTGTGTGCCATCAAGAATGTAGCGAACGTTGATCTCATGAGTATTTCCATTTTAACCACCAACAATATATGTATATTTTTCTGCAAAAACAAAGAAGAGTACAAAAAGGATAAATTACTTTGGGGGGGGGGGGGGGGGGGGAACAAAAAGGATAAATTAATAAAATTTTAATAAAATGCCTGAAAGATGTTGAGTACATGACGATGGAGAGGAAGAGATTTGACGGAAAGAATCACTCTTTTCTTGCCCTTTTATAGTTGTACGTTTCTTGACTCTCATTCCTTGAACCTTTTAATCATGCATTTATCATTTGGATTAATTTACATTCATTACTCTTTTGAACCTTTCTGAATTCTACCGTTAGGCGGGCTAACATACATTTGATTAGTGTAGTAATTTATTTTCACTTATTCAACCTAAATAATAAAATTATAACTGAAGTCTTTTTATTTTTTTCCAAGGATTGCTATCAAAACTAAGTTTTAAGTGTCTACTTGTTTAAAGAGTATATTTAGGGTAGGTAATGGAAAAGACATAACTATTTTTACTTATCATGAAAGCTTTGATTTTGTGTACATTAATGACAGCATCCTAATGGCTTCAAAAATTAATTATGTAATTGGCTAAATTTATTATTTTCCTGATTGATTTCCCTATTATTAAAGATGGCATATGTAGATGACTCTTGACTTGTCTTTTACCGGATGAAGGAACATAGCTCTTGCACTTTGAAAATAATTTAAAATAAAAAGAATTGCTCCATTCGTTTACTTTTACTTGTCCATTATGGATTTTGCACACCTCTTAAAAAATAATAAATAAAGTACATAATTTACCGATGTACCCATATTAATTGGTGCATATTTTTATTAGACTTGGAAAATGATTTGAAGTGTGTAATTAATACTATGGGTAAAACAGAAAAAAGAAAATTGTCTTATCTTGATATGCTAAAAGTGACAAGTAAAAGTGAAAATCTATTTTTAATTTATTGGACAAATAAACGTGAACGGAGGGAGTAATTGGATAAAAGGTTTTAACAAAAATAAAGAGGTTTGTTGGCCTTAATAGAAGAGTTATTACTGAAAGTTGAAAAAACTCTAAAATATTAAATAAGCATTCCAAAGGTTGCAATAATTATGGAATATGAAAGCAATTCCAAAAAAAAAAAAAATGAATGGTCGAAGTACGTGAGAATGTATCCGGTCAAGTAATGGTACATTTCTCTTATGACATTTTAATGAAATAATATTGTTAATTGTAAGGTAATTTACTTTTTAACACAATTATTATTAATAATAGTGTTTAAGTGAAGGGTAAAAAATTTGTTCAACATTTTATGGGCATTTTAGTAATCTAACTTTCAACTTAGGAGCTTTTCACATTTAGAATTAGAATAGTATGATATGATGTAATTTATAGATGAAAGCATCCAGAGTCCAGACTATGGTGACTTTGCTGCCTTTAGTTTATTCATCTTCTGCAAGGTTTGTTACCTTCATTTCTTCAGAGTTTTACAACGTATCTCTACTTTCTTGTATTTAATTCAAAGAAGTCATTTATTTTTTTGGATTCTTTTCTACTTGAAGTAACGCAACATTATACGCAGAATTTTATGTAGGAATTAATTTGAGTATAGGAACATAGTGTTTGATTAAAGGGTAAAGTAGTCAATCAAATTTTGATTGACATTTTGTAAATTAACTTAAGACTTAGGAGGGTCTTCAGTGGCGTATGCAGAATTTTTTATAAACAGTGTTACCATATAAAAGAGTGAACAACTGGACTTAAGGATCAAATATATATTTAGAGATAGAATGATAGAATCAACTTCTTTTTTGACATAAAAGGTTTGTAATCATGTTTCCCTTTGACAATCTAGACTTTCTCATTTTTAATTCTAAAATTTGATAGAATTCGCGTACTTACATCAATAGGATATGAATTTTCATTAATTCAGTACCTACAATATGTAATCTCATTAAATATTGTGTTATGGATGCCTTCAAAAAATAAAATCAAACTCTGTTCTCAAAATGAAATTTTAACCATCTCGATATTAGCAAGACCTAAAATATCCGTAGCTCTTATGAGGATTTAAAACTGTAAAGTAATAATAAAACATAGGTAAATTTAAATATCAATATGATGAACCCTAAATAATTTCGTTGTACAAAGTAGAAAGACATAAAATTATTTTCATGAACAAATTGCAAGCACTTAATAAAATATTATAATGAACTAACCTGATGCGGCACGATAAGGAACGAGAAGAACTTATATTCTATAATTTGAAAAGTGGGCCGCCAACAATTATATTCTAATTGATAAAAGAACTTTTAAAGCTATGAGTTATGAGTTCTTTTAGGGTTTTAACTTTTAAGGCCAAAAACTTTCTACTCTCTCTGTCTCAATTTATGTATTTAATTTGATCCAACACGAATTTTAAGAAAAAAGAATACTTTTGAAACCTATGGTCTAAAACAAGTCATATATATTTATGTGGCTCTAAATCATTTCGTTAAGGATAAAAGGGAAGGATGTTAGAATAGATTAGAGAAGGACGTTGTATAGGCTTATCCTTCTTAATAGCTGAGCTACTTTTTGTGAATGCATAGATGGCTAGAGGTTTGGTCCATGTTGTAGCACCTCGTACCTTTAACGAAAGTTTTGACCACGATCCTAGACTTAGAAAATCAGATAAAGAATGTGGGAATTGAAATTTTCCTGTTTAGTTGTGATATGGTGGTTTACGCCCATGAACAGTGGTCGTATTCCAATTTACGCCCATGAACAGTGATCGTAAACTGAAACCAAGAATTTCTGAACATTCTGGAATTTGACATTTTGAGGTCATATGGTTAAATACGGACCGTATATCACTTTACGGCCCGTATTTCAAAACGTATTTGGAATTTGGGAAAACTTCCTTGATGAAAGTTGTAGAGCATTGAAATACCTTTCCAACTGTATCTTACGGGAGTCAAACGGACATCTGTGCAAAGAGTTATGGTCATTTTACTGAAGAGACGCAGTGCAGTCCGTATTGCAAAATACGGGCCGTATTGCAGTTTACGACCCGTGAACTGAAAATACGACCAGCACTATTCAGGTCGTAAATTGCAATTTCACAGGACAGTATATATTCATCCATACCAGTTCAACTCATTATTTTTCATTCCTTCAAACCCTAGAACGACTTCCTACTCTCCTCCAACATCAAAAACACCAAGGTAAGTCCATTCTAATTATTCCAAATCAATTCTAACAGATATCCTTGTAATCTAAACAAGAAATCATCATTCCTAATCTAGGGTTTTCAAGAAAACCCATCTCAAGATTCAAGAATCAAGATTTAGGAAATCTTCTCCAAAATTCAAGTCTTTAATTCAAGTTTTGGAGCAATTAAGGTATGTAGAACTTCCATCCACATGAGGGAATCTCTATGTTCTTCCCCATGCTTCGTTTCCTTGATATCCATGAAGTTCAAATCTTAGGGCATTAAACCCAACATATTGGTAGCCCGTATTTAAGTATTTATGTACATGAATTTTGTATCTATATTTGTTGTTGTATTCCTAATCTTCCATTACGGTTATTAGGAACCCTAGCTTGATCCATGAATCATGAATTCTTCCTCATGTGTTCTCATCATGTTCATATGAACTTTATGATTTTATTTTGCAAGTTACAAGCATGTTTTCAAGTCAATTACAAATATATGATTATGAACTATTGTATTACTCATAAATCAAGAACATGTTTACAAGCTATTTCATGAAACCATGTTTACAAGTTATTTCGTGAAATCATGATTACAAGACAAGTACAAGTTAATTCACGAAAGTCACGGGCTTTTTAGCCAACTATATTATGTTCATGTTTTTGGGAGTTACACAAATTACCGAGAAGGCTCAGATAGCCTGAAACTATGTAGCCACCATAGGACAAGGATCGCTCCGCCCAATTAGGACGATACCTTAATTTTACACTGAATGGATCCATCAGGCATGTTACCACCTTATACTCTGGCAAGGTATGAGGGCTCTGCTGGTCCGGCGAGGTACCAGACTCCACGTATCCACGTGGTGATATCATGTGTCGGTTTATGAAATGCTCTCCCTACTTATCATGTTTTTACTTATGTTATATATATACATATGTACTCATGCTCATGATCATGTCCAGGTTTTCAGTTTCAGTTTTTATCATGTTATTCCATGTCCCATGTTGTTTCTTTCGGTTGCTTTACATACCAGTACATTCAATGTGTTGACGTCCCCTTTTATTGCCCGGGGGCCTGCATTTCACGATGCAGGTACGGATTTACAAGACGACGCTTCTTCTCATTAGGATTTGCACGTACCAGCTTATTGGTGAGCCTCATCTCATTCGGGGTTTAGACATTGTATTTCTTTATTTAGTCAACTTTTGTTTTATGATTAGCTATGTATCTAAGGTATGCTGGGGGCCTTATCCCAGTAAGTATGTTTTCCAATCAGACTCATGATAGAGGTTTCATAGACTAGACAAGTCAGTTATGTCATGTCAGACATTTGGAGTCGTATAGCCATTTTGGCTCACTCATGTTTAAACAAGTATTTTATTAAGTATTATGACTTACCATGTTTTATAAAGGCTCATCATGCATTCACGTTATATTCCTCTTACGTTTTGTATCATGATAATTCAGCAAGCCATGTGGTTCGCTCGGTCACACGCAGTCAGGCACCGAGTGTCGTATTACGTCCAGACCATGGTTCGGGGCGTGACACATGTCCCCCTCTAGCATGTGTAACTTTTTGGATTAATAGACATGGTAGGGGTCAACCCTAACCCCCCACATCATTGGGATCACAACCATAGTGATGGCCTAATATATATATATATATATATATATATATATATATATATATATATATATATAAGGTGAAAGGGAAAGTTTTAAGTTAATTTATTTCTAAATATAGTAATGTATCATTTTTTTTAGACACACTAAAACAAAAGTGTATCACACACACTAGAAAGAAAAGTGTATCACACAAACTAGAAAGAAAAGTGTATTACATGAGTAATAAATTATGCTCACTGGTCACTGCCGTTTATTTAAGTTGTTATAGGTGCAGTTGTGTTTTACTGGTTTTACCAGTTAATTTAGGATTTAAATTAAAGTTTGCTTTTAGGGTTTAATTAAAGTGTAAGAAAAAATGGTAAGGCTGCGAGGGTTCAAACTCAGGACATCCATCACGAGATGGGAGCATCTAACCAACAGACTAGCGCAAAACTTTGTGTACAGCAGTGTCATTTTATTATATTTCCCTTCTAATTTTGTTCTATTATTTTTTTATACATGTGTATCTAGTAAAAAAAATTGACGAAGCAATGTCACGTGATCCCTCGGGCCAACGTAAAGCTGCCCTACTTCCCACTTTTAGTGTTCTTTTTACCCGTGACAGTATTGTCGTGTAACACCTCGTAGCTTTGGAGCTAAGGTTTGACTTGTGAGACGATAATATAATGGAAACAATATGAGGATTTTATAAAGTGTTTTGAAAACTACTCAAATCATAAGAAATGTCTTTGGGCAAAGCAAAGTTGAAAGCCATTCTACGGGGCATGTTTGCAAGTGAGTTTATAGAAGGTCTTACTTCCAACAACCATAACCCCTTTATTAATTAGGAATTTGGGAAACCTTCCTTCTTGAAAGTTGTAGATCTTTGAAATACCTTTCCAATGGTATATTATGGGGGGTCAAACATACATTTGTATAAAAAGTTATGCCCATTTTACTAAAACAGTGTTCTGCTGATTTACGGTGGAACATACGGACCGTGAAAATTATACGGTCCGTATGTTCCAGCCGTAAAATTGGTCCAGAAAGTCCAAATCACTGGAATTTTTTTACGGTAAGATATACGGTCCGTAAAAATTGTACGGGACGTAAAATTGGGCGTAAAAAGGCACCGACAGCAATTATAAAACTTCATTTTAAGGCTTTTTCACTTCATTCTTCACACCGCATTCACGAAAACTCACCCTAAATTCAGAGAAAACAAGTCCCAAAACCTCAAGAACTTCCAAGATAAGTTTTATCATAATTCTAGGTTGAATCCAAGTCCCTAGTCCCTTTTTAAATTAAGTTTCAAATCCATAGAGTTGTGATTGGAACATTATTGTTGGATGTGGAAACCTGAGAACCCGAATTCAAGAGGATTGGACTTCAAAAAGGTAATGTTTCTACTCTCTAATCACTTATAGTTGTGAATTGATGAGTTCTTGGAGACTAGTAAATGGGTTTGATAAAGAGAACTATATAAACTATGCTAGGGTTTTTGGATTGTTGACTTGGGATTGTTGTATTCATGTGGGTGATGAAGAATGATGTTAATTACGTCTAATTGAGATTGTAGAATCAGCTAGAAGTAATAGAATGGGGATTGGGTGAAGAAAACATCATTAATGAAGGTTGTGGAGCTTCATGCCCACCAAGTGTTTGATAAAATGCTTAGATGATCAAAGCATAGATATTGTTGCTAATATAGAATCCCTATGACCTATATTGTTATAGATCAAAGTTGAAGGGATTGAAAGACATTGTGATACGCTCAAAAATAGGAAGTCAAGGTATGTAGAACTTCTATCCACATGTGGGAACCTCTACGTTCTTCCCTATGCTCCGTTTCTTGATATCCATGAAGTTCAAATCCTAGGGCATTAAACCCAACATATTGGTAGCCCGTATTTATGTACATGAATTTTATCTCTATATTCGTTATTGTATTCCTAATCTTCCATTACGGTTATTAGGAACCCAAGCTTAATCCACAAATCATGAATTCTTCCTCATGTGTTCTCATTATATTTATATCAAACTTTATGATTTTATCTAGCAAGTTACAAGCATGTTTTCAAGTCAATTATATATATATGATTACGAACTATTGATATACTCATGAATCAAGAACATGTTTGCAAGACTATGACAAGTTATTTCATGAAACCATGATTATAAGTTATATTCATGAAAACCATGGGCAGCAAGTACCACTTATTTTACATGTTCATGTTTTTTTTGGGAGTTGCTTTAATTACCGAGGAAGGCTTTAGATAGCCTGAAACTACGTAACCACCGTAGGATGAGGATCGCTCTACCCATGTCCCGGACGATCTCTCATGATGACTGGATCCTTTCATATTTTATTAAATCTCATGTTCCCTGGCAAGGACTGAGTGTTCTGCTGGCGGGACGCAAGCACCAGACCATGGATCGGTTATAAGTTATTGCTCTCTCTACTTATGATATTTTTACCATGTTTTATATATATATATATATATATATATATATATATATATATATATATATATGTATTCATGTTCATGACCAGGTTTCAGTTCCTATCATTTTTATTTCATGTCCCAAGTTATTTCTTTCAGTTGTTTTAAATACCAGTACATTCAATGTGCTGACGTCCCCTTTCTATTGCCCTGGGGGCCTGCATTTCACGATGCAGGTATTGATCGACAGGACAGCAGATTTGCTCATTAGGACATTGCTCGTATCAGCTTTTGGTGAGCCCCATCTCATTCGGGGTTGTGTCTTTACTTCTATTTATGTCAGTTATGCATCTAAGGTATGTTGGGGGCCTTGTCCCAGCGAGTATGTTTTCCATGTTCAGACTTATGTTAGAGGTTTCATAGACTAGACAAGTCAGTTATGTGACGTCAGACATTCAGAGTCGTATAGCCATTTTGGCTCATTCATGTTATTTCCGTACTCATGTTTAAACAAGTATTTTTATTAAGTATTATGACTTACTACGTTTTATAAAGGCTCATCATGCATTCACGTTATATTCTGCTCATGTTATGTATCATGATGATTCAGCAAGCCATGTGGTTAGCTCGGTCACATGCAGTAAGGCATCGAGTGCCGTGTTTCGCCCAGGCCATGGTTCGGGGCGTGACAAAGCTTGGTATCAGAGCCTTAAGTTTAAGTGTCTTAGGGAGTCTATGAAATCGTGTCCAGTGGGGTCACTTCTATATGTGTGTGCGCGCCACACATATAAATAGTTGACCACCAAGACATTTAAGTTTGTCTCACTTCTTTCAACTCTAGATCGTGCAATAGAGTTGTGTTCTCAGAAATCACTCGAACTCATGTGTTGTTTCCCATTCTACCAAATACGCCTCATCTCAGTGGATGAGGAAGATGTGAAACTTGTCACACCCCGACCTTACTAGGGTGTGATGGGCACCCGACCCTTACTTAGGGCCGAGCGAACCCTCAGACTCTTGCTGCACATAAAGTTACGTCAAACTTTTTAAATCAAATCAGATAAAATACATAGTAATTTTTTTTTCTTTCAGAAATATTCTTTCTCGAAGCTTCCAAGCGAAAAAATCTATAGTCATACAAAATTCAATACATAACACAGACTGACATATCGGCTGACGGAGCCGCTTACAGACTGACATACTATACCCACGACGCTGTCTGCAAAGTCTCTAACATCATACAGAAACCATAACACGTATACCATACCCTGGCTTGGCAGTCCTCCAGGAGCAAATGGAGTTCGCCACCACTGCTGAAATATCTTTTATAGTGTCCTTATCTCGTCTGGGAGTACCTGCGCGGCATGAAACGCAGCCCCCAAAGAACAGGGGGTCAGTACGAAATATGTACTGAGTATGTAAGGCATAGAATACAGAAAGCAGAACCATAATAGAAACAAACAGTACCAAGGGTAAGCATATTATCCAGATTGCCGAATTACTTACTTCTCAGACACAGATCATACAGACCAATACCGACCATACAGACCGACACAGACCGTACCGACCAATACAGATCATACATACCGTACAAATCATACAGAGCGTAACAAAATCATACAGAGCATACAGAATGCCGACATACTTACTTTCCAAACACAGATCGCACATACCGATATCAGATATCAGAAGGAGTGTGGCATGTATAGAACGCACAGATAATGTCATACGTCAGACGGAGTACAGAACGTGCTGAATGCTCAGATGATGTCATATGTCGGACGGTATACAGAACGTACAGATTACTCAGATGATGTCATATATCGGACGGAATACAGAACGTACAGAATACTCAGATGATGTCATATATGCGTATAACAGAACCCGGCCCTGTGATAAGGGACACGGTAAACAGAATCATTATATGTCAAATTCATGTATCATATATGCATATATCAGAACCCGACCCTCCAGTGAGGGGCGCGGTAACAGAGCCCGGCCCTCTAGTACGGGACGCGGTGAACAGACAGATCATATGCCATCCTGGCCACCACCCCATATCATCATATCATCATACCATATAACAGAGCCCGGCCCGCCTATGAGGGACGCGGTGAACAATGCAGGGGAATGCGCACGATAACAGAACCTCGCCCGGGACGCAGTGAATCATATCGTAGCGGACACACGAGGACATAACAGAACCTGGCCCGGGATGCAGTGAAAGATACATTGAGTCATGCACGAGCAGAGTCGTGAGAAAACCACATGCATAGAAATCAAGACTCGACAGACCAGTGTACTTACCGATACTTGGAGGCTCGGAACAGATTTCAGGTCAATCCGACGTAGTATGAGAGAGTTACGAGCGTTTGAAGTACAGAACGCTTTATAAGCGTTTCAGAAGCCTTTTTCGGAGAATCAGAGTCATAGTCATATCAGGCACCTTCGGATGTCCTTACGAATCAGATCAAATAGAGATTTTGGAACCATACTTACGTATAAGAAAATTATGGACGTCTTGATACAGAAACCTCTTCGAACATGTCAGAGCAATCCGAGACCGTATACGGAAGTTAGGAACATTAAATCTTACAGAAGTTCTCGAACCAGAATAAACATATCAGAATGCTCATATCAGGATACTGATTTCGGAATTCTCATATCAGGATACTCATATCGGAATACTTATATCAGCATACTTACATCAGAATACTTATATCAAAATACTCATATTGAAATACTTATATCAAGGACTGACATCAAAATACTTATATCAAAATATTTATATCAAAATACTTACATCAGAATATTTATATCAAAATGCGGATATCAGAATACTTATATCAAATACTTATATCAAATTACTTATATCAAAGGATGAACCAGAATCATAAACTCAGATCAAGAAGTGATTTAGAATCATAACCAGTCTTAGAATCACAGAACAGAGTTACCCCAAGGCAGCATATCACATCATACCTTACTTGGCTCTAGGACATGCTAGAGAATAAAAGGGTAAGCCTTACATACCTGTGCCACGACCAACTAGTTATGCTTATTTGTCCAGACTCGTTAATCTACATACAAAAGAATTCATCCATTCATTAGATTCATCGTCATATACTTGCCTTAACCTTTCAAACACATTCACTCATATTCTGCCGGAATTTTGGCAGCATCTCCCCTGTAAACATACCACCCCCAAGAATCTATCTTGGCCAATTTCAATCAACAACAAATCCGGGAATTCAACCCGGCCAAACGATCACAACAATACCAACAACATCAATAAGAGGTTCAAAACACATTCTAACATTACTAACTCTTTTCTATACAATTCGACGATATTCCGTTTTCATTCAAATCAACCGCATACGATCGAACCAACATCCATATTCATACGTTCAAGTACTAATCTAAACCATTTAAACAAGATTCAAGAACGCCTCGGACAAACCACAAAATATTCAAACAATCCAAACAATGCACCATGGAACCCGAAATCTTCCAACTTCCATAGGAACCATCACAACACATTTCTTTCTTCAAAATTCACAATCTACACCAACAAACCACACTTCTACAACATTATTACCATAATTACAAGAAACTATATTTGGTTCAAATTGGCTTCCAGAAACAGCCCGCAACAATTACGACACCAACTTGGATTATTAAACTCCCATTTACATCACATAATCCACAACACAACAACCAAATTACACTAAATAAAATTAGTTCTTCACTCCTACATAATGTCACATACACATGGCCAAACCTCAATATACAAACTTTCATAAATTTCATTCATTTCTACATCACATAATCCATAACAACAACAATCAAAACACTAAGGAACTTTAATTCATCATTCCTACACAACATAACCCATGCACGACCAACACCAACCTACACGGCTACAACTTCAACAATCCATATTTTCATAGTTCCCAACCATTTCTACATACCACAACATATACAAACCATGAATAACATATAAAAGGATATGAATTCTTACCTTTTTCTCTCAACTTTCCATATGGCTAGAATTTTTGAACTTGCCACCAAGAGTAATTTTCTTGCTTTAACAATTATACCACGTTGGAGGGGACCCTTGAATTAGTAGAAATACTAGGAGAATATTTTTTTTTGAATCAAGATTGATGGCTCAAGAATTTTTCTCTCTTTCTTGTTCTTGGCCGAAATGGCCTTTCTTGCTCTCAAGTCTCTTTTTTTTTTCTTCTTGAATATTCTTTTGTTGAAAATGATATATGATGCCCCCTTTATTCTTTTCTCTAGAGTCTTCTTAAAAGAAGACTAATTAATTTAATTTTTTTTTTCCTTTCCTTTTCTAGAATTTTCTTCTTCTTTTTCTTTTCTTTTCTTAAATTTTGTGAAATTACCTTCTTGCCCCTAGCCTTTCCACAAAATTACCATAATGTCATTTTGCAAATTTCCCTTTTCACCCTTGGTCTTCCTCAATATTTCCACACTAATAATATTCATAACCCATTGGCACTTAAAATAACCTTGAAAGTTAATCACTTCCTTAACCTTTCTCGACTACCCCGAAATATCCAAACGTACAAAATGTGGGCTATAACAAAACTAATCATTATCGGTGTGTTGCTTTCAGATAGAGTTATCAGGAGTTATTCTAACTCGTGCGCATTGCATTCTTTCAGAGAATGTCTACTAAGAGAAAGGAAACTTCGGGCCCGAGGGCTACTATTGATGGGACCCTAGAGACGAACTCTCAGACTCCGAGAGTTTTAATTTTTCAATTCTGCGACTGTAGGTCATCAGAACCTGCTTCAAGTACCACTAATGTCCTAGCTCAGACCAATGTGAGGAAGAGGGTTTTTCATAATCCTATTTGCTGCAAGTGTAATAAGAGACATCAAGGGGTGTGCCGCTATGGCACCCATAGATGTTTTGGGTGTGGCCGGCAGGGTCACTATCTGAAAGATTGCCCACAAGTGAAACAGGATAGCAAAGGTTTTTCGAACCCTATTTGCAGTAGGTGTAGGAAAAGACATACAGGAGTGTGTAGGATGGGTTCGGATGTGTGTTATAATTGTGGTCTCCGAGTCCACATGCAAAGAGAATGCCCTTCAGTCAAGTACAATAGTAAGACTAAGGGTGGTGGTGCAATTCGTCCCCCCAGACCAGGCATAACCAATTCAACAACACCGTTCGCAGCCCGTAGTACTAGGGCACTAGCAGACCAAGGCACTGATCGGGATGAAGTATTAGGATTAAGTGGGGATCAAGCACGTTATCATGATATGGTAGATTGCCAGGATTCCGATGTACCATTACATGCGTCATAGGTATGCCAATAATTTTCCCTCCTTGTCACATATAAGATATTATGCCCTAGATCTATTATGTCTTATGTGGTTATTGTGCAGTTGATAGTTCAGATGTAAGACCCCACCAGGTAGCATGTTACGAAGTTAACCGCAACAGGCATAAATTGTTCACGGTAGTTTTGAGCAGGGGAATAGCCTAAGAGCCAACCACTTGTAATACTAGAAAGTCTCTACTTTTTCAAGGATATATATATATATATTTGCCATATGATCTATGTACATGACTAAGAAGGGACTGATGCGATAAGAAAACCACGAGCAGATGAGATTGAATTTTTTTGTATTAGTTTCAAATCATTTCAGCTTATTCAGATCATACCTAGAGAGTATGACATGAGTAAGTTACTACAAGAAGCAGGTATTACTATGAGATGAAAGATATGATAATTCCCTCTTAGGTTATGTGATTAAGTATTTATCCCTGATGTGTATAGTATGATATAATTTTGAAGTATATAAGGAGTTTGGGGTTAGTTGTTCCAATTCCTTATATGAGACAGATGAAATTTTCCTAAGTGTGATCCATGTCTATAGCTCAGAAAGATAGTATACAACCCCAGAATAGAGTCAGATAAGGAGGAAAAGTTAGAAATAACCTTATGCTTCACTTTAGTACTCAGAGAAAAAATTGAGAATATGATGCTAGCAAGTGGTTAACAGAAGCATAGTAAGTAAGTTTGAATAGATATAGTGAATTAGAAATTTTTCAGCAGAGTTAGTAGAAGTACGATTTGAGTTACTTAGTCAAGTTAACACTCTTAAGTGGGTGACAGTTCAAATACATCCGAATGTGTGTTAGAAACCAAGGGCTTAAGTTAAGTTCAGAGTAGAGTGATTAGTGGTAGAAGAAATCAGCTAAGCCGTAAGAGTCGTCAGTTTTGTAGAGTACAAAGGAATTACAGAAGATAAGGAACGTTAATTGGATCTCATCAAAAGAGAATAATTTATAAGTATAAGACGTTAGCCTTGGTCTAAGGGGGAGATGCATAAATCGCCAGTAAGTCCAGTGAGATAATTGGAGACCCGAAGGGTTAGTATGAGATATGAAGAACCTCAGTTCAGTTAAGTTGGCATGATGAGATAGTCTCCATAAAGAATATGTTTCATCTTAGAGAAAACCCAAAGTGAGTAGAATGATCGTCGAACGAATCGTGTCAAGTTCAATTACTATCGATTAGGCGATCACAGAAAAGCTATAAGATCATGCCCAGTTATGTGTCACAAGGGTAGTGCCATTGCATAAGACTCTAATATTTAGGGTGCTAGTCATAGACTTAGCGCACAACAGTACTATGAGTATTTTAGGAAGTATCTCAAAAAAAAAAAAAAAAAAAAAGAAATCAAGTATAGGAAGTACAGCTCATGATTTAGGCAGACAAGAGAACTATGGTGAAAGAAGTTCACCGCTTATCCAAGCTAGGAATTCGACTTTCGAACTCCGAAGTGGGTGGAATTGTTGTCCAGAACATGGCTTATTCCTCCTTAGTCATCGAAGTTAGAGAGAAGCAGTTTGGTGATTCCTACTTGCTGCAGATGAAAGAAGAGATTCATTAACAGAAAGCCTAGCTTTTGAACAAGGGGGAGATAATGGTACCTTGAGATACCGAGGCAGATTATGTGTTCCAGATGTAGATGGAATCAGAGAGCTAATTATGTCAGAAGCTCACCATTCTAAGTCTACCTCGTTCAGCTAGGAGGCATGATTTAATTCTGGTGATTGTGGACAGACTTACGAAGTCAGCGCACTTCTTGCCAGTTAAGACCACAGATTCAACAGAAGATTATGCCAAGTCATATGTTAATGAAATTGCCATATTGTATGGGACCCTAGTGTCTATTATTTCAGATTATGGTGCTCAGTTCACAGCGAACTTCTGAAAATCCTTTCAGAAAGGATTGGGTACCAAGGTGAACCTTAGCACAACTTTTCATCCTCAGACAGATACGTTATTCAGATCTCATGTTATAATATTCATGTTAGTTCAATACTCAGATATTTATGTCAGCTTAGTACTCAGATATCAGTCCAGTACTCACGTATTCATGTCAATCCAGTATTCAGTTAGCTCAGTATTCAGTCAGCTAAGTCTTCAGTCAGTTCAATAGACATTCAGTTTAGTACCTCAGCAATTCAGTAATCATTTATTCATTCAGTTCAGTAACTATGTGTCCTTGATTACCATGCTAGTTTTGGGATGGCACCGTTTGAAACCCTTTTTGAGTGAAGGTGTAGATCACCGATTGGTTAGTTTGACGTTGGTGAAGTAGAATTGTTAGGACCAGATTTAGTTTATCAGGCTATGGAGCAAGTCAAGTTAGTTCAAGAGCGTTTGAAAACGACTCAGAGTCGTCAGAAGTCTTACATGGATGTGAGGCGAAGGGACTTAAAATTTTCAGTTGATGATTGGGTGTTCCTTAAAGTCTCACCTATGAAGGGTGTCATGAGATTTGGCAAGGAAGGGAAGCTCAGTCCCAGATATATTGGACCTTACAGAATTCTACGAAAGGTTGGTCTAGTAGCTTATGAACTTGAGTTGCCACAAGATTTGGCCGCTGTACATCCCGTGTTTCATGTGTCAATGTTGAGGAAGTGTGTAGGAGACCCGTCGTTGGTTGTTCCTACTGATACTATAACAGTTAACGATGGGTTGACGTATGAGGAGATCCCTATAATCATTCTTGACCGTCAGGTTCGCAAGTTGAGAACTAAGGAAGTAGCCTCCGTGAAAGTCCTGTGGAGGAGCCAGAAGGTTGAGGAAGCTACATGGGAAGCCGAGGAGGATATGAAATCCAAATACCCATTTTTGTTCGAAGAACAAGCAGAGAATGTTCAAGGTAAATTTCCATAATTCATGTCACATCATGTCTCATGCTTCAGTATCCATGTTTCCATGTAATCACGCATTCAGTTCTTATGATCCATGACCATGTTCCCACGTAACCATGTCAAGCTATTATTTTTTATGTCATGTTTCATTCATGTTCACGTATTCAAGCCATGTCCAGCCATATCCTTAACCATGACCCATCATTCGGGGACGAATGATCCCAAGGGGGAGATATTGTAACACCTCGTAGCTTTGGAGCTAAGGTTTGACTCGTAAGATGATAATATAATGGAAACAATATGAGGATTTTATAAAGTGTTTTTAAAACTACTCAAGTCATAAGAAATGTCTTTGGGAAAAGCAAAGTTCAAAGCCACTCTACGAGGCATGTTTGCAAGTGAGTTTATAGAAGGTCTTACTTCCAACGACCATAACCCCTTTATTAATTAGGAATTTGGGAAAACTTCCTTCTTGAAAGTTGTAGATCTTTGAAATATCTTTCCAACGGTATATTATGGGGGGGGGGGGGGGGGGGTCAAACAGACATCTATACAAAAATTTATGCCCATTTTACTAAAACAGTGTTCTGCTGATTTACGGTGGAACATACGGACCGTGAAAATTATATGGGTCGTGAAAATTATACGGTCCGTATGTTCCAGCCGTAAAATTGGTCCAGAAAGTCCAAATCACTGGAATTGTTTTACGGTAAGATATACGGTCCGTAAAAATTGTACGGGACGTAAAATTGGGAGTAAAAAGGCACCGACAACAATTATAAAACTTCGTTTTAAGGTTTTTTTCACTTCATTCTTCACACCCCATTCACGAAAACTCACCCTAAATTCAGAGAGAACAAGTCCCAAAACCTGAAGAACTTCCAAGATAAGTTTTATCATAATTCTAGGTTGAATCCAAATCCCTAATCCCTTTCTAACTTAAGTAAACCCTTCAAATCCATAGAGTTGTGTTTGGAACATTATTGTTGGATGTGGAAACCTTAGAACCCGAATTCAAGAGGATTGGATTTCAAAAAGGTAATGTTTCTACTCTCTAATCAATTATAGTTGTGAATTGATGAGTTCTTGAGAGAATAATAAATGGGTTTGATAAAGAGAACTATATGAACTATGCTAGGGTTTTTGGATTGTTGACTTGGGATTGTTGTATTCATGTGGGTGATGAAGAATGATGTTAATTACATCTAATTGAGATTGTAGAATCAGCTAGAAGTAATAGAATGGGGATTGGGTGAAGAAAACACCATTAATGAAAGTTGTGGAGCTTCATGCCCACCAAGTGTTTGATAAAAGGCCAAAGTCATAGATGGGCCCCTGAACTTGTCCTGATTTTCCATTTAGACCCCTCAACTGAAACGTTGACCATCTGAACCCCCGAACATAAAATAAATTGTGCCATTTAAACCCCTCGTGCCAGCTGGGCACACGCGTGCAGCTCACTTGCTGTGACAGAGCGTGAGAGACCAAATTTTTTGCTTTTTAAAATTTTTAATCATTAAAAATTAATTTTAACAAAAACTCTATTTTAAAATCTATTTAAATAATTTAAAAAAAAATAAAAAAACCAACCCATCCTCTCCGATAGCCCACTTCGCCGCTGCCTCCGCCGCCGCCGCTTTCTTTTTTAAAATTTTTAATCATTAAAAATTAATTTTAACAAAAGCTCTATTTTAAAATCTATTTAAATAATTAAAAAAATTTGAAAAACCCAACCCATCCTCTCCGAGAGCCCACTTTACCGCCGCCGCTGCCTCCTCCTCAGCCACCGCCGCTGCTCCATTTCAAAATCTATTTAAACAAATCTCCGACGAAAAATGACACAATTTTTTTAATTATTTAAATAGATTTTTGAAGCGGCGGCGGTGGTGGCGGTGCCGGCGGTGGGGGCGGTGGGGGCGGCGGAGGCAGTGGCGGCGGTGAAGTGGGCTATCAGAGAGGATGGGTTGGGTTTTTCAGATTTTTTTTAAATTATTTAAATTAATTTTTCTTAAAATTAATTTTTTTTTGTTGACATGGCTTTTTTTTTTTTAAACAGGTAATATGACATGGCTTAGTTTTATTTGTCTATTTTTCCATGTCACAGCAAGTGAGCTGCACGCGTGTGCCCAGCTGACACGAGGGGTTCAAATGGCACAATTTATTTTATGTTTGGGGGTTCAGATGGTCAACGTTTCAGTTGGGGGGTCTAAATGGAAAATCAGGACAAGTTCAGGGGTCCATCTATGACTTTGACCTTGATTAAATGCTTAGATGATCAAAACATGGATATTGTTGCTAATATAGAATGCCTATGACCTGTATTGTTATAGATTAAAGTTGAAGGGATTGAAAGACATTGTGATACGCTAAAAAACAGGAAGTCAAGGTATGTAGAACTTCCATCCACATGTGGGAATCTCTACGTTCTTCCCCATGCTCCGTTTCTTGATATCCATGAAGTTCAAATCCTAGGGCATTAAACCCAACATATTGGTAGCCCGTATTTATGTACATGAATTTTATATCTATATTCGTTATTGTATTCTTAATCTTCCATTACGGTTATTAGGAACCCAAGCTTAATCCACAAATCATGAATTCTTCCTCATGTGTTCTCATTATGTTTATATCAAACTTTATGATTTTATCTAGCAAGTTACAAGCATGTTTTCAAGTCAATTATATATATATGATTACGAACTATTGATATACTCATGAATCAAGAACATGTTTGCAAGACTATGACAAGTTATTTCATGAAACCATGATTATAAGTTATATTCATGAAAACCATGAGCAGCAAGTGCCACTTATTTTACATGTTCATGTTTTTTTTGGGAGTTGCTTTAATTACCGAGGAAGGCTTCAGATAGCCTGAAACTACGTAGCCATCGTAGGATGAGGATCGCTCTACGCATGTCCCGGACGATCTCTCTTAATGACTGGATCCTTTCATATTTTATTAAATCTCATGTTCCCTGGCAAGGACTGAGTGTTCTGCTGGCGGGACGCAAGCACCAGACCATGGATCGGTTATAAGTTATTGCTCTCCCTACTTATGATATTTTTACCATGTTTTATATATATATGTGTATGTATTCATGTTCATGACCAGGTTTCAGTTCCTATCATTATTATTTCATGTCCCAAGTTATTTCTTTCAGTTGTTTTAAATACCAGTACATTCAATGTGCTGACGTCCCCTTTCTATTGCCCGGGGGGCCTGCATTTCACGATGCAGGTATTGATTGACAGGACAACAGATTTGCTCATTAGGACATTATTCGTATCAGCTTTTGGTGAGCCCCATCTCATTCGGGGTTGTGTCTTTACTTCTATTTATGTCAGTTATGCATCTAAGGTATGTTGGGGGCCTTGTCCCAGCGAGTATGTTTTCCATGTTCAGACTTATGTTAGAGGTTTCATAGACTAGACAAGTGAAGTTATGTTACGTCAGACATTCAGAGTCGTATAGCTATTTTGGCTCATTCATGTTATTTCCGTACTCATGTTTAAACAAGTATTTTTATTAAATATTATGACTTACTACGTTTTATAAAGGCTCATCATGCATTCACATTATATTCCGCTCATGTTATGTATCATGATGATTCAGCAAGTACTGTGGTTCGCTCGGTCACATGCAATAAGGCACCGAGTGCCGTGTTTCGCCCAGGCCATGGTTCGGGGCGTGACATGTCGTCTCTCTAGATTAAAAACATAGTAAACTGAACCCAATTAGTACATTGGTCGGTCAGATGCTCTGTCGTCTCTTACCATTTGTGGACTTCTCTATTAACAAGATACTGGAACTCGTGTCAGCACGGGCCCAATATATACGATAATTTAATCGATGTAATTATAAGAATCTTTCAATATAATCTACGATGTTTCTTTGTTACAATTAATCAACGTTTCAAAACTAATTCAATTTTATCTCTATGCAATTTTAAGAAATTTTCAACATATTTGATGGCGTTTTTTGAAAGTCACGTGTGAAAAAATAAAAGTTTTGGAAGCATGAGTTCTATAATTTGTGTTATAGTTTATTTTTTTAGCTGAGTTGAAATGCTTTGAGACATTATATATTTGTGTGGTAGTAAATTATTTCATTAAGTGTAAAATTAATACCGGATAAATATTAACATTAGTAAAAATATTATTAAAAACAACAACAATATTATAATCTTTGAGTTCCTTATTTCATCCTCAATGTGTTGTGTAAATAAAATCTTGGTAGTTGAGTAATTAACAATTGAAATATATGAAAAATTGAATCACTAAAATGAACAAGTTATGAAAAAGTTGTCAGGCAAATTTTACTACTATATAGAAGCACCAGCTGGTGCCTTTTTGGTCGTCCGTTGTGGTCCTTTTTCGTCATCCATCGTGGGCTCTTAAAAAAGGGCCCCATATTAAACAGGCCAATAAAAAAATTATAAAAAAAATTATGGGCCCCATATATATTAAACAACAACTAATATTAAAAAAAAATTGTGAGCCCCATATTAAACACCGACCAGTATTAAAAATAAAAATAAAAAAGTGAAAACCACCATATCCAAACTCACGGGAAAAAAAGTGGACCCCATATTAACAAAATCAAGTAATATTAAAAAAAAAAGTGAATCCCATATTAAAAAAATAAACAATGTTAAAAAAAAATTGTGGGCCCCATATTAAACACCAACCAGTATTACAAAAAAAAAAGGAGAAGAAAAAAAAGTTGAACCCACTACATCCAAACTCACGGGAAAAAAAAAAGTGAACTCTATATTAGCAGAATCAAGCAAAAAAAATTGTGGGCCCCATATATATTAAACAACAACTAATACTAAAAAAAATTGTGGGCCCCATATTGAACACCAACCAGTATTTAAAAAAAAAAAAAGTGGAACCCACCACATCCAAATTCGCGGGAAAAAAAAGTGGACCCCATATTAACAAAATCAAGCAATATTAAAAAAAAAAGTGAATCCCATATTAAAAAAAATAAACAATGTTAAAAAAAAATATGGGCCCCATATTAAACACCAACCAGTATTAAAAAAAATGATAAGAAAAAAAATGAAACCCACCACATCCAAACTCACGGGAAAAAAAAATGGACCCCATATTAACAGAATCAAGCAATATTAAAAAAAATAAAAAAAAGTGAATCCCATATTAATAAAACAAACAATGTTAAAAAACAAATGTGTAGAAAATCAAACATTTAAATCAATAATGATGGATTCATTGTCACATGCGTATCAACCCATTAGTGGGAGCAAATGAAATTATTGTACATCAACATACTTAAAATATTTATATATTAAAATAAGATAGAATTTAATTACTTTTTCATTTTTCTCTTACTCTAATAAATGTGAAAAGAGATTAATGTCATAAAAGAAAAAATAATATCAAATGGAGATCAAATAATTAATAAGCTAAATTAGTGAAATTATAATTCTAATTGACGTTTCCTTAAAAAAATCGTGTAAAAAACAACATGACAAGTAAAATGAGTTAAACAAAAAATATTTACTAAAAATTAAAAAATAGAAGCTCTTCATGGCCCCATATTAAACACTAATCAGTATTTAAAAAAAAAAGTGGAACTCACCACATTTAAACTCACGGGAGAAAAAAAGTGGACCTCATATTAACAAAATCAAGCAATATTAATTAAAAAAAATTGAATCCCATATTAAAAAACAAACAAAGTTAAAAAAAAAAGTGCTTAGAAAATCAAACAATTAAATCAGTAATGATGGATTCATTGCACATACGTATCCACCCATTAGTGGGTTGATACACATGTGGTCCCACCCACTTTTTTATTTAAGGGCAAAAAAATGACGTTTTATACTTTATATTACCAACTCTTCTAAAAAGTATAGATAGACATACTTTATTATATTTCAATTTTTCTACTATATAGAAGCATCGGTTTACCCATGCTTCGTCGACAGTTACTCTTAAAAAAAAAAAGCCTGGACCCCACCCTCCCCAAACTCATGAAAAAAAAAGATGGACCTAATATTTTAAAAAAAAAGGCAACGTCAAAAAAAAAAAAACCCCACGTGCACCCATATACTAAAAAATCAAACAATATTCATGTAATTCCCAGAGTATCCCCATCAAGTCAATAATAGTGAATTCATTGCCACATGCATATTAACCCATTAGTGAGAGCAAATGAAATTATTACACAGCAAAAAACATGGACCTCATATTATTACTTTTCTTCCAAATATTTAATTGCTGTATTCGCTATTCCGCCATGTCATTTATTTGTTATGTTTACTAAAATAAATATACTTAAAATATATATATTTAAAAAATAAGATACAATTTAATTACTTTTTTATTTTTATTCTTACTCTCATAAATGTGAAAAGAGATTAATATCAAATGAAGATCAAATAATGAATAAGGTAAATTAGTCAAATTATAATTCTAATTCCCATTTCCTTAAAAAATCATACAAAAGACAACATGACAAGTAAAATGAGTTAAACCGAGAATATTTACCAAAAATTAAAAAATAGCATTTCAGCGTTTAAATAGAAAATTAATTTCCACTTTGTTTCGTTTCAAACATGTAAAATTAATTTAATAATTTGAATTAGAATTATCCAAATCAAAATTTGATAAAAAAATAATAATAAGTATTTTACACTTTTAAATTAATCGAATTAAAATTGAAAGTATCAACTGATGCTTAAATATTGTTATTATTTTATCTCAAAGAGAGGAAAATAGTTTTCTTTTAAACAAGTCTTTCTTTTTTAAAAAACATTAATAAATTTTTGTAGCAAACACGAATAAAATAAAGTTTTAGGTACGAAGCACAAACTACAATGTTATATTAATCGTATTTTAAACATAATATATATATATATATTATCACTATCTAAACACAACTACATATACATAAATACACTATAATCCGAAGTGTTGAGCCCGTGCACAGCACGGACATAAGCCATCTAGTTGAAAAGATAAATGCATTGTGATCCAAAATTAATAGGTGGGGTCCACTAGTATATATATATATAATACATATATATATATTATCACTATCTAAACATAACTATATATACATAAATACACTATAATTCGAAGTGTTGAGTCCGTACATAGCACGGGCATAAGTCATCTAGTTGAAAAGATAAATGCATTGTGATCCAAAATTAATAGGTGGGGTCCACTAGTGCTAAAGAAAATCTAAAATCAAAAAGCATGAAAATAGAAAAAGAAGATGGGCCCATAGCATAGGAAGTTGAAGTGCAGTTTTTTCGGAGACACAAATGTCAAAAGTAAATTATGGGCTGCTTTTGATGTCCAAAAATGAAAAAGCACACGTCATAAGGTAGTTAAGTACAATATACTTAAGGCATGAAAATGATGCAATACTGAAAATGCCCTTTGATTGACTAGCCCACATGTCAACCAACACCAGTCACCTGTGTGCTCTAGCCTCTTCTAAATAAATAGTATAAGTAGGCGTTTGATAGGGCGTTTTCAAACCATGGTTTGAAATCATGATCCCAAATTAATATTTGGATATGAGTTTTCATTCATGGTTTAAAACTTAAATTATTCAAAAAGGCATGATTTAGGGTTTGAAAATATGGTTTTAACTTTTTTAAATATAAAATTTAACTCATATATTTTGTAAAAAAAGATACATAAGTTGGTAGATATTTTTAACAACGAAAAATGGCCAAATATACCCCTGTACTATTGGAAAAGGGTCAAATATACCCTTCGTTATATTTTGGGTCTAAATATACTCCTGTTGTCTTAGTTCAAATATATCCTTCCTCCGTTAAAGTTATCCAATGTAAATATCCAATCCTACGTGGTACAAACTTTTAATGAGGTGGATGCCACCTCAGCACCTCTTACTATTTTACCTCTCTCCTCTATTTATTCTTCTATCACTAAAATTTTCTTCACCTCCACCGCCCTTGCCACTATCATTGCCGTCAAAATTTTTAAATATTTAAAAAAAAAAAAACATAGCAGTCGTTTTAAAGTACTCAAAAGACTTTTTGAGTGGAGAAGGAAAGTGAAGTATCTCTAGAGCCCGTTTAGATTGACTTATAAGTTGCTTATAAGCTGTTTTAAGCTTTTATGAATGTTTGGCTGACCAGCTTAAAGTTAATTTGTGCTTAAAATAAGCTTAAAAAAATAATTGGACCCATTTAATTTAGCTTATCTAAAGCAGCTTATAAGCTGAAAATAACTTATAAGTCAAAAAAATAAATTAGACTACCTCATCTTATTTTTTTAAGCTATAAGATGCGTAAGCTCATCCAATGACATTTCTTCACCGTCCCTCTCCGTCGCCACTTCTTTAACTCATAGCCACTAATTTTTCCGTTTATTTTACAGATGGGTTGCACGGCATCATCACTCAGCCTCAGCTCATTCTGATTACATATATACCAGTAGATAGCTCAAACTTGAAATCCAATACGTACATATACCAGTAAACTCAAGAAGCATTAAGACAAAATACATTGCTTGCAGAGAGTTATTCTTCTCGACGAACTGCTGAAGCAACGAGCCCCAAATCCTTTATGATAATCTTAAAGACAACCATAATCCCAGGTCTATTCAGAAAGTTAAGTTTTAATGGAGCTAAACCCACTAAAAATCGATTGAAAATTCCAGTTCGACATTAGTAGACGGCGAAGTAATCGGCGGGCAAGCAGGGGCGGATCCACGTTGAAGTGAGGGTGTTCACCCGAACACCCTCAGTAAAAAATTATAGTGTATATATAGGGTAAACTTTCTGTATTTATGTGCATATATTAACTTTTGAACACCCTCGGCAAAAAATTACAATGTATATTTAGCTTCTTCTTTTTTCCGAACACCCTGAATGAAAATCCTGGATCCGCGAGGCAAGAAATTAATGGAACAAGTGGAAGAAGCCTTTTTAGAATAAATAGAGGGAGTAAAATGGGTAAGGGGTGCTGTGGCATCCACCTCATCAAAAGTTTGTGCCACGTAAGATTGAATATTCACATTGGATAACTTTAATGGAGGAAGGATATATTTGAACCAATAGTGTAACGGTAAAAGTATATTTAGACTCAAAGTATAACGAAGGGTATATTTGACCCTTTTTCAATAGTATAGGGGTATATTTGGCTCTTTAACTTTCACCACCCTTTAATTTACGTGGGAGGATTATATTAAAGAGTAGTTACATCACTATTCATGTTAAAATTTCGTTTTTATTGAACTAAAATTTGATTTATTGATGTTGTATTTTTTAGAAAAGTCTTCTAGTAGTGTACCGATATTGTTATGAACTATGAGTTACTCATTTGGTAAGATTGTATAAGAATTGAGAATGTTTTGATAGTTTTTACAATTTATGGAGTTTTTATGTCTATAATAAAAAAATATAACTTAAAATATTTAAATTGCATGTCCAAACATGATTTGAAACTATGTTTTCAAATCATGTGCAAACGAGACCTAAGTATACTATGTCAACAATCCTACCTTAAAACTCATGTTTATATATAGTTAGAATGCTTGTTAGTGAGTTTGAAAGACATCAAGTATAGACTAACGAGGAGTTCTTTCCATTTTTTGTCCCTAATGTATGCATTTCTTTTTTAAAGTTCATTGGAACCCGATCCTTTGCAAGATTATAATACATTCCATTAATATCAAACTATAGGATACTTTAGAGTCCTCCACTCATATTTCACTTCGTGATACTAATCTCTCTGATTGTGATTTATGACATTCATATTTCACTTCGTGATACTAATCTCTCTAATTGTGATTTACGACATTACGTTTACTTTGCTTATTTTAATAATTCTTTTTGTCTATTTTTTATTAATTTTAAAAAAATACAATTGACAAATTTACCCTTATTAATATTAAGGTTTTTTTTTTTGACAAAAAAATAAATTCAACATTACTAATAGAACGGTCGAGTCAAGTTGAAAGGATCATATAATTAGATGCAAGTAGCCCTAATATATTGACTTTTTCAAACATGTATAAGAGACTGTTGGACTAAGGATTTTCAGTATATCGGTAAAAAGGATGTTGTCACTCAATTTAATGTATCAAGACTAAAGGCTAGTGTGTGTCTCGCCAGCAAAGAACTTAATTACTTTAATATATTAGGTTTCAGTCACTACATTTACTACTTGTGATAATTGATGCCAACTTGGTATACATATATTTCTAAAATTGTTGTTAACTGTAAACTTAGTATACCTATATTTCTAAAATTGTTGTTAACTGAAATAATCATACTTATTGGAAGTCTTTACAGAGCTTTTCATGTCACTTGCCAGTACTAATTCTTTTGTTTGCTTTAGGCATCTGGGCTAAGCTCACAAGACAAATTTAGATTCGCACCGGAAGGTCCAGTAAGGGGTAAAACGCTTCTTATTAGAGTGGACTCTATTTTCATGGCTTGAACTTGACCTCTTGTTAAGGAAGGAGGGCCCTTACCATTCTATTACACCTTTCAGTGGTGTCACTTGCCACTACTCACAAGTAGCTATAAGATGCCAATGCTGATATTTTTATATTAAGACATAACAGTGAGGGAAACCTAGTCAATATATTAAGTTGTTTTCCGGCCAGACGAACGCTCTTGACTCATTAATATACAGCAAAGTTTTTGTCCTAAAAGTCACTTTTACATGTTTGAAGAAGTCAATATGTAAAGGCTATTTGCATAACTGATCCTTTCAACTTGATTCCGCCCTTACAGTCAAGTTTAATTTTCTATCCAATTAAATTGATATCATGTGGCCAACTTATAAAAGCAACCCCACAAGTGACACAAAGAGTAGGACATCCAGGTTGACGTTTTTAATTTGGCGTATCTCATCAAGCTAAAGAGACCATTTTTTCCTGTAGGTCATAAATGCCATTTTCCAGTTTTCTAGTCCTCAATAATGCATCATCCATGTTTCAAAAATATAGAATAATATTTGGACCTGTATTACTGTATAACTTTATTTATTTTTTTGTTTCGCATAATATTTGCTTGAGATGACTTTGAATAGGAAAACATGGCCATTACTGAATATATAGCTGACTAGAGGCGGATCTAGGATTTGAAGGTGGCGAGTGCTATAATTTTCTTCAATGTACATCTTGTTAGGAACGTGTATTTGGGTCGGGTCTGTCTCTTTTTAGTTTATTCAAGTCAACTTAATAGGCTTTTTTTTATTTGCAAATATAAAAATTACATCTCAAAAATAAAAAAACGAACATAATTAATATCTTAAACAAGGAATCAGACTCATTAACACCCATTAACAACAGAAGTAAAATCAACATTTTCACCAAGGGACTTGCATCTGTTATGTATATTAAAAAATGAATTTGCACAAGTAAAATAACATCTTCAATAAGGGAATTACACCAATCAAAATAAGAAAAATAATAGAAAAACTCTTCAATAGGTAAATACTCCCCCATAAGTAAATGTAGAATTAGATAAACTACAAGTTCTCAAAAATAAATCATAAATTTCATGTTTTTTCTAAGCAGTGCTTACGAAATTTCCATCACAATTTAAGTAGTAAAGTGATTTAAATTGAATTTAACAATTATAGAATAATAGAAATTTTTATAATACACTCCCTCCATCTATTTTTATTTGTCTATTATACTAAAAATATATGTCCACTTTTACTTGTAAGTTATATAGTTTGAAAAACCAACACATAATTTACCATTATATACCTATTTTACTCTTCTTATTAAGCACTCCAATTTATTTCTCATTTTATTTATTATTTAGTAAGAGTTTCCCCAGTCAAATATAGACAAGTAAACATGGACGGAAGGAGTAATAAACAAAAGAAATTATTTTAAAAAAAATTGAATTTTGATCTCAATCCAAAATTCTCATTGAGACCCAAGTTTTTTGATTTAAATACTCACAGATTTGAGATTAAGAGAAATGCTTAATTTAAGAAATTTTGAAGTTTCTAGGGAACAGGGTTCAAAGCACACTCAAACTATGACCAAAGTTGTCATAACACACCTGAACTTTGCGGGGGTCCTATGACCCCCCTGGACTTATTTTTTGTGTATTTTCTATGCTTTCAAATGGACAAAGTCACCCAAACTCGTTTGAGTGTATGCACGCGTTCCACTACAGGAAATTTGATTTTTAGCAACCACTTCTTAACGAAGGGAGATGAATCCGGTCGTTATAAGTGCACTTATAGTAACCAATTTTTTTTTCCAGTCGTTAGAGCTAATTTTTCTTTCAATTATCGTGCCTTTTGCTTTGTGCCTTTTGTGTTGAGTTTGAGCCTATTCAAGAATTTGTGTCTTTTGCTTTCCTTTGTGTTGAGTTTAAAAGATTTAATTATTCTTCAATTGGGTATTTTTCATATCTCCACTTTCCAAAATTTCAAACCCAAAAAAAACTCCATTGTAACGACCAAATCAAACGGGTCTTTTTCGATATTATATAGGATTTGTGACATTGTCAACATTGAAAACATGATTAATAATAGTGGATTAAGATAGTAGAACCATTAAACAAAAACTCCATTAGGGACGTCGAGTTTAGACTTGAGGCTTTCAGATCTGGGTCTTCAAATTCCGAATTTGATGAATAAAATTCTTGGTTGTTGATTGTTTGAAGCTGAACTTGAGCTTAGAAGACGTCTAGAGCGTGAAGAAGAACTGAACGATTCCATGACTGCCATGAACAAAGCTTGAAGCTTCGAACTTGAATTTTCGGGTTGCCGCAAATGAGCTCCATTTCGAGTGAGTGATATATCAAAAGAACCGGAACGTCGAGAGGAATTTGAATCTGAAATTTGGTGATGTTTGGTTGAGATTTGAAGTGCATTAGGATCAAATTTCAGTCCAGTTCTCTATGAAGAAGATGAACAGTAATTTGCTGCCCAGATTTTGCCAAAGTTGTCATAACACACATGAACTTTGCGGGGGTCCTATGACCCCCCCTGGACTTATTTTTTGTGTATTATATACACTTTTATATGGAATCTTACGCGCTCAAAGAGAATAGATACAATCGCTTGTACAGGTCACCATATTGTTAGATTATGTAATTATTTAGTCAAATATATTTTGTAATCTTCTATTTTAGGATAGCATATGTTAGAATTATTTAGTCAAATTAGTTCCTAATTTGTAGCCTACAATTAGGTTGTAAATCATGTATATCAACCCATTCAAGGGAACAGAATAATCAAGGAAAACATTCTCTTACATGGTATCAGACTAGGTTCTCCTAAACACCCTAGCATCCTAAAACCCTAGCCCTTGGCCGCCGACCCCCCTCTTTTCGTTTTCCTCTCCTTCGGCTATTTCCCCTCATCTTCTCCATAGCTGACGCCTCCAAGTTGCATCCTGCGACTACCGTCACCAATATCAAATCATGTGTCCCTATTGTGCTTGACTACGAAGGAAGCCAATACAATAACTGGGCTACCCTCTTTAAGCTCCATTGTCGTGTAAACTTGGTGATCGACCACATCCTACCTCCTGCCTCCCCCACCGTGCCACCACCGGCAACTGCAGCCAAAAAACTTGCTGTTAAGGCCTTATGGGAACGGCTAGATGACATTGTTCGGCAAAGGATATATGGTACGATATCGAATGATCTTCTCAACACGATCATTCATCAAGAGGACACAACAGCCGAGGATTGGGACCGCCTTGTTCATCTCTTTCAGGACAACAAATCGGCTGGGGCTCTTGCTCTTGATGCAAAATTCACCAACACCAAATTGGTGGATTTTCCGAATGTGAAAACATACTGCACCAGGCTGAAAATTCTTGCAGACAACCTTGCCAATGTCGGTCACAAAGTTTTCGACGAACGACTTGTGCTTCGTCTTCTGCGAGGGTTGTCGGAGGAATATAAAACTTTTTGCACGACGGTGAAGCACCGTACTCCTCTCTCATCTTTTGACGTTTTCCGGTCGATGCTTGAGCTTGAGGAAGATAGCCATGCCGAGGACGCCGTTCACGATTCCGGCTCGAATGCTGTTCTTGTTTCCCACAATGTTAATCCTCAGAATTTCTCAGGCAATGGACAACCCAATAATTCTGAAAATAACTTCAACAATCATGGAAACTCGCAGAATTGTGGAAAGAAAAATAACCGCGGTCACAGCGACGGCAACTGCAACAACCGCGGTGGCAGCGAAAATGGACAAAGCAGCGGCGGGGGCAGCCGAACCAATGCCCAGGCATACCAGCCCGCCGCGTCGCAGCAACAGGGACCCACTGCCCCGTCTTGGTATTTTCCACCGTGGGCAGCGTGGGGGCCACAACCGTGGGCCACCCCACAGTGCCAGTACCCCACGGCTGGGTGGCAGCAACCCCGCGGCTGGCAGCAGTCGCGTCCAACTCCCTCGCAGCAGGGAGTTCTTGGTCCTCGTCCTCCACAGTCGTTCTACTCATCAGCCTCGTCATCACATGGTGGGTATACGCCCACCGATATTGATCAAGTTATGCACACAACGTCGTTGAATCCGTCCGATGACAAGAATTGGTACATGGACACTGGAGCCACATCTCACATGACCAACTCCCAAGGTACTCTCTCGTCTTATTACCAATTGAGCAAAAATAATGACATTATTGTTGGTAATGGTAACAAGATTCCAATTCGTGGTTATGGTCATACATCCCTTCAAGAAAATCCCTCTTTAAAACTGAAAAATGTCTTACATGCACCTAAACTCATCAAAAACCTTATTTCCATTCGTAAATTTACTATCAATAATATGGTTTCTGTTGAATTTGATCCTTTTGGTTTTTATGTGAAGGATTTACGGACAGGGAGCAAACTCATGAGATGTGAGAGTTCGGGTGATCTTTATCCATTCTTCCAAAATTTTCGAGCCATCTCGTCTTTGCACCATCTGCTTTTAGTGTCATCTCTCCTCATATCTGGCACTCTCGTTTAGGTCATCCAGGGGATGTTATTCTTAGTTCTTTACGTAGTAGTAATTTGATTAAATGTAATAAGGCTCGAAACAATGTTTGTCATTCTTGCCCTTTGGGGAAATTAATTAAATTGCCTTTTTATGACTCTCTTTCAACTACTACTATGCCCTTTGACATTGTTCACAGTGATTTATGGACTTCACCTGTTCTTAGCTCTTCAAGTCACAGATATTATGTTTTATTTCTTGACAATTACACTAATTTTCTTTGGACTTTTCCCATTTAAACAAAGTCCCAAGTTTATAATTGCTTCTTGTCTTTCCGGACTTTCATTCGCACTCAGTTTGAAAAAGAAATCAAAACTTTCCAATGTGACAACGGGCGTGAATTTGATAATTGTCACGACCCAGCTAGGGGCCGCGACGGGTACCCGGGGCTAACCACCGAGTACCGCTCGTTCTATGTCTCATCATACTCATTTCATGCTCTTTTATTACTTTTATACTCAAATCGTAGGAAAATCATATTTCATATAAAACATAAATACTTATATATATGCCTCTTGGCCATCAAAATAACATTTATACTATATAGCGTCTCGTGATACCATCCCCATCTAACCCACACTGCGTATCTACGAGCCTCTACTGGAGTGCTAAACATAAGGACGGGACAAGACCCCGTCATGCCCAAAATACATATATACAAAAAGATAATCATAAGCACCTCCGAACAATGGAGTGCTCTCAAATCAGCTGCTAGCTCCTATGAGTCTGCGTCGTCTCCCTGTCTACCTGTGGGCATGAACACAGCGTCCAAAGAAAACGGACGTCAGTACGAATATTGTACTGAGTATGTAAGGCATAACAATGAAAATACGTCAATGAGATAAAAGAAGCATCAATACGGAGCAACTATATATGTCTGTAACTTATAGAAGAAATAACACATGCTGACTTACTCATAATCATCATCATCTCATGTATGCAATAATATATAAGTTGCCCGTCCATATAGGTACGGTGTGATAATGTATAAGCTGCCCGTCCATGTAGGAGCGGTGTAATAATCATAGCCTGTGTCCAGGCCTCCCGCGTCCGGGGTATAAGCTGCCCACTATAGTGGTGTGTATGTCTGCCCGTCCATATAGGAGCGGTGTAATATCATCATCATAATATGCTCATCATTATATACTCATCACAATACATGCATGAGAACTCAAGGACAACTATACTTTGTCGGGGTGACGTAGGGTCGTGATCCCCCGACTTTATTATGGACATCTATAAGTATCCTGCCTCACCATGAAGGAAGAAGTGTATAAGGTGAGTGTATGCCATAACAAACATCTGTAACTTAATAGTGCTCTGCCTCACCTTGAGGGGACAATACATAAGGTGAGTGTATACAATACATGATATACTTAACTTAATGGTATTCTGCCTCACCTCGGAGGGAACAATGTATGAGGTGAGTGTATACAACATACGACATCATTAGCGTTTAGGAACTTCATCACATGGACTCTAGAGTCTTTAGACTTAAACTTATCATCATTGGACTCATAACATATCTCTTATCTCATATAGCTATTCATGATCATAGACTCTTGACTTTCTGTGGTATATATAGAGAATTCATGTAGAGAAAGGAGAATCATACCATCGGATTCATGCCATAGAAAGAAAGGACTAGCCTCACATACCTTTGTCGTTTAGCTAAGCTATCGGTCACTCGTTCACCTCCGATGTCACGTCGTCACCTTCATTAAAGAATGTGAAGTACATTAGCTAAATAACTATGAGAACGCGTCGTTAGTTTCTAGGAAAAATTGGGCAGCACTTCCTTTGTTTATACTACTTCTCCCATGTTCTATATCAACTCCCAACATTCCCAATGCTACTCACAATATCATAATCAACAATCATCATCTGTGTGCATTTAGCAAAATCCACCATTTCTCTCCAATTTCATCACATTTATGGTTATAGGTTCGATATCGTATTTTCCCACGTATCACATATCTCATGGTTTACAAGTCATTTATAACATATTCATACTCACAACACCCTATCATTCATGATTCAATTCAACTACTATCCAAACATGACACTATTCACTCTTGAATGACCCATTTGCTATGCTTCTCTACAAGTCGAGTAACTTAACCTTCCAATATCTTAAACAACATGTAATGGTCATGAAACTTACCTTGGATGATGGTTGAACAAGCCTTGAGTGGAGTTTTCCCTTCTAGCACCAAAACCCTACTTTCTCTCTTTGGATTTCCTCGAGGAAGATGAACTTTACTTGGGTTTCATACACTTTGATTCATGGATTTGATGTTTTTAATCTTGGTTCCTTTGATTTTTATTGTGGATGAAAGTTTAGAGAGGGTTCTAGAGGGTTTGCGGACCAAAAATGGTGAAAAAATGGGTTAAACACGAAGTTGGGTCTATATATAATGGTCCAGAAGATTCGAAACTGGCACAACATGCGACACCATATGCGAGTCGCATGTCGAACATGCGAGTCGCATGTTGTGTCGCAAATCATGCCAGCACACTAACTCTCACTGGCATGCTTTGCGGTTGCATCTGCGAGTCGCATGTTGAACATGCGAATCGCATGTTGCGCCGGAACGTGACGAACTGTCTGCGGTAAAATGGTCATAACTTTTGATCCCGATATGCTGTGAGGGCCCACGACCTATGGTTAGAAAGATATTTTAATTGTATACAACTTTCTTACTTTGGTGTTTTTCCCAAATTCCAACTTTATAATAGCGTTTTGGCCCCTTCAAATCAGATCATCCGAAAACGTTTTCCTTAACTCGCCCTTTTGGATGGCTTATGCCCATATTTGGCTTATGGGTCCTTCTTGAAACTTACTTAACACTTCATTACCAATATAAGGGACATTATAACTCTTCTCCAAAATTTCATTAAGCCATCATTAATTCGATACTCGAAATTCTTTCCCGATACACAATATATACCTTCCTTTCCTTAACAACTTTCGTCTCCTACCTCCAATGTCTTTGAAATCTCATTTAGAATCATTAAATATTATTTCTTACTTATCAAAACATCATATGCCTCATTCCCTTCGTCAGTCAATTCACTGTGCATGAACGGAAAATTTTTCGAGGTGTAACATTCTTCCCTCCTTGGGAACATTCGTCCTCGAATGTTAAACTATTCGGGATTCTACGAATTTTCGCCATATATTTATTTTTAACTGAATCGAAGTATCATGATCACACTATTCTTTCTTACCTCTTATTCCTCTTTCCGAGTACTCACTTGGTTTCATCGGCGACGCATAAGCACTTGCAAGTCGCATAATCGTTCTTACGTGATTCGTGTACATACATTTCTATACATGTACAAGTATCCACATCCGTATTTGTATTCATAATCGTACTCATTTACCCATCATTAGACTTATTTATGCACAACTCTCGCTCTTTGTTTTAGAGTCTATATCTGTCACATCTTAGAATCCATCATTTCAATCTCTACACTTATATTACCTTTACTTGCTTCCCCCCTTTTAGGATTTTACTTGTACCATTCTCAAATCCGTTATCTCACCTTCAAATATTTAATTCATATATCCCTTATGTCCCATGCTCTTTTACTCTTGATTATACCAATCACAAACTACTACGACTTTGCCATATCCTTTTTTTCTCTAATTTCTTTTTCAAGTTGGCTTCCCTTTTTGTCATTGCTTTCTATCATCTCTTGTCATTGAAGAACCTCTATGCTGGACTTTCCTTTAACAAGGTCTGATAAGCTTTCTCATCTACTGCTCCAGGGCTCGCTTGTTGGTTTCACACTTGCATTCACTCTTTATTCATATAGAACATGTCACGTCTTTAGTCATTTCCTCCCTATACTTTTCTTACCACATAAGTTATCTCACCAATGTATTCACATCCATTATAACCCCTCATATTCGTATCTCTATCTCCGTGATGCTGCTACTTTATTTTGATAATAAACTTATCATATTTTACTCGTGCTTATATATCCAATCGCTACTCCAATATCGCACTCTATTAGAGTTACACTTTCTCATCCATGTCATGTTTTAGTGCTACTAATCTCCTTTGTTCACTCTAGCATTTCTCTTTACCGTATCAATGTCGCTCTTATAACTGCCATTACTATCAATTCCATAGTATCTAACTCTACTCTTGTAATCATTAACGATACTTATAGCTTAATCTCATTCTGCCATTACTCTTTTGCACATCACCTTTTCCCGTTAGGACATATTGCAAGCTTATATCTTATCTCCTTTGGATTCTAGGAAAATTTCGGCAGAGTTTCCTCTATATTTCTTACTATCCCAAAACCTGCACGCAGCAAACACCAACAATGCCTCACAGGGCCAATATATATATGCAAATATATGTATATACGACATATCTCAACCACGCAGGGCTCCCATTTTCAAGCAAAAGCACAAGGATGTCGTAACGTACCTCATATCTCACACTTCGAGATGTACCTGATCCTGTAGCGATCTGCCCTGTTACCTCTTCCCATTTACTTTCCCTTTTTCATCCTTCAGCTTTATATTTCAATCATATCTCAATATTCTTATTTTATTCGATACATATCTTTCATACCGTCGCTTACCTTTATTCTGATCCATTCAATTTGTTGTGTTCTCAACTTATAACTGAACTTATCATAGAGAGCCACATTTAATCAATTTCTCTATTATATGAACACTGACTTACTTTCTGACAATCAATTCATCATCATAGTATTACATATTTCGATAATGTAGCCTCGACGAAGGGGCTTACCTCCGTAGCTTTCATTGTCATCAATCACTTTCTTCTATCATTACCATTCTTCTGCTGCAATTAGGGGTTAGTATAAGGAATCTCATTTCCTACGGCTTAGCTCTATCGCACGATCTTAGAGATGAAAGAAGAGTAACCATCCAAAATGCCTTGTAGCCTCCTGTTTATAAATGTGGCGCGCAACACACCATAAACAAGACTCTACTAGACACGGCTCGTAGACACTTCCTAGGACTGAACTGCTCTGATACCACTTTTTTCACGACCCAGCTAGGGGCCGCGACGGGTACCCGGGGCTAACCACCGAGCACCGCTCGTTCTATGTCTCATCATACTCATTTCATGCTCTTTTATTACTTTTATACTCAAATCGTAGGAAAATCATATTTCATATAAAACATAAATACTTATATATATGCCTCTTGGCCATCAAAATAACATTTATACTATATAGCGTCTCGTGATACCATCCCCATCTAACCCACACTGCGTATCTACGAGCCTCTACTGGAGTGCTAAACATAAGGACGGGACAAGACCCCGTCATGCCCAAAATACATATATACAAAAAGATAATCATAAGCACCTCCGAACAATGGAGTGCTCTCAAATCAGCTGCTAGCTCCTATGAGTCTGCGTCGTCTCCCTGTCTACCTGTGGGCATGAACACAGCGTCCAAAGAAAACGGACGTCAGTACGAATATTGTACTGAGTATGTAAGGCATAACAATGAAAATACGTCAATGAGATAAAAGAAGCATCAATACGGAGCAACTATATATGTCTGTAACTTATAGAAGAAATAACACATGCTGACTTACTCATAATCATCATCATCTCATGTATGCAATAATATATAAGCTGCCCGTCCATATAGGTACGGTGTGATAATGTATAAGCTGCCCGTCCATGTAGGAGCGGTGTAATAATCATAGCCTGTGTCCAGGCCTCCCGCGTCCGGGGTATAAGCTGCCCACTATAGTGGTGTGTATGTCTGCCCGTCCATATAGGAGCGGTGTAATATCATCATTATAATATGCTCATCATTATATACTCATCATAATACATGCATGAGAACTCAAGGACAACTATACTTTGTCGGGGTGACGTAGCGTCGTGATCCCCCGACTTTATTATGGACATCTATAAGTATCCTGCCTCACCATGAAGGAAGAAGTGTATAAGGTGAGTGTATGCCATAACAAACATCTGTAACTTAATAGTGCTCTGCCTCACCTTGAAGGGACAATACATAAGGTGAGTGTATACAATACATGATATACTTAACTTAATGGTATTCTGCCTCACCTCGGAGGGAACAATGTATGAGGTGAGTGTATACAACATACGACATCATTAGCGTTTAGGAACTTCATCACATGGACTCTAGAGTCTTTAGACTTAACTTATCATCATTGGACTCATAACATATCTCTTATCTCATATAGCTATTCATGATCATAGACTCTTGACTTTCTGTGGTATATATAGAGAATTCATGTAGAGAAAGGAGAATCATACCATCGGATTCATGCCATAGAAAGAAAGGACTAGCCTCACATACCTTTGTCGTTTAGCTAAGCTATCGGTCACTCGTTCACCTCCGATGTCACGTCGTTACCTTCATTAAAGAATGTGAAGTACATTAGCTAAATAACTATGAGAACGCGTCGTTAGTTTCTAGGAAAAATTGGGCAGCACTTCCTTTGTTTATACTACTTCTCCCATGTTCTATATCAACTCCCAACATTCCCAATGCTACTCACAATATCATAATCAACAATCATCATCTGTGTGCATTTAGCAAAATCCACCATTTCTCTCCAATTTCATCACATTTATGGTTATAGGTTCGATATCGTATTTTCCCACGTATCACATATCTCATGGTTTACAAGTCATTTATAACATATTCATACTCACAACACCCTATCATTCATGATTCAATTCAACTACTATCCAAACATGACACTATTCACTCTTGAATGACCCATTTGCTATGCTTCTCTACAAGTCGAGTAACTTAACCTTCCAATATCTTAAACAACATGTAATGGTCATGAAACTTACCTTGGATGATGGTTGAACAAGCCTTGAGTGGAGTTTTCCCTTCTAGCACCAAAACCCTACTTTCTCTCTTTGGATTTCCTCGAGGAAGATGAACTTTACTTGGGTTTCATACACTTTGATTCATGGATTTGATGTTGTTAATCTTGGTTCCTTTGATTTTTCTTGTGGATGAAAGTTTAGAGAGGGTTCTAGAGGGTTTTCGGACCAAAAATGGTGAAAAAATGGGTTAAACACGAAGTTGGGTCTATATATAATGGTCCAGAAGATTCGGAACTGGCACAACATGCGACACCATATGCGAGTCGCATGTCGAACATGCGAGTCGCATGTTGTGTCGCAAATCATGCCAGCACACTAACTCTCACTGGCATGCTTTGCGGTTGCATCTGCGAGTCGCATGTTGAACATGCGAATCGCATGTTGCGCCGGAACGTGACGAACTGTCTGCGGTAAAATGGTCATAACTTTTGATCCCGATATGCTGTGAGGGCCCACGACCTATGGTTAGAAATATCTTTTAATTGTATACAAATTTATTATTTCGGTGTTTTTCCCAAATTCCAACTTTATAATAGCGCTTTGGCCCCTTCAAATCAGATCATCCGAAAACGTTTTCCTTAACTCGCCCTTTTGGATGGCTTATGCCCATATTTGGCTTATGGGTCCTTCTTGAAACTTACTTAACACTTCATTACCAATATAAGGGACATTATAACTCTTCTCCAAAATTTCATTAAGCCATCATTAATTCGATACTCGAAATTCTTTCCCGATACACAACATATACCTTGCTTTCCTTAACAACTTTCGTCTCCTACCTCCAATGTCTTTGAAATCTCATTTAGAATCATTAAATATTATTTCTTACTTATAAAAACATCATATGCATCATTCCCTTCGTCAGTCAATTCACTGTGCATGAATGGAAAATTTTCCGAGGTGTAACAATAATGGTCCTTTTCATAAGTTTGATGAACAAAACGGGATGCTTTTCCGCTTTTCTTGTCCCCACACTCCCCCCCAAAATGGTAAGGCGGAACGGAAAATTAAATCCATCAATAATATTGTTGGTACACTCCTTGCCCATGCATCTATGCCCCCTCCTATTGACATCACGCCTTGGCCATGGCAACGTAACTACATAATATTCTTCCTTCTAAACTCTTAGCATATAAGACACCCACTCACATTCTTTATCATAAGAATCCATCCTACTCTCATCTCCGAGTCTTTGGCTGTCTATACTTTCCTCTTTTTCCCTCCACACAAATTCATAAGCTGCAATCTAGGTCCACTCCGTGTGTCTTCCTAGGATATCCTTCCAATCATCGGGGGTACAAATGCTATGACTTATTTAGCCGAAAAATAATCATAGCCCGGCATGTCTGGTTTGATGAAAATTCCTTTCCATTTTCACAAATAAATACTCCATCTTCTACCTCATATGAATTTTTGGATGATGATAATTCCCCATTGAGAATCCAATTGTTGCATGACCAGGCCACTGCTCCACCAATGCAGCGCCCTCCCTCTCGTGCAACCTACCACTCGAGCTCCCCCACCTCCTCCCCTTCATCGTCGACTGCCCGGTAGTCCACCTCCACTGCCCCAGCTGCCCGCCAGCCTCTTCATCCTCCTGCCACGGTCCGCACGACAGTCCCCCCACTGTCCGCCCCTCCCTCTCCCACGCTGACCCACCACGGCAGCAGCCCCTCCTCCCTGCCATCCCCCCACCCGTTCATCCCATAACTACACGTAGTCAATATGGGATTTTTAAGCCGAACTTGAAATACCATAATCAAGCCTTAAGTGTCACCAACAATTCCATCTCCCCCATTCCTCGGAATCCCGTTGGTGCACTTAATGATCCAAATTGGAAAAATGCTATGCAAGATGAATATAATGCTCTTATTAATAGTAAGACTTGGGAGTTGGTCCCTCGTCCTCCAAATGCTATTATAATTATTCGGTCTTTATGGATTTTTCGGCATAAAAAGAAATCTGATGGTTCTTTTGAGAGGCATAAAGCCCGTCTTGTAGGTGATGGCAGGTCTTAACGGGAAGGTGTTGATTGTGATGATACTTTCAGTCCGGTGGTCAAGCCGGCAACTATCCGTGTGGTTCTTACTATTGTTTTATCTCACTCTTGGCCCATTCACCAGCTTGATGTAAAGAATGCTTTCTTACATGACAATTTTAATGAGACCGTCTATATGTATCAGCCTCTGGGATTCCGGGATCCAGCTCATCCTGATCATGTCTGTCTCTTGCGTAAGTCTCTTTATGGCTTGAAACAGGCACCACGGGCTTGGTATCAGCGTTTTGCTGAATATGTGGCAACCATTAGTTTCTCGCATAGTACATCTGACAACTCTCTCTTCACTTATTGTCGTGGAAAAGATATTGCTTACATTTTGTTATATGTGGATGATATTATTCTAACTGCATCTTCAGACTCTCTCAGACTCGGTATTATGTCCAAGTTAGCTACGGAGTTTGCAATTAAAGACTTGCGTTCGTTGAGCTATTTTTTGGGAATTGCTGTCTCCTGAGACAAAAATAGTCTCTTTATGTCTCAGAGTTCTTATGCAGAGGATATTCTTGACCGAGCAGGCATGTCACAGTGTAAGCCTTGCCCCACTCCTGTTGACACAAAAGGCAAACTCAGCGCTTCTTCAAGCGCCCCGTATGAGGATCCTACGAAGTATCGTCGTCTGGCAGGTGCTTTGCAATACTTGACATTCACTCGGCCTGACATATCATACGCCGTCCAACAGTTTTGCTTGTTTATGCATGACCCCAAAGTCCAGCATATGGAAGCATTAAAACGCATTTTGCGTTACATTCGAGGTACGATTGACTGTGGCACACATTTATACAAGTCCTCTCTACAGTCACTACTATCATATACAGATGTTGATTGGGGAGGATGTCCAGACACTCGACGCTCCACATCGGGTTATTGTGTCTATCTTGGGGATAACTTGATTTCTTGGTCTTCCAAGCGCCAACCTACTCTATCTAAGTCAAGTGCTGAAGCAGAATACAGAGGGGTTGCTAATGTTGTCTCTGAGTCTTGTTGGATTCGTAATCTGTTGCTTGAACTCAATTGTCCTATTCGTAAAACAACTTTGGTCTATTGTGATAATGTGAGTGCCATTTACTTGTCTGGAAATCCGGTACAACATCAACGTACCAAGCATATTGAAATGGACATTCACTTTGTTCGTGAAAAGGTTAGACGAGGCGAAGTTCGTGTCCTACATGTTCCGTCCCGTTATCAGATTACTGACATCTTCACCAAAGGTCTTCCGCGCGTACTATTTGATGATTTTCGGGACAGTCTAACCGTTCATAAACCTCCCGCTTCGACTGCGGGGGTGTGTTAGATTATGGAATTATTTAGTCATATATATTTTGTAATCTTCTATTTTAGGATAGCATATGTTAAAATTATTTAGTCAAATTAGTTCCTAATTTGTAGCCTACAATTAGGTTGTAAATCATGTATATCAACCCATTCAAGGGAACAGAATAATCAAGGATAACATTCTCTTACACATATAAAGGCGTACAAAATACACAAAAAATAAGTACAGGGGGGTCATAGGACCCTCGCAAAGTTCAGGTGTGTTATGACAACTTTGGCCATAGTTTGAGTGTATTTTGAACCCTTTTCCCAAGTTTCTATTTGTGTATTCTCGCTAGATATCACAGATAAAATAATAGAAAAGAGGAAAGATAATATAAATAATAAAAAGATAAATATAAAATTGGGAGGGCCGAAAAGGAAATTACTGGTACAAAGGAAGTAAAAAGCGCAAAGAAAAACGGGAGTCGAAAAATGTTCAAGATAGATTTAAACTTGTGTCTACCAGCCGTGGCACCTTTGTCTAATTTACGACTGGAGGTGGCAGGATCAAATATTTAACCTAATTTAAGCAAATTACAACATAAGTATATAAAAAATTTATTAATCGAGGGGGTGTCATGCCACCCCCACCCTAAAGGGTGGATTCGCTCCTGTTGCCGACTTCAACTTATTTGAGATCGAGGCATAATAATTGTTGTTGTCGTAATAACATTTGGACTTCAAATGTGTTTTCAAACAGCTTCTAGAATTCCCAGCTCATAATAAGTTGTTGTAGCACGCATACTTGACTTGCCTTACTTTGACATTTTCTTATTTTCTTCCTCTGTCTTCATTTATTCGTATTTTTACGCTCGTAAAGGATTATCTTTGACAATTGTTCACTGCTTGATTCATCAATTGAAAATTACATCTGGAGATTATCATACAATGTGAAAGTCATAAAAATATCTTGACTATACTTGAAACACTCCAAAAAGCCCACATACGAATATGCGTCTCAATTCTTTATTTCAGAGAAATGGCAAAATTTCCATGAATTCAGAATTCCCAAAGGAAAAAAGAAAAATATGGGAGGGGAACAGTAAAGAAGCTAAGAGATTATATTTCATCTTATCCATCCCCTTTGACCTATGTATGAATGCGAGAATATTAGTGTTTATTTCCATTGACTTTCACTAATAAAACTTGTAGTACTGAAAATTAACACTCTCAAATATTAACCGACCACCCGCTCCAGAGACTAACATTAAATAGACCATTTAATTAGCATCATTCCTTACCTTGTCCATTCTTGGTTAGCTCAATAAGGAGAAAGAGTAACTGTTTGTTATAGTTATGGGAAGAAGTTGCAATCTTCTCTTTGCTCTTGCACTTCTCATTCTGCTTCATCACCATTCTTCAATGGCTACATTTACCAATATTAGAACCGATGAAGCTGTTCTTCTTGCCTTTAAATCTCACATCTCTTTTGGTCCTAACAATATCTTAGCAAGAAATTGGTCTTCTTCCTGGCCAGTTTGCAGCTGGATTGGAATCATTTGTGGCTCCCGCCACAACCGAGTCACTACTTTAGACATTTCTAGCATGCAACTTCATGGTACTATTCCTCCACACCTTGGAAACCTCTCATTTCTTGTTTCCCTTGACATTAATAACAACACTTTTCATGGAGAGTTGCCAGAAGAGTTGGCTCGTCTGAAGAGGTTGAAATTGATAGATACCACAAGCAATAACTTCACTGGTGTCATTCCATCATTTTTAAGTTTGTTACCAGACATTCGCTATGTGAGCCTTTCAAGGAACCAGTTTTTCGGAAAAATTCCCTCTTCCCTTTCCAATATAACAAAGCTGGAAGTGTTGAGATTGCATACTAATTTTCTAGAAGGAGAGATCCCTGGAGAACTCGGTAATCTTCGTTACCTGACCTCGCTATACCTGCAACAGAACCAGCTTACTGGCTCTATACCACCATCAATCTTTAACATTACATCAATGCAAGAGATTGTTCTTACCAGCAACAATCTTACTGGTAAGCTTCCAATAACTATATGTGACCATCTTCCAAATTTGGAAGGGCTTTACCTCTCAAACAACAACCTAGATGGCTCTATCCCATCAAACACAGGAAAATGCAAAAAGCTGCAAGTCTTATCATTGTCTGTCAATGAGTTCATTGGAACTATACCAAGAGAGTTAGCCAACTTAACAGCTCTTACAAACTTATATCTTGGAATTCTGCATCTGGAAGGTATTACGGTATTTCCTTCCGAGAAATCTGAAATTTCTTCCATTTTTCTTTTCCGCCACATTTGATACTGATCATGTACTTTCGCCACTTGACAGGAGAGGTACCGGCAGAGCTAGGTAATCTAAAGAAACTACAGGAGCTATCATTATCTAGGAATGAGTTTACTGGTTCCGTCCCGACAAGCATTTTAAACATGTCAGAACTGCAGTTCCTAGTACTTGACGAAAATAAGCTTTCAGGTCATCTGCTATCAGATTTAGATCGTGGAATGCCCAACCTAGAAGAACTTTATTGTGGGTTGAATAATTTGAGTGGCTTTATCTCTGCTTCTATCTCAAATTCTTCAAGACTCAGAATACTTGATCTCGCAGGTAACAGTTTCACAGGTCCAATTCCTGAATCACTTGGTGACTTAGAACACCTTGAGCTTTTAAACTTGGGGGGAAATAATTTTTCCAGTGATTCAGCATTGAGCTTCCTGACACCTTTGACAAACTGTAGGAAACTAAGAGAACTCATCTTATCTCAGAATCCATTGGGTGGTTTTTTTCCGGAATCTGTTGGGAATTTCTCTTACTCTCTACAAATTTTCGAAGCACATAGTTGTAAATTGAAAGGCGTCATTCCTAAAGAAATTGGTAATCTTACTGGAGTGACAAAATTAAATCTGTTTAACAATGAGTTGACGGGACATATTCCAAATAATGTCCAAGGCATGCTGCACCTTCAACAATTTTACCTACAAAGCAACAGGATAAAAGGAACCATCCCCGATGCTATGTGCATTTTAAAGAATCTTGGTGGCTTAGGCCTGTCAGGAAATCAGTTATCTGGTACAGTGACACCATGCTTAGGGAATGTTACCACTTTGAGATATCTTTATCTAGATAATAACAGGCTAAATTCAACATTACCTGCTAGCTTGGGGGGCCTTCAAGATGTCATAGTATTCAATGCTTCATCCAATTTATTAACTGGGGAAATTCCTCAAGAGATCGGAAATTTAAAGGCTGCAACGCTCATTGATATGTCAAAAAATGAATTCTTTGGTACTATCCCTAGTACTCTAGAGGTCTAGATAAATTGATTGATCTTTCTCTGGCACATAATAGATTAGATGGGCCTATTCCAGATTCATTTGGCAAAATGCTGGCCTTGGAATCCTTAGATTTAAGTTTTAACAATCTTAGAGGAGAAATTCCAAAGTCATTAGAAGCTCTTGTGTATCTGAAATACCTTAACTTCTCGTTTAATGAACTCAGTGGCGAGATTCCCACTAGTGTTCCTTTTGGAAATGCCACAGGACAATCTTTCTTGTCAAATGAAGCACTTTGTGGTGATTTTAAGTTTGATGTGCCACAGTGCGTCCTCAAATCTCCCAAGAGGAAAAAAGCAAACTTGGTTTTGTACATCCTCTTGGGAACATATTTCTTTTATTAGCGCTCGCATATGTATTTTTAAGATGGCGAAAGATAAAGAAGAATGCAGGTCAAACAGATGTGCCTATGGTAAAAGGGCATGAAAGAATTTCCTATTATGAACTTGAACAAGCAACCGGAGGATTCGATGAAAGCAACTTGCTGGGTAATGGGAGTTTCAGCATTGTCTACAAAGGGATACTTAAGGATGGTACTCTTTTGGCAACAAAGGTATTCAATGTGCAATTGGAAGGTGCATTCAAAAGTTTTGATATAGAATGTGAGATGTTGAGCAGCCTTCGCCATCAAAATCTTACTAAAGTCATCACTTGTTGCTCTAGCCCCGATTTCAAAGCCCTGGTGTTGGAGTACATGCCCAATGGGACACTTGATAAATGGTTATACTCTCATAACTTATTCTTGGACCTATTTCAGAGATTGGATATAATGATAGATGTGGCCTCAGCATTAGACTATCTCCATAATGGCTATTCAACACCAGTGGTGCATTGTGATTTGAAGCCAAGCAATGTCTTGTTAGATCAAGAAATGGTTGGCCATGTTAGTGATTTTGGCATTGCAAAATTGTTAGATGCAAGGGAGGATTTTGTTCAGACAGGGACAATAGCAACCATTGGATATATTGCTCCAGGTATTATAACTTTTAATGCTTCCTCGTATCCTTAGAGTACCCCAAAACATTAATTATTTTCCCTAGATATAGATTGATAGGCACAGTTTTAGCATATTCCTTGATAACTAGGAGGTTTTTCTAATAATTTTTTACCATGATTGCAGAGTATGGACGAGATGGAATGGTATCCACGAGCTGTGATGTTTATAGTTTTGGCATCCTGATGATGGAGACTTTTACAAGAATGCGACCAATTGATAAAATATTTGTTGGAGACTTTAGCATACGACGTTGGGTTAGTGATTCTTTTCCAAGTGGAGTTCATAAGGTGGTGGATGCTAATTTGGTACAGCTAGGGGATGAACAAACTGAGGCAAAGATGCAGTGTCTTTTATCTATCATGGAATTAGCTTTGAGCTGCACTCTAGTGACACCTAATGCAAGAATTAGGATGGCTGATGCTCTTTCTACACTTAAAAAGATTAGACTCCAGTTTGTCAGTAGTCGTCACTAGGTGGTATCAGATCGTTAGCTCCCTGATGCTTGATTACCTATGTGGGTTGTGTTATCCTTTCAATTATGCACAATTACTTGAGTGATTTTGTATCATGGATTGTAGGAAGCAAGTCATTTCTTGTTGTGTGTAGTTTTAATGATATAAAGAGGTCTAAATTAGATTTCAACTATTTGGTGCCAAGTTTCCTTTTTTTCTTTTCAATATACTAGGTACTTACCTTCTCCAAAAAAAATGAGATTTGAAATAGGTTGAGAGAAGACAAGTTAATATGAAGTTGCAGATGCAGAAATAATGTAAAAGGAACATCTCTGAAATATATGGTCGATGTGTTTCCAGTGACTGCAAATAATTGTACAAAATTTCAAATTAAATGTAAGCCAATCGCCAGATAGATGAGAGTGATGTAACTCAGAACTACAAAAACAAAGAATAAACAAACACACAAAAAGATCTCAGCCACAAAAAAATGAGATCTCTTAGTCCTCCCAGCACCATCAAATGATATGACCGAGATACCATCACCCTGGTTTTGTGCAAATGAAACTATTTCTAAATGCACCAATTTTGATGTAGTGTCACACTGTATATAAGCAATATCATTTATGGAAACTAGAATGAATTTGCAAAGATAAGGGCCAAAAACATGATGCATCAGTGCTTGAAAATGTTTTTGCGAGTCCAAATGGCATTACTTCTGAATTGCTATGATCCTTGGCGAGCTATGATATATGTTTTATACTCATTGTCTTTCTTCATCTTGATAGAGCTTACATCAATATTGAAAAAAAGTTTGTGGACCATGCAATTCATCTAACAAGTCTTCCGCCAAACAGGAACTGGAAACTTAATTATTCCTTACCGTTAACTCATCAAGCCTTCTATCCACATATGATCTCCAAGATAAGCCTCCTTTATGGCTTTCTTTTGTAGGGACATAAAAGATGAATGCAGGCCTTAGTAAATGTGAAAACATGTAGTAAGTAAGGCACAAGAATGATCAAAACATTGTTCATATCTACCACAAACTTTAAATGAGTCAATATACGACATTTTGTTTACCGCTATCTGTAGCCGTAAGAATAGAATCTCTGTTAGTACTATCAACGAACAAATATAAGCCCTTCAGTGTTTTGGGAGATAACCAAGTGCAGCAATTTTTTATCGCAATGCCATGAGAAGAATTTGTTGGGAATAAACCCGCCACAGAAATAATATTCACGGTATTCACAGCAGATTAACAATGTAGCACCGTGATACGGTTAATCAACAAAAATAAAAAAGAGCGATAATGACACAGAGATTTTTACGATGAAACTCAAAAGGAGAAAAATAACGGGCCAAGAGGAGCAACTGATATCACTATATTTTACACTTTGTAAGTCTGAGTAAAAAATACTCCAAAGACTACTACACACTTAAAAGAAATAACCCTCTTTTAAGATCCTCCCACCTCACTACAATATCGCTCACACTCTCTATTTTTCCTCACAAACTATTTCTCTATCTGTGAATGCCTTGCTCTTCTTTCTCTCTATGTTTGGTGTGTTTACAAATGGAAGAATGGTTCTCCATTTATAGGAGACCAAACTTGGCCTCCAAGCACAAAAGAAAAAAAAAAGTTAACCAAAATTTGTGTCCACAAATTTTACCTTTGGCTCGAAGTAAGAATTCTAACCAATTAAAATTGGCACATGGAAATTACAACCAAATGGGATGGACTTCATCAATCTCCCCCTCCAGTCCCATTCACCTGAAGGAGGTAACGTTGGGTTTCTAGTTTGAGTGCATGCCGACAAGTTCCTTGCATAGCTCGAACTTGTCTCTTGGTACCACTTTCGTGAACATATTTGAAGGATTCTCACTTGTAGGGATCTTCTTGACCTGCATAGATTTGTCATCTATTTTTTCTCGAATCCAGTGATATCTCATATCTATGTGCTTCGTCCTTGCATGGTATATGGATTTCTTGCTCAGGTCTATTGCATTTTGATTGTCAAAATAGACGATATACTCCTCCTGATGCAATCCAAGCTCTTGAAGGAACCATTTCATCCATATCATCTCCTCGCCAGCTTCATTAGCGGCAATATACTCTGCTTTAGTTGTAGAGAGTGTAACACACTTCTGCAACCTCAACTACCATGAAACAGCTCCTCCTGAAAATTTGAACAAATATCCAGTAGTATATTTACAACTATCATGATCACCTACCATATCAACATTTGTGTAACCCTTTAAGATTGGTCCTGAACCTCCAAAACACAAACAGTCTCCTGCGGTAGCTCTCAAGTACCTATGTATCCACTTGACATCTTCCCAGTGTTCTTTTCCATGAGTTTCAAGGAATCTGCTAACAACACCAACTGTATGAGCAATATCAGGTCTAGTGCATACCATTGCATACATTAAGCTTCCAACTGCTGACAAATAAGGAACTTTGGCCATGCCTTCTTTCTCCTCCTTTGTTGTAAGACACATCTGCTTGCTCAACTTCAGACGGGAAGAGGCGTGCTAACAGGTTTAGCACTCTTCATGTTGAAGCCTTCTAGTACACGTTCAATGTACTTCTACTGAGATAGCCACAACTTTTTGCTTGTTCGTTCTCGAACAATCTTCATCCCCATAATTTGTTGTGCTAGGCCCAAGTCCTTCATGTCAAATGACTTGGAGAAATCTCTCCTCAAACTTAGCAATCAACTCCTTGTCTTGTCCTACAATTAAAATGTCATCCATATACACCAACACAATAATAAAGTTGTTGTTAGAAAATCTCTTGAAGTATACACATGGATCAGAATAGGTCTTTGTGTAAGTTTGACTTTTCATGAATGATCTTTTACCCTTTGGAAGCTCAACCAGCTTGTACGAGTTATTTTTTTGTAGAGAATTCATCTCTTCTTGCATGGCTTTCATCCACTGGCTCTTTTCTGGATGGGACAGCACCTCCTTAAGACTTTCTGGATCCCCCTCATCACTAATGAGGACATACTTTGACAAAGGGTGCTTAGATGACTCTACCCTTTTCCTTTCTGATCTCCTCAGAAGTTAAGATTGTTCTTCTTCCTGAGTAGGGTACTTAACTTGCTCAGGATAATCACTAAATTGCTCCCCCTGCTCAGAAATCTCGTTAGGTTGCTCCCATGTTCGGAAACCTCGTCGGTCGTACTTTTCACACTTTTGGGATGGTTAAAAGGAATGGTAATAAGGTTAAGGACTATACCATTCTTGTCCTTCTCTGACAGATCATCAGCAACTCTAACTTTACTTTCTCAGAAGACTACGTCTCTACTTCTGATGACCTTCTTCCTTACAAGACCCCACAGTCTGTACCCCAATTCTTCATCTCCATATCTGATGAATATACAGGGAACAAAATTAACATCCAGCTTTGTTCTATGCTCCTTTGGTACATGTGCAAAAGCTCTGCAACTGAACACCTTCATATGCGAGTTGGACACCTTCTTGTTGGTCCAAACTCTCTCTAGGATGTCAAACTCCAATGGAACTGATGGACTACGATTGATCAGTTAACAAACTGTGATACGTCCAAGTGCTTTTTATTTTGATGATTGTCAAACTTTTGGTAGAACCAGAGAGAAACTTGGTCTGTGATCTGCTCTCTGTGCACCTTGCACCGTCAGTAGCAACAGTTGTAAAACTATGCCATTTGTTGCACACGAGTACACAGTGAACTGGCCTATGCTTTAGGTCAAACTTTTGAAGAGTGGTCTCTTTCTAATTCATATGTGTTGACACCCAATTTTGTCCCTCCTTTATTCCAATTTATTTCCTTGGGCTTCTAAATTTATTAACGAGCTAAATACTTTATTTTTTCCGCTATTTTCATAGCTACTCCTATTAATATTGTTACCCTTCTTATTACTTTCATCTTCACTATTTTACTATCAATATTACTAGCATTACTTTATCACAATTTTTAGTGGTTCGTCACTATTTCATTTTTCGGATTTGGACTCGTTAAGTTAATTATAAGTCAATATTTTATTAAGTGCTTATTTTCTACATATTAATCACTAATTGTCATCATAATATATATACAAGTTAATCATGTAGGAGTTGTAGAAATTAATTACTAAGAAGCCCAAAAGGAATTAATTAAAGGAGGAAAAGGTCCAAGTTAGCAGCCCAATTAACTAGACCCAAAGCAGCCAAATATGAAGCCCATTCCATCGGGTCCAATCCGCAACCCATTCGGTGATTCATATGACCCAGCCCATAACATCTTTTATCTTTCCAAAAACCTAATCTGTTGCCTTTCCTTTCCCTTCCATTTTTTGGAAGATTTCTGTGCCTTCTTTCACCATCACAAGACCTTGTTCCACCATTTTTGTGTAACTTCGATATCAATAGCTTGACCACTCTTCTATCTCTTCTGTTAAAAATTTGGTCAAACAAAGAATACCACAAAGAGCCAAGACTGCTCTGCAGAAATCTGATCTGCTGAAGCATAAGAGATCTGTTCACATTCCCAATCAAATGGCTATTATTTTTTGAAATCCAGCCTTAAATCTTTTCCAATATACTGCTCCAAAAATCCCACGTGAGCCAGCATTCAAATACCATTTCCTGATAAAATTCAAGCGACTTTCATCGTATGCAGCCTTTGCCTCCCCATTTCGGGCAAAGGTGTTATTGATTTTGTTTTTTTCATAGAGAATCAACGGTAATACACTGACCCTTTTTGGATTTTTCTTGAATTTCATTTTCGATTTTACTCTAGACGAGATTCGGATTTGAAACAAAAATTTAACCCATTTCAATTCAAATTATCGTACCACAACATCAAAATGTTCAAACCCTATTATTTGAGGGTTCTATAAATAGAACCCTATTCTTCATTCTCGAGGGGAAAAAAAGGAGAAACATCCTGGAAATCTCATAGACATAACACTTTATCTTTGGACTACTACTCCAAACCTGGAGATTTTAAAAAAACTTTTCGTTCGTCGAGGTTCGGGTCTGTTCCATAACGCCAGTGTAGATTCGAGGCCAACGCCCCGTTCACTACACCCATAAAAGGTCGGTGAATCTTAAGCTTAAATATTTTCTCTATTTTTCTTTCACTGTTAGTGTAATGAATCTGCCCGTTTGAGATAAAATCATGAATCAGAGTTCTCTCTTGTAAAATAATGCCTTCGGAACGTTAATGTCGTGTATTTGATACCTGTGTTGATATTTTTGACACCTGTTGTATTGATGTATCGTGAGAATAGACGTCGAACATCCCTCTTGTTGATACCTGTGTCGTTTGGATTTAATTCATCCCCTTTTAAAAAAATCATGTATCAATGTATTGGTAACCCCTGTCCTGTTCCCTTTAAAAGGATAATGTGTTGCGAAGAGTTTGTTTCTAGTTATATAGTGTCAAAATGTAACTATTAGATGGTCAGCCAATATGTTCTGCTCTATGTACATTGCGAGGATATCGTTAGCTGCATATATCTTGTCGATTTTCGATGCTTCAAAGTTCCCTTTCATCACTTTAGCTGTTCTGATTTTGCTCATTTAGATATCATAAAAATCAAATATTCATTGTTCTTCTTTGCTGGTCTAAGATTAACCCATAACCAGTGATCTAATTATTAAGAAATGAAGTTCTTTCTTATGTTGAGATATCCAGAAGTCAGGCCCCTGCAGTTCCATCATTCATGCTATGCGAATATATGTTTTGCTATATATAGATGAATTAAAATCATGTGTTGGATAGGTTTCCTCTCATCTGTATTATTAAACTTTTCACACTCCTAGAATTATGACATTAGGAATGTGTTCTTATCCTATGCGACTTGCAATTAAGTAGAAGATGAGGTTTTTTAGTCGCTGTAAGGAACGAATATAAGCAGCATAAGTTCAAATGCGCATCAATGTTGACCTTTCCTGTGGAAATACCAACTTTATTTTTGGGAGATTAGATTTCTGTTTGGACGTATAGATTAGAAAGTGCCAATGATTCCTGAAAAATGGATTGTGTTCTTAGTTTGCTTTATCTGGATGGCTAGCCAAGGGCTAAGGTTTTTGAAGACATTAGTTTTAGTGTTTGCAGTCCTAGAATGAATCTGGAGCAAGAATTTTATTAGCTACTGGTAGGATTAAGTTTTTGACAGATCTTTTTTTAGCTTGGCTAGAAGAAATTTGTAGATGTTTGGCGTAGAACAATTGAAGTTATTGATTCCTTTACTAGTCTTCTATTCAGGAAATGATGTTTAGTAGTATTTTAAGGTTAATCTCTCCTTGTAATTTGTCGAAACCTGATTTCTGAGTTGTTCGAATGGAAATGGATGTTCTCTGCTTTGAATAGATTACTACTCAAAGGTAATTTTTCTATATTTGCAAAGTGTTAAATCATTTGTATTTCAAACATAAAGTATCATTCTCTGTTCAAGTTCTTTATTTTTAGTAAACAGGTTCTGTTTTAATTCACGGGCTGCAATTGGTGTTACTTAATCTTAATTGGTGTTTGAAGAACTTGATTTGATATATTTCTAAATATTAAAATCTGTTCCAAGCGCTGGCTGCTCATATTATGGTTTAAGAAAGTGGCTTTCATAGGGTACTGAGTGTGTTTCTTTGTTATTCATACGTAGATTTTAGTGCAAAAATTTGATCAATTGTTCATGTCTTTAAGGTCCTTATTCATGTATATGTTCGTAGTGGCTTTCTTGAATTTATGGGTCGTGAATTGAATGATAGTGTTACTTTACTTCGTTTACTTTTTTTTTAATAAAAAAGAACCATATCGTTACTCTAATCTTCTGTTACTTTTCTTTGTTTGCATGAACACCGGAGCCGAGAGTCTCATTTTGAGACTCAACGACGCCGCTACCACACGGAGCCCGTGCATCCTCGATCATTTCCAGTTTTACATCGCTCAAAGAGAATTACAAAATAATCAAATCTTTCTGTCGGGAGTTTATTTTGGCTAATTTATTTATTTGTTGATACTGCTTGTTTACATGTTTGGTGTGACTAACATTCTTCCTAGTTGTGTGGTTATTATAAAATGCTTAACTGCTTTATTTTAACCAAGTCCCATTTAGGATGTCTTAATCAGCAACTTAGGTCTTAAATCAAGTGGAGTTTAATTGTTCCTCTTGTGAGTTTGGTACCTTTTTTAGTTACAAAGAAAAAGATATGCTTTCAAAATATCACAAATTTTACACACTAACGTTAGCTTCTTTTGAGAAATAAAAAAAGGCAAACTAGTTTTTATGGATAACTTTTTCACTTTAGCTCTTTCCAACATTTGAAACATGTATTTTTTAAAACAACATTTGCATAGTTTATATTGAACTAATAGTCTTTTCATAAGTCTTTCATGTTAAGCTAATCACAACTTTCGAAATACACAAACGTTTTACCTAAACTTTATTTAGTTCACTGCTTTTCATATGATATTTGTATTTTTTTAAAATGCTTCCATATGTATATAACAATCAGCCTCAATTTTCTCAACGTAAGTCCGGTCGGTTAACCATTTTAATGGATCTTAAAAGGTGCTTAATACCTTCCCTTTATATTAATTGAACCCTTACCTAGATCTTAAGTTAGTAGACCTTAAAACGGAGTTTACTTTAGAAAATAACTTTAATGAACTTTAGGTGTCCTAGTTCGCCATAAATAATTAAGTGGCGACTCCCTAACTTTAATTAACTTCGGAATTATCGGGATGTTGTAAACGATTTTTACTCCGGTTAAAATGGGGTATGACAATATGCTTTCACTATATATACAACATGTTGCAACATAATCGGTATCACTTGAAAAACCTAATCTAACTTTTGCAAAAGCTATCGCCGCAAGAATTCAAGTGATCGCAAGAACAAAGTTACTTTCAAGCTGAAGAACCAGATCCTGATATGAATTTAGTCTATGTTCTTTATGTTGTTGTAAATCTTTGTTCGTTTGTGCTTAAACTATAAACCTACTCTTCTTGTTTAGAAGTTTGTAGGTGTTTTAAATTCTCAAAGTGTTGTTGTTAGAAGTGTGTCTCCTCAAGCTATTGAGTGGTACATTAGGCTAGGATTAGTCTAAGTGTATTAGTGTCCTTATCTAGAGTTAGCTAGGTAGAGTTGCTTGCAATCGAAGTATTGCAAAGGTTGAGGGACTATGGGAGTTAGTTCCTAGGTTACATAAGCGTTATTGTAAGGGTGAGGGATTGTGGGAGTTAGTTCCTAGCTTACGATAGAGTTGTAACCTGAAGTTGCTCGGTTAGTTGAGTTGAAATCTTATTGGGGTAGGTTGTGATTTTTAATACCTTGATCAAGGAGTTTTCCACGACTGCATAAGGGAACTGATACACAACCAGTCCCTCGATACTGTATTTGGTAGACGCATAGCCTATAACAGGCTGTCTGAACTGCTTCACCCCAGAATGACTTAGGCAGTTTAGCCATTCTGAGCATGCTTTTCTAGCCCATCAATTCTATCTCCATTAGACCACAAACATCAGAATATACCAAATCAAGTATATTCAATTTTCTTTGAGACAATGTCTGAAATGAGACTTTATGTTATTTACCAAATAAACGATAGTAACAAGGTTTTATCATTGTACATTTGGAAAAATAAATGAGTGATTTCTTGGCAAGAATTTGCAATCCTTTCTTACTCATATGACCCATTCTTCTATGCCACAAATCTGCATATTCTTGAGCCACATTTAATTCACCTCGGCATATTTGTGCATTTGTCCTGTAGAACGTGCCATGAGAAACTCCCTTTGCAATTACTAATGATCCATCAGTAAGTCTCCTTTTTTGGTTTACAAAATAGTTCTGGTATCCATCTCGGTCCAAAGCGATTCCCAAGATCAAGTTCAACCGCAAATCAGGTACATGGCGCATGTCCTTCAGAACCAATGTGCATCCGACATTTGTCTTGATACAAATGTCTCTGATCCTCACAATCTTTGAGTAACTGGTGTTACCCATTTTCACAATGCCGAAGTCACCTGCTACATATCTACAAAAAAGATCTTTTATCGGTGTGGCATGGTAAGATGCTGCTGTGTCAACCACCCATTCTGCCTCTGAACTTTCCAAGTGCATGCATTCCTCTTCCTCATTTATGAAGAGAACAACATATCATTGTTTTACACCATGACAGTTGTGTTGTCACTATTCTTCTGGCCACTACTTTCACCTTTGCCCCTTTTTTAGATTTGGACAATCTCTTTTGCAGTGACCTGGTTTATCGCAATTGTAGAATTTTTTTGCTTTGACTTGGATCGGATCTTAGACTTCCCACGAGCACTAGATCTACCATAGTTGCTCGAACCCCTTTGGAAACTCCTACCTCTACTTTCTGTGATGAGAGCCGATCCGTGATGTTCAGGTTTCTTTCTCATCTTCTCATTGAGTAGAAGAGTTGATGTGGCGTCTTTCAGCTCAATTGATTCCTTACCATGCAAGATAGTTGTTGTCAAATTATGATAAGAAAATGGCAACGAGTTCAAAAGAAAGATGGCTTTATCTTCTTCATCGATCTCTACACCGAGGTTGGCCAGCTGCGTGATCAACACATTAAGAATATTTAAATGTGACAAAAAATTTGTACCTTCACCCATATGCAGGGCGTATAATTGCATCTTTAGGTATTATTTTTTTGTCAACGTCTTGGACATGTACAGGTTTTCCAATCTTGTCCAGCTACCACATGCACTTTCTTCGTCGATGATGCTATTGACCACATTATCTGTTAAGTGCGACGTGATTGCACTAGCTTCCTCTTCGTCCATTTCTTCCCAATCTCAACTTTCATGGATTCTTGCTTTTTGGATTTGCCGCCTAGTGCCTTGTGCAATCCTTTTTGGATAAGCAGATCCCTCATCCTTCTTTGACATGTTGAGAAACCGCTATCACCGTTGAATTTTGCTACCTCATGCTTTAATCCGAACATTTTTTTTTCACCGAGTATAGTACAACCGACCGCAAAAAATATTTCTATAAATGATTAGATCTGTGCTCTGATACCAGTTATTAGGAATAAACCTGCCAGAGAAATAATATTCACGGTATTTACAGTGGAATAATAATGTAGCACCGTGATATAGTTAATCAAAAAGAATAAAAAAGAGCGATAACGACACCACAATTTTTACGTGGAAACCCAAAAGGGAAAAAACCACTGGCCGAGAGGAGCAACTGATATCACTATATCAAGGATTTTACACTTTGTAGGTCTGAGTAAAATACTCCAAATACCACTACACACTCAAATAAAATAACCTTCTTTTAAGATTTTCTCACCTCATTACAATATCGTTCACACTCTTTATTTTTCCTCACAGACTATTTCTCTATCTGCGAATGCCTCACTCTTCTTTCTCTCTTTATTTTTCCTCACAGACTATTTCTCTATCTGATGGCACATTGCTTTTTCTTATTCTTAAAATCAGAAATCCAACGACTAATGCAACAATTGTTGAAGCTATTCCCAAAAGACTATACAGAAACAAGGAAAACACTCTTTTTCTCAAAGGAGAGATCCCTCAAGAACTTGGTCATCTTCGTTAGACCTGTAAGTAAACTTGCTTGTTGGATCTATACCGACATCACTCTTTAATAGTACGTCAATGCAAAACATTGCTCTTACTAACAACAATCTTGCTGGTAAGCTTCCAACAACTATATGTGACCATCTTCCAAACTTGGAAGAGCTTTACCTCTTAGACAACAAACTCGATGGAATTATTCCAACAAACTTAGAGAAATTCCAAAACTTCAAATCTTGTCATTGTCTGGCAATGAGTTCATTGGAATTGTACCGAGAGAATTAGGCAACTTAACAACTCTAACACTATTATCTCTCGGAGGACAATACTTGGAAGGTAGTGCGATATTTCATCACAAGAAATATGAAATTTGCAACCTTTTTTTTAGAACTTCCACCAAGTGGTTACTCATATATTTTCCCTTGTATTGACAGGAGAGATACCAGCGGAGCTAGGTAACCTTAATAAACTACGGATATTGGGATTAGCTCGAAATAAGTTTACTGGTTCCATTCCTGCAGGCATTTTCAACATATCAGCACTGCAGATCCTATCACTTATACATAACAGGCTTTCAGGTACTTTACCTTCACATTTAGGCCGTGGAATGCCCAACGTAGGAGAGCTTTATATTAGAGGGAATAATTTGACTGGTTTTATCTCTGCAACTAGCTCAAATTCTTCGAAACTCAGAATGGTTGCTCTTTACAACAACAGTTTCACGGGTCCAATTCCTGAATCGTTTGGTAGGTTAGAAAACCTTGAGGTTCTGCACTTGGGGGGGAATAACTTTTCTAGCAATTCGGCATTGAGTTTCCTGACATCTTTGACAAACTGTAGGAAACTAAGACTACTTTTTTTTTATAGGAATCTGTTGGATGGTGTTTTACCTGCATCTCTTGGGAATTTCTCTGACTCTCTAGAAATGTTTGAAGGACAAAGTTGTAAACTGAAGGGTGTCATTCCTGAAGAAGTTGGTAACCTTACTGGAGTGATAAAGATGATTCTGTTTAACAATAAATTGACTGGACATATTCCAAAAGTTGTCCAAGGCATACTGAACCTTCAAGAACTTTACCTACAAAGCAACAAGCTAGAAGGAACAATACCTGATGTTATCTGCAATTTAAAGCATCTTGGCGCATTAGACTTGTCAGGAAATCGATTTTCTGGTTCCGTGCCACCATGCATAGGGAATGTTACTAGTTTAAGGCAACTTTACCTAGCTTCTAACAGGCTGAATTCGAGATTACCTGCTAGCTTGGGGAGCCTTCAAGATCTCATAGAATTCAATGTTTCATCCAATTTATTAATTGGGAAAATACCTTCTGACATTGGAAATTTAAAGGTTGCAACACTCATTGATCTGTCGAAAAATGATTTTTCTGGTGAGATACCTAGAACTCTAGGGGGTATAGATAGATTGATTAAACTTTCTTTGGCACATAATAGATTAGATGGGCTTATTCCAGATCTACTTGGCAAAATGCTGGCATTGGAATTCTTGGATTTGTGCAATAACAATCTTAGTGGTGAAATACCAAAATCATTAGAAGCTCTTGTTTATCTCAAGTACCTGAACATCTAATTCAATGAACTTAGTGGAGAAATTCCCACCGGAGGTCCTTTTGCAAACTTCACCAGTCAATCATTCATCTCCAATAATGCACTCTGTGGTAATTTTAAATTTCATGTACCACCATGCATCATAAAGACTTGCAAGAGGAAAAAGGCAATCCTGGTTTTGTACGTCTCTTTGGGAGTAGGCCTGCTATTTCTTACACTATCCCTCGCATGTATATTTTTAAAATTGCGAAAGAAAAAAAAGTATGCAGGTCAAGCAGAGTTGTCTCTAGAAAGAAGGCATAAAAGAACTTCCTATTATGAACTTAAACAAGTAACCGAGGATTTCAATTAAAGCAACTTGCTTGGTTCCGAGGGTTTCAGCATGGTCTACAAGGGAATACTTAAGGATGGTACTCTTTTTGCAGCAAAGGTATTCAATGCACAAATGGAGGGCTCATTCAAAAGTTTTGATACAGAATGTGAAATGTTACGCAAACTACGCCATCGAAATCTTGCTAAAGGCATCACTAGTTGCTCTACCATTGATTTCAAAGCCCTAGTATTGGAATACATGTCGAATGGGACACTTGAAAAATGGCTATACAGTCATTACTCTTTCTTAGTCATGTTGCAGAGATTAGATATAATGATAGATGTTGCATCAGAAATGGACTATCTCCACAATGGATATTCAAGACCTGTGGTGCACAGTGACATAAAACCAAGCAACGTCTTTGGTAGACCTCAAAAAATTTCACATTGATGCATAGTGAATAGACTAACGAAGGGCATGAAGCATACGATGTTTCAATAAGTAAGAAATAGTATTTAATGGTTCTAATTGAGATTTCAAAGACATTCGAGGTAATAGAAGAAAGTTCGTCAAGAAAGGCGAGGTATACGTAGTGTATCGAAAAGGATTTGCAAAGTACCAAGTTAATGATGGATTAATAATGTCTTAAAGAAGAGACATTCTCTCCCTTAGATTTTTAATGAGGTGTTAAACAAGTATTAAGAAGGTTCCATAAGGATTGGAGATCAAACGAGTCGACGAGAACGAATTTCGAAAAGCTAGGCATTATACGGTCCAATATACGGACCGTATAAAATATATTGGCCGTATGTTCTGCCCAGAATGGGGACTTTCACTGGACCAAAGATACGACCATACATACGGTCCATATAAACTATACGGACCGTATGTTGGTCCGTGAAACTAAGTCGGGACAGATTTCAAGATTAATATAAGGGACCCCAACCTCATTTAATTCATTTCATTTCTCACCCCACACTTCAGGAATGTTACACTCCATAATAATCTGTGCTACTTGTATTAAAACAAGAAAGAATGAGTTAAGAAGGTTCAAGGAAAGTTAGTCGAGTTAGTAAGAATATCGTTATATACATATGGTTTCCTTAAGTATCCCAAGGTGACACGGTTACCTAAAGGACGTGAAATCGCGCTATGAGTATGTATATGAGGTAATGTGAGTGACCTTTTAAAGTATTTGAGATCATTAGTAATGATATAGAAGATGGACAAAATATATGAACATACTTTTGCGATTGGAGTTTCGTCGAAGCTTTGTGAGTTCTCTAATTATGTTTAAGGTTATTGTGATTCTCTGGACCTTTCGAGACGTGTATATGGATTTTTATTTATGTATACAAGTGTGTACATGTATTCATAAGAGGTTACATGAGGTTGGAAGAGGATTAGAAGTTAAACGAAATGAATCGGAACAACTTCAATAAAATCTCGGACCAGATTTTTATCCCATATTGTTGGAGGCATATCTCCTTGCATATGAGGAGTTTTAAGGTGTTTCAAAAGGCTAAAATTAAGTTCATCGAGTCTAGTTTACAACGCAACAAACCTCTCGTCAAAATAATATCGGGATAAGGAGATATGGACGATGCAAGTCGGATTATTAAGTGGGGATTAAGACTTAAATGTACACAAATTTTGCACTAGTGGCCGTGTGGGGTCCACTAGCACATAACAAAAATCAGATTTTTTGCCCATTCTTAGTTGGGGGAACGTGTAAGGCCTTCTTGGGCAGCACAATGGTCTCCTTGTTGACCAAAAGTTCAGCCAACTCATTTCCCAACTAGACAAAGTTGAACAAGAGAGAGAAGCTCTCTTCTTCACCAACTAGAGAAAGAAAGCAACGGTTTCCATGGCTGTTCCACCACCAAAAACGGCCAGATCTTCCATTTATTTTCCTCCATTAAACCCCTAAAGTGTTCTACACATTCACCATTAAGTTTCAAGTGAAGAAGAAACCATAAACATGCCATTCAAGCTCCTATAGCTCACGGCCAGATTGGGTTCTCCATGTAGATTCAAAAAATATATTTTCTTCAAGTGTTTCAACCCTTATAAAGGTGCATAATAACGTGTAGTAGTTGTTGGAAAGAAACAAGGAGGTGTAGCATTTCACTAGGGGTGAAGATTCGGCCAAAGTGAAGAACAAGATTGTAAGGTAAGAATGATCATTTTTCTTGTGTTGTATTCGTGTATGTTGGTATTGGGCTGTTTCTCTTGAATTTGAAATGAGCCGTGTGTTGTAGAGATAAATGAAATCATGCTTAATCTTCTTGTACATGTATTGGAAATGGATTGAATGTGTTGTAGTATGGATAAATGGATGAAAATCATGAAGTTCTTGAAGTGGTGTTGTAGCCGTGTGACTGGACTGTTTTGGGGGGATTTAGGGACTGTTTTGTGTCACATTTTGATTGTTGTTGTTATGGACATTGTGGTGTATTGTATGCATGTTGAATATGTGAATTAAGGTGTTAAAGAAATGAATTATGTTGAAGCATACGAGCAGTCCAAAACAGTGAACTATTTTAGTGCTAGAGGTGAAATTGTATGTGTTGAGTGTTGATTCTTGTTATGAACGTTTAGTGGAAGTGAAGCATAATGATTCAAGTTGAAATTGAGATGAATTGTGGGCTGTTGTAAGAATGGAAATGATGCTAAAACAGTTCCAAGAATCATGAAAGTAATGTCATTAAACATGTTGTTGTCGTTGTAAGGTTTTAGTGTCGACAATGTAGCTATTTGCGTACGAATTTGGTGATATATTTATCGTGTGACTGCTGGTCGTATTTTACTGAAATTATATGAAATTAAGACATGAAATAATGTGTAAGAATCACATGTGGTTTGCTTGGTATGTTCGTAAACGTTCGCAAGAATTCCGGGCACCTTTATGTTGTTGGTTAGGGACTGTTTTGGGCGTGTTGTTGGTTAGGGACTGTTTTGGACGTGTCGTGGTTAGGAACTGTTTTGGACATGTTGTCTTCTTTAAATTGGAAAGACTAATGATAGTTAAGAATATATATATTGTATTTACGTTGTTTGGGTTGTTGTAAAGTTGCTACACGAAAACGTTAAGGCTACGAATTATTAGGAGTAACTTGAGAATGTAGTAGCCGTATGTGAATCGATATGGAATGTTGTATTTGGAATGTTATGTGGGTTGTCCGGATTGGTATTGAGCATATGATTATTGACGTTGGATCGGTTGTATGTAGTTGGTTTGAATGCGAACGAAACGTGGTCTAAATGTTTGAAAGGGATTGTTAACGTTAAAGTACGTATTGAATTCCCTCGTAGACTAATTGTAGCTCTTGATATCTTGATATAGGATAAGTGTTTTTGGGCAGCAAGTACAAGTTATAATACGACTAAACGCTAAAGGTATGTAAAGCGCAACCCTTCTTTCTTTTGGCATGCCTTAGTTTTCAATAGGCTATATCACAAGTCTCGAGGAAATTCCAAATTCGAAATCCGAGTACGTTATGATCCTTATATATATTTCTTGGCATTCTTATGTATGTTCTGATGAAGTATGAACCATTATGTCTTCGAAAGCATTGATTTCCAAACTTTGTACAAAAAAAGTTGTTTTAAAGAATTCCGTAACTATGAAATGCCATATCTTTTGCATAAAGGCTCGGATTGCTCCAATATTTTTATAGGAGTTTGCATGATGTATAATGAGTATGTTTTAAATAGGCGGGCCCGACTCGGGTCAATACCCGTCCGTGGGTCCCGCGACTTTCCTTTATGTAATTCGGACGACTTTTGAAAGAATTTGGTATGATTATCATTTCGAATTTCAAGTATGGTCACTTACTTATATTTAAGTCTTATAAATTATTTTGGAATATGGAAATGATCCCAAGAAGACTATTATCACATAATCTATTTTTGTTATCCGAAATATACGCACCGTGACTATCGTGCGGTTTCATTAATACGGTTGTTGTTCGGAATACTCCATCGAGTCCTTGTAAAATGTATTATGTCTCATATTGCATTAGTTTCTCACTACTCCACTCGTGGATGTCTCAATGTTTCCTTCACTGAGCCCGGGCCAGGATATGTTGTCAAGCGTATTCCTCTGCATTGTTCGCCGTGCCTCGATGGTGAGGGGGCAGGTATACGTGTACATGGGTTGTGGAGTATGTTGTGCCATGTACACTATTTTGATATGATATGATATGATCCGATATGGCCATTTGACATGACATGCTATGTTATGGGGTTATCCCCTATTCTGATCCTTATGTGTTGTGGCACCAGCGTCGGGAGGGTGACCACGTTCTGTCTACCGAGTCCCTTGGCGGGGGCCGGACATGATATGGCATATGTTTCTGTACACATTCCTTATGTTTTGAAATATGCATTTGGTATTCTGGATTTTTGCATTTCTTTCTGTTCGTTCTGTTTCCGGTTATGATTTTGGTTTCTCTACTTCAGGCTTTACATATTCAGTACATATTTCGTACTGACCCCCTTTCTTCGGGGGCTGCGTTTTCATGCCGCGCAGGTACATACGACGGGTTCGCTGATCCGCCCGCTTAGGATCTTATTCTGCTATTCTGAGGCGCTCTCTTATCCGGAGCCTATATTTTTGGTACAGTCTCCTGCTATTGTATAAATGTACGTCACTCAGGGGTACGACGGGGCCCTGTCCCGTCATATGATTCTGTCGGTCTGTTTAGAGGTCTGGGGACATGTTTGTGGGTTGGGGTCTTTCTGTATGGATGCGTGTATATATTGTGTTTGGGCGATCCCATTCGCCGCGGCGGCCGGTCCGCATATGTTTAAATGTTGCTTTGTTGGCCCTATGTGGCCTTTGTTGGTATTTTTTGTGCGCAGGGTATATTGGATAGTCCGTAAAACAAAGGAAACTCTGTCGAAATATTTCTGGAAATTATCTAAATTTAAAATATAGTCTTGTCGGCTTCTGCTATATACTGGAATGCGGTTAATAAAATCTGAGATAGCATTTGATAGATGTGTCTGGGTGCCCAGATCGGGCACTAGTCACGGCCTACGGGGTTGGGTCGTGACAAGGAACCCTCTAGAAAACTCTCCACACTTCTTCCACTAGAATTCAAGAGAAACTCATGATCAACTTCATCAAACCAAGAGAATCAAGTGCAAGAAACTCACTAGGGTTCATCCAAGACAAGAAATCTCATTGGAAGTGAAACTAGGGTTTTGCACAAGTGAAGTGTTTCCACTCAATGCTCATTCCCATACTATCTAAGGTAATTTTTATGATCATTCCATGTTGTTTAAAGTATTGAGAGGTTGAAAGACTTGGATTGTAGAAGGAGATAGAAAATGGGTCATGAATGTAAGAATAGTAGCATTTTTTAAGTAGTAGCTTAGTATGAATCATGATTCTTGATAAGTTGTGATTATAATTATGTTATAAATGATATGAAGAACATGGGAGAAACATTATATAAGGATTAATGTAAGGTTGTATTATGACCATGGTTATGGATGAATTGAAATGGAATTGGGAGACTTGAATAATGTATGGTTGATGAAGATTGTTGAGTATGATATTGTGAATGTTGTTATAGACGTTTGAGAGTTGATGTATGATATGGAGAAAGTTGTATAAACAAAGGAAATGCTGCCCAATTTTCTCTAACTTTAATCAAGTATACTTAAGTTATCGATTGTCTAATGTTAATACAAACTCTCTTGAAGGTAGAAACGAGAACATTGAAGAAGAACGTTCAAGTGATAGAGTAGTAAAACGAAAAGGTATGTAAGGCTAGTCCCTTCTTTTCTTAGGCATGAATCCTATGACATGATTTTCTTTACCTTCCATGATCTTCCTATATTCCAGAAACTATGAGTCTATGTTATAAAGAGCTTCTCTTGAGATAAAGTTAACAGACATGTGATGAATATGATAATGATGATGATGAGTTCGAGTCTAGAAATCCTAAGGTTCATGATATGATATTGTCACAAAGCTAATGATCCCTATACGATTCTTTGACGTTATTCATTGCTGCTAGACCCACCTTAAGATGCTAGTCCCTTTTCTTCCTAAGGCATGACCCCCGTATTGTATCTCCTATGTATTCCATGATTATTAAGAGTTTTCCCTATGAGCCAGAGATGAGATATGCTCAATGATAATGATGATGATTCCATAGTGGTCAAACTACATACGACACTCACAACGCTCCCAAATCCAGCAACACTAGGGACCCACAACTTCCATAAATCTTGCGATATAAATAATAGTGCTCTTTGTAATGGTAATTCCTATGTTGTGACCCCACGCTTGTTTTCCATATTATCCTTAGTCCTAAAATGTTAGGATTCCATGATTCTTAAGGCCACCGTTACAAATGTTGAGGAATGTTCTTCATGACAACGATTAGGATGGTAATTCCCCTCCCAGTGATACCCAAGGACTAAAGTTCCACATGTCCTCATGGGATGATTGAGCTTACCGTGTGAGTCTCCGTCACATTCATAATAGTTGGCCTTGTTTTATGTTATCGTTTCCTTCAAAAGTGAGACATAACAGTAATGACGACCATGACAGCGAAAATGACTGTGCTTTCCATGGAATATAGAAGCATAATTCCCTTATTAAGAATTCAGTTAAAATGTTTGAAATGTCCTACTCCTAAGAAGAGCTAGAATTTGCGATTTCCAAGACTCTTAAGATGATATTGGTAAGAGATTTCTGTAGTGATGGCAATGATGATAATGAGATATACCGAGCCTTGTTATGGCCGAGTACGGAAGACATGTATGTGAATCTGTCGAGCCACTATGTGGCCGATACGAATACTGTCGAGCCACTACGTGGCCGAATACGGATATTGTCGAGCCACTATGTGGCCGAATACGGATATTGTCGAGCCACTATGTGGCCGAATACGGATAATGTTTAATGTGTATGAGCATATACGGTTCTATGATATGTATATGTATGTGCATTCCATGATTCTTGAGAAAAGGTAAAGTAAGCATGACGAACATCTCAAAAGGTATTTGGTCTTTTATTTTATGTTGTCCTTCACGATTTACTTATGGTACTACTCATGCCTTACATACTTAGTACATATTTCGTACTGACGTCCTTTTTCTTTTGGACGCTGTGTTCATGCCCACAGGTAGACAAGGAGGTGGCCCAGATTCCTAGGAGCTACTCAACAGGCTTACAGAAGCACTCCATTACTTTGGAGGTGCCATGTTGATTTATTATTTTATGCATATATTTGGACACGACGGGGTCCTGTCTCGTCTTTATGTTTAGTACTCTAGTAGAGGCTCGTAGATACGTACGTGTGGGTAGTAGATGTGCCATGATGACTATGTTTTACTTTTGTATATCAGTTTTGTAGCCGTGAGGGCTCGTGTATATAGATATGTGTTGCTTTGGAGATCATATATGTCCGGGTTGAGCATGAGGATTAGCCTAATCAGTGGTGCTCGGTAGTCAGCTCCGGGTAAGACGTTGCTTGTTTCCAAATTGACCAATCATATGCCAGCTGAAATGGTATTCAGGTTTTCTTCCAATCCTTTCCAACTCCTAAAGTTCAGAATATTCACACTAAAATCCATCTTTTTCTCCTCCCCTTTCAGTACAAGACTCAGAAAACTTTTATGAATTTACCATTAGGCTTAGTTAAAGCAATAAATATTAACCAAATCAACATTAAAAAAGAACATTTTCATATTATCTTCTTTAAGTATCAGATCAAACTACTTTTTTTATGACCAAGAAATCCTTGAGGGCCAGTGGCGCACAGTTCAAAACTCAGTGGATAATGGGTCCGCCTCTCTACCCTTATCCACTTAAATATCAGGTGTTTGTCTGTAGCAGGTTTTGACCTCATGACATGCGCTAACCCACACATCACGTATTGTGCTTTTACCACTAGACCAAAGCATTGGGGGCAGAACTAGTTCAGGCTACTTTTTGCACCGAAAAACATGCTTGTATTATGCCAGTAATTAAATTAAGCATAAACATTTATGTTCATACTGCAGTAGAGACCATGTAAAAGATGCCCTTTAATGACGCCCAAAATAAAGGACGCCTTTAAAGAGCTCCAAGTTCCCAGATAAATTGGACAGAAATTAGCTGACCATTCAGTTTTTATCTTTAAAGGAATTTTTTTTTAATGGCTAGCAATAAGGGTGTGTTAAGAATATTTTACAAGGAAAGCATCATTATAAGTTGTGTAATGAGCTAAAAAAATTGCCAATGGTTCTTAAATCCATTGCATCAGGCATCAGCCATGTTATTACACCAGAAAAGCAATGAAGAGATACATCTGTACTTGATAGTTACTACAGATTCTTTTTTGCTTTCAAAAAAATCTAGCGTTTTTCTCTCCAGATTCACCAGATAGCTAGGGGTATGGAATTCCAAACTTTTACCTTGTCTTTTCCGACACCTTTTATACTAGTAAGAGCTCCCCGGTTGACTAAAGCATTGTCAAGTTGAATTAGCTGACCATTCTAATACCGGCAATTCTAGTTGGAAAAACTGAAAATTCATTTTCATTGAAACTCCAGCTTAGTGTCCTAACAGGGCTTTACAGATTGGAGAATACAATGCCTTAAACAGATAGAATTATACTTCTTATTTCATATTCTTAAAGGTTCGGCTAAAACGAGGAAGCTCTAACTATACTAGGTTTTCAAAGTTTTAGAACAAGTGACTTGTTCTGGGACAAAATTCGCAATATTTAATTTCTGTTGAACCATACAACTGTAGTTTTAAACAGAGATTGTGATTCTCGAGCCACATCCTGAACTAAAACCGCCAATCCCCTTTTTGTTTTCGGATGAGGTGATGAATATTATTGGTAATCAGTACTTTACAATCTTAAACACAAAATTGGTCAAATTAGTCAGGAGTTACATTCTTTTGCAGCAAAAGTTAAGGATAGGGGTTTCCCCATTGTCCTACATCATACTCATTTCTTTTCAACACTCAACAGAGTTGGTCCTGAACCAATCTGAACAAAGGGCTAAGCAGATTCTATAATAGGTTTCCCTTTTTTGGGTATAAGAAATGTAATTAAAAAATGGGTTAAAGCTACATAATGTTTTAGTGCCTGATATTCATTCCTTTTATTTTTATAAAGAGCCTGATATTCATTCTTTTTACCACAATAACATTAATTGATAAGCCTTTTTTTTTCATTCACCTTGGATGAACTGAATGTGCACTCTAAGCAATCTATCAACATACTAATAACATGATAATGAAAGAAGTTATAATAGATAATAACACCATGATGACTGTAACTCTGTCAGTAATGAACTAATAGTCACAATAACTCCAGTTGTGACACTACCTTATCACGGCAAGAAAAGGTAGTGAGGGGAAGGCAGCAATATTAGTATGCATAAAAATCAAAAGTTCAAGTAGCAATGATAAATCTTTCACTAAAAATTTAAGCACTAGCATAATTGTTTTATACTTTTGACCTCAAGACTAAAAGGTAGTTAAGTCTGGTACCTGGTAATATTGCTATGGCTGATAGGAAAGAAAATATTCGAGGGTTGAAAATTGATCTCCTACCGGAGAGATTATCATTGACAGAAAAGTTACTAGCAACTCTTGTCAAAAGATCAGCTCCATTCCATCTCAATTGTTTGTCGTCATAAGATGCATGAAACTCCTTCAAACACTCCATTATAAAAGGACTGAAAAACAAAATACAAGAAAGTGAATATTGGCCATATGGTAGACAGAAGAGGATTACTTTACATTTATATACTTTTGCAAGGGAATACTTGTGCTCCTATCCTTTTCCCACAATAAATTTTAGCAAACATTTCTGTCAGATTTACAGGTAGTGCAATTAGACGTTATTGTTCTAAAATTGAATCCTCCGGTAGCATGTTCAGGCTGCTAAGAACAACCCAAACATTTTTTTAATAACAATGGTATCTTGATCAGCTTGCGTGCACCTCGACCAATCCACTGGATACCATGAAATCTCCCACCAGCAAGGAAAACCTGAATATTCTGTTCATCTACAGGCAGAAAGGTTTTTTCATGGGGAGGGGGTTGAGGGTAGTTGCATCAATCTTTATTCTATTAAAAGAATGTGTAATTTTATCCATATAAAGCAGTTTTTCCCTAATTCCCTCTATTTTCATAGTACCTGTTTCTTCCTCAGCGGGCCTCAATTTTAGGCATGGACATACTCACAGAGTACCAGAGAAAAGATGGATATTGCAAGTTCCAAGTACGCCAGAACTAGAACAGAGCACTTAAGAACTATACAAGAGGCCAAGATTGAGTTGTGAATACCTGTGCTTTCTAAAAGCCATTACAGCACCATTCAAAGTTTTTCCACGTAGATCATCCTCAAAAGCAATAGTATTATTAAGTGAAGACAATGAATTCAACACAATGATGTCTGAGTCGAGATAAATTCCACCATACCTGCAATAGAAAAGGCAAAAGAGAACATGAAAGTTTATTTATAACACTGGAACAACTAAGAATTTCACCAAAAGTTAAGTTGTCATATTACTGAAGTTAAAGCAATACTGCAGCAAATGGAATGGGCAAAGAGTTCATTACAAACATGAGACCACAGCTGTCATATGCCCCTTTAGTCAATCCTTCAATCTTTTTCTATAAGGTAAATAAATTCATTAATGTGATTCAGGAAAAAGCTTGTGACTTTCATGTTTCAGAATAAATAGGTACAACACACAAATTGCTAGATATACGGCCATCTGCAATATATTCAAAAACGATCATGATGCTAATTTCATAAGGTTCTTCGCTTTTGCCAAGGGATGTTGGTTCAACCCTCACCACAATCTATTTTCTCTATGGATAACTCGTGTAATTCAGCTATTGGCATAAATTGCTAAAACAAAACCCTCACTACGAGCAGCAAAATTCTGGGCAATCTGTGATCTCATATGTGATCTTAAAAAGAACCTTGCCATGCGCCATAGACACTACAGTAGGTTATCTATTAACATATACTAACAGACAAAAAAATTGTACATCTCAGAAAAAAACTAGATCCTTCATCAGTAGTCCTCTTAGGTTCTCACCATCATTTTTTATAAGGTATCTTCTCACCATCATCAATTCCATTTCTTAACTTCATGAACAACCTTTCTTGTGGCTTACTATCAGCTATATGAAAAAGAAAAGGAAAAAATAAAGTACGAGAAATTACAATCACAATGAAATAAACTTGAAAAATTGAAGATAATCTATTGCAACTCTTCCTTTTTTGACTAACTCCCAATCACATTCGTGAATGATGCTGGTTGTGGTAGTGAAGGACTTTCTTTCTGCTGTCAACAGCTTAATCTCGAAAAGATTATTGGGATCCTTTTTTATTATAAAAATAATTATTTATTGAAATAAATAGTCGGGATCTTAAGTACTGGCTCTTTATCTACTTTGCCTTACCTCGACCAAATGCTATACACAGGAAAAACCAGATTTTTTAACTCCGCTATGCCAATCAAGGTGGATGGTAATTTATTAGAATAGAAACTACAATGCATCATCAACATCTCGGTTAATTTCACAGTACACACAATTTAAATACAAGGAAAAGTATATATTTTCCATATAGCTTACTTGTATAGAGCTGCCAGCCTGACAAGTTCACTGTAATGTAAAGGATAATATTTTGTCTGCTTCCATTCATACCAGACAGAAGCAAACACATGTGTTGGTGTGTCTAGTAGGAGTTCATCAAGATTGGGCATCACAACAGCCACTTTGAAGCTGCGGAAAATAATCTATCATCAAAACCATCCCCAATAAACTTGCAAATGGAAGAATACAACACCATAGACATGCATGTATACGGTAAAAACCGGATATGAGTCAATCCGGAGAAACTATGGATCGGAGGAAGAAAAGGGCCGGGAGTTCGCAGGAGGGGCATCACACCTTTCTGGATAAGCGCTTTAATCGAAGCCGAGCAGAGGCGCCATTTGGCCCGGTCTCTATGCCACCGATGATCCGGGGACTCTTTCCGAGGGCTCATCACCGTTGATCCGGACAGCCGTTTGTCCGTGTATCCGTTGGTCCGTTATGACCGTTGCTGAAGCGCATCAGTGGTGTCACATCATAGTCGGCTACGAACTATGCGTGTGTCAGACGACGCCGTCAGTCTAATCCCACCAAATCCGTGCAGGGGCTGTCCTTTTTATTGCTATTTTATTAATTCATATTGTATGAGGCCCATGGGCTCACTGCTATAAATAGGGTATATTCTCCTCCCTTAGGGGGGTTGGCTCATCTTTTTACTTTCAAGAACATTTGTAACACAAAATACATATATACAAATCTTGCTCTCCAAATACAGATTCGGTCCATTACAAATCTTGTCATTTACGTTATATTTCTTCAATCAACTCGTTACATGTGCATATATCCGGTAGTTGCACCTGTCATTAGTCTATAAACAAGCATTCATATCATCTCTTTGTGATTCATATTGAGACTTAAACACGTATCCTATATCCACATATAAATTCAATTGGTTACCAAATTTGGGGTAAACAGTTTGGCGCCCACCGTGGGGCTATGATAATAGTTCTTAGTCTTGATTTTTATCGTATCCATCTAAATCGTAATGCTTCCACCCCCCGTTCGTCTCGTCAAAAGCGGGCCGATGGCTGACGTCGAACAATCTGGTCACGTTACTAACACCGAAATTGTGGCAGAAAATGAGGGAAGCGAACCACGGGGACTACCAAATCCTGCTGACCCGAACCGCGTTGACTCGAGGGAGGGCCTCAATCGACAAAACACCGTGGATCAAGAGAATGCCGCCCTACCGGCCACTGATCCTCTAAGAACACATAACTCTGTTACATTGTCTCGGACCCAAAGCCAGAGAGAACCGGAGGCACCGAATGATGGCATTAATTTGCGTTTGATTTTTGAGATGTTGCAAGAACAAAGAACAGCAATTGCCGAGCAAGGAATGGCGATTGCCCGGTTGCAGAGTGGACAAGAGGAAGCTGGGCCGGAAAAGGCTAAGGGTGCAGTGGTGTTATATCTCGTATTTTTGAACCCCGGAGTATCTGCTGGGGTGGGGCCCACACACCGAGATTTTTTTTGTAACATCTGAAAATTAATATGAATCACATATGTAAAGTTAAACACAACTCATGAAGTACCCTTGGGCCAAATCAAAGTGGAAGCACTCCAAACGAATATTTTTAAGAAAACGTTTTCGGGTGACCTGACTTTGAGGGGCAAAAACGGTATTATAAGTTTGGAAGTTGGAAAAATACCAAAAAATAGAAGTCGTATATAATTGAATTAGCTTTCCATCCATAGGTCGTGGGTTCCCAGGTGACGTCGGTACAAGGAGATATGAACGTTTTAAGGTCGAAAGGCCAGTGGGCTAGGCCCAACTCGGGACCAACCGAGTTGGCCCAAAAAAAATAAAATGAAAATTTAGGCCCAATGTTTAAGGGGTGGCCGGCCAAGTGAGGCCAAACCCATGGCTTTAATGAATATTTTCATGTGCTAATTAATTATAAATGGTCATTATCTAATAGAATTTTCAAGAAGCAAAGAAAGAAGAGAAAGGAGGAAAACAAAGAGCAAACATAAGAGCCATTTCGGGTTGGCCATAGAAAAATCACCCTCAAAAATCTTGACTCTAAAATTATTTTCTTGTTGAATTCCTACTAAATTAAGTGTCTTCTACAACTTGGTGTAGTTGTTTTGGAAGATTGAGCATTAGTTTCATCAATCTCACACTTTGGACAAGTGAAGAAGATTGGAGAAAAAGGTAAGAATTCATCCCTATTTATTGTGTTATGAAGTCTTGTTTGTGTTGTAGTATGTGGGAATTAGTTGATTGTATGGAAAAATGGAAGATTTCAAAGTGGGTATGGAATATAGTGTATGGCCGTGTGTGTATATACATTGTATGCTTATGGTGAATTGAATTTATGTTGTATTCTAGTTGTGTGTATGATGGAATTCACATTGAGAATGAAAGTTGAATGAATTTGATGGAAGTTGGAAAAATGGAATGTAGAAGTTTATGTCGTTTTAGTACGATTTTATGACATTATGAAAATGAAGTTGTTAGGGTGCAAATTATGATGGTTATTGATGAACTTGGAAGATGGAATCATGTTATGAATATGTATGCCAAAGGTTAGAAGTTTTGAATGAATTATGACTTTAGTGGAAAGTTGTATATTTTGTATATCGTATGAATATTCTGTGGAAATGATATGAAATGCTTCAAAATTATATTGTGATGATCTAAACTAATGGTGAATGTGAAACCATTGAGATTAGTTCGGAAATTGAAGTTGAAATGAAGGTTATGACATTACGTTGCAAAGATAACTAGTTAAGTTATATTGTGTTTATAGTGATTGTTGTTGTTGTTGATGTTGTTGTTGGGTTGTTGTGGATTGTTTTGGCCGAGTTGAATTCTCGGGGATGCTATATGTATAGGGGAAATGCTGCCCAAATTTCTGTAGAAAAGTGTTGATTTGAGATTTAAGCCTAAAGCCTTATGGTTAACATTTGGTAAATGTGACCATTTGCAGATTTTGGACGAAACGGGTAATGAACTTGGAAAGGCGTAAAGAGCATAAAAGGTATGTAAAGCTATCCCGACTCTTATTTTGGCATGTCCTAGGTGTACTAGGATTGGATTTGAACCTCGGAAGACATTCTGTCCATCGGAATTCGCATTTGAAAATACTCCTTTTTCGTTCAATAGAATTGAACCCTTTAAGTAAGCTTTATTGAAAAATTATGCAAATTTCTCCAAACTGTCTAGAAAGTTATGGAATATCCCTAAGACCTCTGTAGGTGACCCCATAAGCTTAATATACGTAATTTGAGCCCGCCGCTTTGTTTGTCCCGAGGTGGGCCCACTATTTCCGATTTTACCCTTATGATAATTTGTGACTTGATTTCAAGCGATTTTCAAGGAAACGACCTAACTACTTTTCCAACTACTAATGATACTTATTCTAAATACTTTATTGAGTCCATGTAAAGATACGATATGTTGGGTTGCATTTAGTCTACCACCATTCCCGCTTAGCCTCTATTTGTACTATTGCCTTATTTTCGAACAATAAAAAATGAAAAGTTTTAACTATCCTTTCAACTACTAAGGAAAATTGTTTTAGTGATTCCCTCGAGGTTGGTAAGCTATTTTGGAATATGAAAATGATTTCAGGAGGATTATTCTTCCGTAACTCATTATGATATATGACATACACTTACTATGATTCTGTCCGACCTCATCGATTTGATTTGTCCTTCGATATGCCTCATTGAGTCTCTGGGAATCTATGATATTTTTATTGCATTTAGTTTCTCACTACTCCATTCGTAGATGCCTCAATGTTTCCCACACTAAGCCCGGGCCAGGATATGTTGTCAAGCGTATTCCACTGCATTGTTCGCCGTGCCTCGATGTGAGGGGGCAGGTATATATGTACATGGGTTTTGGAGTATGCTGTGCCATGTACACACATTCTGATATGCTATGATCTGATATGGCCATCTGATATGATATGTTATGTTACGGGGTTATCCCCTACTCTGTTCCGTATGTATGGTGGCACCAGCGTCGGGGGGTGGCCACGTTCTGTTTGTCGAGCCCCTTGGCAGGGGCCGGATATGATATGATATATGTTTCTGAACACACTCCTCATGTTTTGAAAATATGCATTTGATACTTCGGATGTCACACTCACTCCTCTGTAAGTTCTGTTTCGGCTATGATCTTGTTCCGTAATGGGACCAGGTACGACATATGTTTTTAGTGAATAGTATTGATGCTATATGATCAGCATTTTGCTAATCTGGATATTCAGTTCATTTTCTGTATCTTCTGCTTCGATTATGACTTTGTTTACTACGTTATGTGCTTTACATACTCAGTACATATTTCGTACTGACCCCCTTTCTTCGGGGGCTGCGTTTTCATGTCGCGCAGGTACAGAAGACAGATTTGTTGACCGCCTGCCTAGGACATCTATTCTGCTATGTTGGGAGCGCTCTTTTTTCCAGAGCCTATATGTTGGTATAGTCTGTCGCTATTATATATATATATATGATATTCAGGGGTTTGACGGGGCCTTTTCCCGTCTTATGATTCTGTTATGATCTGTAGAGGTCTGTAGACATACTTGTGTGGGTTCTGTATGTGTTTTGATATGATATGATCTGTGACAGCCTCATCGGCGTCCATGTACTATGTCGGTTCATTCATGATAATTACTAACGCTAATTGACTTTTACATTTGAACATATTCTGCTTATATGTTAGTTTGGGTTACTGGGTACGTTTGGGTGTCCAGCACGGACACTAGTCGCGGCCTACGGAGTTGGGTCGTGACAAGTGGAAATCGGAAGGAACGAGCCATGGACGGTCGAGAGTAATGATTCTGGAGCCGGTTCCTCCACCGAGGTTCTGAAGATGCTCGAAACTTTGGCGAAACGAGTGGATTCCACCGAAAAGAGGGTCGAGACGTACAACTCTCGGGTGGATCAGATACCGGGGGCTCCACCTTTGCTAAAAGGGCCAAACTCAAAAAGGTATATTCAAAGGCCTTTTCCTCCGAGTGCGGCCCCCAAGTTGATCCCGAAGAGATTCAAGATGCCGGATATTCAGAAATACGACGGCACCACGGACCCGCATGAGCACGTGACCTCACACACCTGTGCTATAAAGGGCAATGATATGGAAGAAGATGAGATAGAGTCGGTATTGTTGAAAAAATTTGGAGAGACTCTATCGAAGGGGGCATTGACGTGGTACGACCATCTACCCCAGCATTCGATCACTTCTTTTGAAATGCTCGCCGACGCCGTCGTAAAAGCCCATGTCGGTGCCATAAAGGTGCAGGCCCATAAGGCTGATATTTTCCGGATAACCCAAAGGGACGACGAGCTATTGCGGGAGTTCGACACCCGGTTCCAGAGGGAACGGATGGAACTCCCCCCGGTGCCAGAAGAGTGGGCCGCGCAGGCTTTCACAAAGGGACTCAACATGCTAAGTTCGGTGGCTTCGGCCAAATTGAAAGAAAGTTTGCTAGAATACGAGGCCGTAACAGGGGCCGACGTCCACAATCGGTATGAATCGAAGATTCGGGTGGAGGACGATCAATTCGAGCTCTCTCCGGTAAGGATCAAAGTAAATAGAGGTTTCGAGGCACCAAGGAAGGGATACGAAACGAAGTCCGAATTATCGAAAGAGAGGTTTCGGTCATATCCCCATTCGGAGAGACAAAATTTCAGATCGGAAAAATTAATCGAGAGTCCAAGTCATTTCTCTGGACGGGGCAGCAAGCTGGTTGAACGCCCGTCGAACATCGGGGACTCTCCTTTAGGAGCGATGCCGGAAGTTCCGCCAGTAATAAAGTTCCGCCAAAAATTTCGGAGTACAACTTCAACGTTAGTACTTCGGGACTTGTCTCGGCAATTGGACGTGTCCTCGATGTAAGATGGCCCAAACCATTGAGGTCGGACCCGGGTCAGCGGGATCCGAGTGTAGTGTGTGAATATCACGAAACCCACGGTCATAGAATCGAAGATTGCCGCCAATTGAGAGAGGAGGTAGCCCGGTTATTGAAAAATGGTCACCTCCGAGATCTGCTGAGCGAGCAGGCCAAAAATCATTATAAGGAAAGGGAATCTTATCAAAGGCCCGAACCTGTCGAACCCCAACAGACGATCAACATGATAGTGGGGGGCATTGACGCCCCTCGAGGTCCGGTAATGAAGCGGAAGAAGATTTCTATTGTTCGTGAAAAGCGCACTCGAGATCATTCGGCCGAGGGATCTATCTTCTTTAATGACGAAGACGCGGAGGGCATCATCCAACCCCACAATGATGCATTGGTAATTTCTATACTTGTCTTTAAAACTAAGGTCAAACATATTTTTGTTAACCCAGGTAGCTCGGCCAATATCATCCGATGGAGAGTGGTTGAACAGCTGGGACTGCTCGGTCAGATCGTACCAGTGGCCCGAGTATTAAGCGGGTTCAATATGGCAAGTGAAACCACGAAGGGGGAGATCTCACTGCCCGTAAATGTGGGTGGCACCCTTCAGCAAACGGTGTTCTATGTGATCGCGGGGGACATGAAATATAATGCACTATTGGGCAGACCTTAGATACATAGCATGAGGGCAGTGCCTTCAACACTACATCAGCTATTGAAGTTCCCCACGCCGGAGGGGGTGAAAACCATCCGAGGCGAGCAGCCCGCAGCAAGGGAAATGTTCGCAGTAGAGGAAGTGTCACCTCGGCCCAAGGAGCCGGAAGAGAAAGATGCAACCGGAGAAAAAGTTCCCAAATAGCAATCAAAGTGCGCCGGGTTGAACCCGGTACATGAAGAGGAAGATTACGAGGTACCCAGATCGTTCGTCATGCCAGATGACTCGGATGCGACCTAGTCAACTGTGGAGGAACTAGAGCAGGTCATCCTGTTCGATTATCTTCCGGACAGAAAAGTATACCTGGGCACGGGGCTCACCCCGGAGCTCAGGCGCCAATTAATTGAGTTTCTCCGTACTAACGCCGATTGCTTTGCATGGACGCATATAGATATGACAGGTATATCACCAGAAATAGCAACTCACAAGCTCAGCCTGGACAGAAAGTTTACCCCGGTGAAGCAAAAAAGAAGGCCCACGGCAGAGGCTAAACACACATTCGTGAAGGACGAGGTAACAAAACTTTTGAAAATAGGCTCCATCCGGGAAGTGAAATACCCGGAGTGGCTAGCCAACGTTGTGGTAGTGCCCAAAAAAGGTAACAAAATTCGAATGTATGTTGATTTCAAAGATTTAAACAAGGCATGTCCGAAGGACTCATTTCCGTTGCCTCACATCGATAGAATGATCAATGCAACGGCCGGACATGAGATGTTGAGTTTTCTCGACGCTTACTCCGGGTATAACCAGATCCGGATGCACCCGGAGGATCAAGAAAAAACATCCTTCATCACCCGATATTGGACCTATTGTTATAATGTCATGCCTTTCGGATTAAAAAATGCCGGTGCAACTTACCAACGCCTCGTTAATGAAATGTTCGAAGAACAAATAGGGAAAACAATGGAAGTTTACGTTGACGATATGGTTGTTAAGTCCCTAGAAATAGAGGACCATTTAAAGCATTTGCAGGAAACCTTTGATGTGCTTCGCAAGTACAACATGAAGCTCAACCCGGAGAAGTGTGTCTTCGGAGTAAGATTCGACAGATTCCTGGGTTTCATGGTGTCAAACTAAGGGATCGAAATCAACCCGGACAAGATCAAGGCCATCGAGGATATCGAGGTGGTGAACAACATAAAAGGGGTTCAGAAACTCACCGGGAGAATCGCACCACTAAGTCACTTCATATCAAGATCCTCGGACAGGAGTCACCGGTTCTTCTCTTTGCTCAGGAAGAAGAACGATTTTGTTTGGACACCAGAGTGCCAAGAAGCTCTACAGGATTTGAAGAAATACTTGTCTAGCCCCCCGCTACTACACACACCGAAGGCGGGCGAGACACTATTCCTGTACCTAGCTGTCTCCAAAGTGGCGGTAAGCGGCTTTTTGGTCCGAGAAGAATCAGGTACGCAATTCTCTATCTATTATGTAAGTAGAACATTGGGGGACGCGGAGACCCGTTACCCCCATTTGGAAAAGTTGGCATTAGCGCTGTTGAGTGCCTCCAGAAAACTTAAACCTTATTTTCAAAGTCATCCCATATGTGTAGTAACTACTTACCCTTTAAAAAACATCATGCATAAACCGGAGTTGTCGGGTAGGCTAACAAAGTGGGTTGTAGAGATTAGCGGTTACGACCTCGAATACAGACCTCGAACGACCATCAAATCCCAAATCTTGGCCGATTTTGTGGCAGATTTTGCCCCAACTATGGTCCCCGAGGTCGAAAAAGAATTCCTACTGACCTCAGGGAAGGCCACGGGCATTTGGCCTCTGTCTACGGACGGGGCCTCGAACCTTAGAGGTTTCGGGCTTGGTATTGTCCTTAGGGCCCCGGCCGGGGATGTCATTCGACAGTCCGTCAAAACTACCAAATTGACTAACAATGAAGCCGAGTATGAGGCTATGATTGCAGATTTGGAATTGGCTCGAAGCATGGGGGCAGAAACTATCGAGGCAAAGTGCGACTCATTTTTTGTCGCAAACCAGGTGAATGACACGTTCGAAGTCAAGGACGAACGGGTGCAGAGGTACCTCGAAAAAACCCAAGTGGTGCTTCACCAATTTAAAAAATGGACCATGCAGCACATACCGAGAGAACAGAACAGCGAGGCCGATGCATTAGCAAATTTGGGATCTGCGGTCGAAGGGGACGAAGTCAACCCCGGGTCAACGGTGCTACTATCAAAAACGGCCATAGAGAGCGGACACACCGAAATATACTCAACAGGTTTGACTTGGGATTGGCGCAACAAATACATTAACTACTTGCGCGATGATAAGCTCCCAAGTTACCCGAAGGAGTCGCATTCGTTACGAACCAATGCTGCCCGTTTTTGCTTAGCGGACGGCCAATTATACCGACGCTCTTTTCACGGACCCTTGGCTAAATGCTTGGGCCCCGGGGAAACGAAGTATGTGATGAGAGAAGTACATGGAGGAACCTGTGGCAATCACTCTGGCGCAGAAGCTCTGGTCCGAAAGCTTATCAGGGCCGGATATTACTGGAATCAGATGGACGGAGACACAAGAAACTTTGTCCGAAAATGTGACGGGTGTCAGAGACATGCCCCAATGGTTCACTAGCCTGGGGAGTTGCTGCATTCGGTGGTCTTACCATGGCCGTTCATGAAGTGGGGAATGGACATCGTGGGTCTGTTACCCTGGGCACCAGGTAAGGCACGTTTTATCTTATTTATGACTGACTATTTTTCTAAGTGGGTTGAAGCACAGGCCTTTGAAAAAATCAGAGAAAAGAAGGTTATCGACTTCATATGGGATCACATTGTCTGCCGTTTTAGCATTCCCGCCGAGATAACTTGTGATAATAGTCCTCAGTTCGTGGGTAGCAAGGTCAACAGTTTTCTCGAGGGATTGAAGATCAAGAAAATTGTGTCGACCCTATATCACCCATGTGCAAACGGACAAGTAGAATCCACAAACAAAACAATAATCCAAAACCTAAGGAAAAGGCTAGAAGCGTCGAAGCACCATTGGAGGGAAGTATTACCGGAAGTACTATGGGCTTACCGAACCACGGCCAAGTTTAGCACGGGCGAGACCCCTTTCTCATTGGTATACGGGGCCGAAGCCCTTATCCCCGTTGAAGTTGGCGAACCGACCCTCCGGTTCAGGTATACTACCGAGGAATTAAACGGGGAGGCCATGGCCATAAGACTCGACCTCACAGATGAGATGCGTGAAAACGCATTGGTCCGAATTGCAGCCCAAAAACAGAGAATGGAAAGATACTACAATCGGAGAGCCAACTTTCGGCATTTTTGAGTTGGGGACTTGGTGCTTCGAAAAGTCACCTTACATACAAAGAACCCCAACGAGGGAAAGCTAGGACCGAACTGGGAAGGACCGTACAAGGTAATCGGTGTAACGGGCAAAGGATCATACCAGCTGGAGTCCATGGATGGGCAATGCCTGCGCAACAACTGGAACATAGCCCATCTAAAAAGATACTACTGCTAAGGTATGATCTTCCCATATACTTTTTATTAACCGTATTTTTCTTTTGCAGGAAATCAAGGACAGCATAAAACTAGAATCTAGGACAGAAAGCACGTGTTGCACTCTTTTCCTTAGTGCGGTTTTGTCCCAAAATGGGTTTTCCGACGAGGTTTTTAATGAGGCAACAAGTACAACGTGCTACGCAACAAAGATAAAGGGCCAGCACTCGGACACCCGAGGTCACACCTTCCGAGTGGGGGCTTGATAACACTCACCCGACCTCGAAGCTCGGATAAGTGTTTGGGGGGCACAGTACCCACATCGAAGCATGTCACGATAAAGAGAAACAAAGAAGCTCAGCATTTGCCGCGGCAAAAACAAAGGCTGGCCACCGGCCATCGCCTTCGATGTAAGGACGAAACGATAATAATGAATCGTGTCCCATTCAGAATTTGCCACGGCAAAAACAAAGGCTGGCCACCGGCCATCACCTTCGATGTAAGGACCAAAAGATCATAATGAATCGTGTCCCACATAGTGTTTGCTACGGCAAAGATACAAGAAATGAAAATTCTCATATGTACAAACACTTGCAATACAGAAACCATTGCAATGGTCGTATTTCGGCATTGTTCAATTTATACGCCCTACACCAGGCACTATGGTCGAAATTCGACAAATCCAACGAGATCATTGCGAACCGGCCACGAAAAATGCCGGTCCTAAAGAAGCGCCTATCATGGGCACGGAAAGATCCGAAGTCACAAAACATTTGGTAAGTCCTACGGGCAAAATTAATCAACGACTACGGATCATCTTGTCCGAAAAACGGACCAATAATTCAAGGCAAAATAAAAACAAGCACTCAAATGAAGAAACAGGAAAAGTGCAACTTTCATATATACAAAAGATACTTTTACAAAGAATAATTTTACATCAAAAGTCAAAAGGCCAGCAAAGGCAAAAAGCAAAAGCCAAGTAAAAATCCTATGCTACTCGGCATGACTGGAGGCAGAATGATCGGACTCGGTTCGTTCGGAATCATCTGAGTCAGACCCGAGGGCATGGTTTGCCTCCTCCTCCATCTCTTTGGCCTGGTTTATCAGGGCCGGAAGATTGGAGAATCCATGCTCGGCTTCTTCGAGGGTGAACTGCCGAGACTTCCACTTCTCGTACTCGGCGACAATGGCAGTATGAGCCTCGGCCGCCTCCACGCCTTTCCAGGCTTCTTCCAAATCAGCCTCGACTTTAGCCAACTTAGTCTCCAGCTCGGCCCGGTTTGCCACAGCAATATTCCTCATGTGAACAGCAGCTTCTAGCTCGGCCTTAAGAACATCGTTGGCGCTCACCGCCTCCTCCAGCTCGGCTTTTAAGCCCTCACATATCCGAGACCGCTCCTCGGATTTCTTTTCGAAAACTCTCATGCGTTCTTTGTACAGAGCGGTGTCGGATTCCAGTAGCCGGTTCCTCTCGGCTAGGCCCGTTGCATCGGCCTTCACCAAATCCAGTTCCCCCCGGAGTTGGGATACGGTGGTCTCCAGCTCGTCCAGTCTCGACGAAAATTGGGATTTGTCTCGGCTAAGGCCAATCTTGTCAGCCTCGAGGCTTCGATTATAATCGGTCATGGAGGCCAATTCACTCTTCAAGCCACGATTTTCGTCCTTGGCCGCGTCGAGCTCGGGACGAAGGTTGGTAAGAACAGCCGTCCGACCCAACACTTCCTCTTTCTCTCGGAGGAGATGCTTATATTTCTCCGTTTCTCGGCCTTGGGCATCTAGTTGGCCTCGAAGATCGTCCATCTCGTGTTGGGCACGGATGAAGGCCTCGTTGACCAGTACCACACTCTGCAAGAAAAACAAACATGAAGAATCAAACAAAGTGAGCATAAAGTCTACCGATATACAAGGGTGGCTGAGGGTCTTACCCGGTTGCCCGTGTGTATGCCTTCGTTCATAAGGCACTGCCAGGTGACCCCGGTCATTTTACGCTTGTCCGAGTCGGAGACAAGAGGCCGCAAATAGCTTGCTACTCCCACCGGGCACGATATAAAGCCGCAATCCTCGGGGACGGTGATTACGGCCGATATGGTTCTTCTTGGTTCTACGCTCGGGGCTGGGAAGATGGTCACCAGGTTATCTCTAGAACCAGATTCTGATTGTCGATTAGCCGACCTCGTGACCCGAGGAATTGGAAGATGGCCGAAACCCGCAGCTTCACCGGTAGCAGGAGGAGTGGTTGAAAGCATATCTTCAAAATCTTCAACCCTCGGAGCCAGGGTAGATAAACTTGGCATAACTCAATGTTTCTGGCAAAGACCGGGGGATCCGCAATAGAAACAGGTTCTTGGTCGGGAGACGGATGAGCGTGAAAGGGGGCTTCGGTCTCCGGAACTGGGGCAGTCCTTTGATCAGCTGCAGTGACAGTCGTTTCCCCGGGTCCCTTTATCCTCTGCAGGGGAGTATCTTCCGAAGAAGTTTCACCTGAAATGTTGACAAAGTCAACCGACCGAAGAGGAGCCGGGGAAAGGATTTCTTCTGCACCTGAAGGAAGAACGGGAATCAAGAGACCTTCGTTGATAGAAGGCAAAGGCGGAACGGAGGCAGTCTCCTCGGGTACTGGAGCCGTTGACGGAGCCAAGTCGACCCTCCGAACTATGATGTCGGGCTCCGCTTCTTCTCTCGGGGGCCGGGAAACACTTCTTGCCTTCTTTCGTTTGGACGGTTGCCCCTTTTCGGAGGGCCGTTTCCTTTTTGCAGCTTTGGCAAGAACACGGGAAGAACCCTCCGTGTTGAACGCGGACGCCGGTGCAGGGGAAGCGACCCCCGACTCCGATCTGTATGCCACCGAGCCATTCGGCAAACCTGAATGACAAAGACATAGGCAGGATTGAGAAAACTGACGACCACGAATGGCTAAAGATGCAGCAAAAACAAAGGAAAGCCAAACGTTACCATGATTTTGAGCGATCCATCGACCGCGTGACAAATGGGCCCATGTCCGGTCCTCATAGGGAAGCTGGCTGAGGAGTGTCGTGACCCATTCACTCAGATTGCGAATAACCGGGGGAACAAATCCGTTTGCTACAAAAAAAAAAAAAAAAAAGGGCAATGAGAAAACAATACCAAAAGCCGCTGAACAAGTAAGAACGATTGCTCAAAGGATTGAACTTATGATTGTCGTTCCATTTCTCCGGAAAAGGTAGATGGGCGGCCGGGACTATATCCTCGATTTTTATCCGGACGTAGCGTTCTAGTCATTCCCTGTCCCGGTCTTCGTCCACCTTCGAGAAGAACGGGTTCCGGCTGTGCTTGGTTAGTTTTATGACACCGCCCCGGAATATTCTCGTAGAATACAGGCATATTAGGTGGCCCAGTGAGAATTCCTTCTCAGCTCTGTTGGCCAGCAGCCGAAGGCAAGCAACGACCCTCCAAACGATTGGGCCGATCTGTGCCAAAGTCACGCCATAGGTCCGGCACATATCCAGTATGACCGGATCAATCGAGGGGTCGAGTTTAAGGGTAAAGGGATAAGTGTACACGTACAAGAACCCTTCCCGGTGGTCGATAATGGATTCGTCCGGCCCGGGTGCAAAAACCCTTACCGGGCGTGTGTTCCACCCACAGTCTGGCCGGACTATGTCAAGCTTATCCTCGGTTATGGAGGAAGGATATCACCTCACGTCGTATTCCCGGTCTGAGACGGCAGAGGGCTTTTCCGCCTCAAGGTCTTTATTGAAGTTAAATTTGGCCGGTATAATATCCGAGGCCGTAGTCTCGGGGTTACTCTTTTGTTTAGCCGGAGACACAGCCTCGGCCCCCGGGGATGAAACCGAGGGAATTTTGGGAGAAGTGGTTTTAGACATGTTGAAGGAATAAAGGGAAGAGGATTTCGGAAAATAATGCAAAGGGAACGAAGGAAATGGTGATTTGAAAAGCAACTGAAGCAAAAAGCAGTGGGCGAGAATGGTGACAAAATTAATCCCCCTTTCACGTAAAAATAAGCGAAGATTTGGCAACAGATTTGCTGAAGAAAGGATGAAGATAGAACGCAGAGGAGAGAAGAAATGAAAGAGCAGATCGTAAAAATGAAAAAATGAGGAAATGAGGGGCTTTATATAGGCATAAGGAGGGAAATGGTTATCGAGGATCGCCACATGTCCCATCATTAATGCGAAGCGACCCGAAACGACGTGCAAAAGGCGGTTGACAGGAGCGGACCATCCGGAGCAGGACACGTGGCCGGCAAAGGGGAAGACGTGACGCAACTATTCTCGCAAAAATAAGGAGATAAGGATAGGCCATCCGGGCGGTCGGTTGTATGATTCATTCACTTCCCGTTACTCCGATGGATCGTTGGTCCGGGAAGTGTGGGGGCTATCTGTATACGGTAAAAACCGGATATGAGTCAATCCGGAGAAACTATGGATCGGAGGAAGAAAAGGGTCGGGAGTTCGCAGGAGGGGCATCACACCTTTCCGGATAAGCGCTTTAATCGAAGCCGAGCAGAGGCGCCATTTGGCCAGGTCTCTATGCCACCGATGATTCGGGGACTCTTTCCGAGGGTTCATCACCGTTGATCCGGACAGCCGTTTGTCCGTGTATCCGTTGGTCCGTTATGACCGTTGCTGAAGCGCATCAGTGGTGTCACATCATGATCGGCTACCAACTATGCGTGTGTCAGATGGCGCCGTCAGTCTAATCCCACCAAATCCGTGCAGGGGCTGTCCCTTTTATTGCTATTTTATTAATTCATATTGTATGAGGCCCATGGGCTAACTGCTATAAATAGGGTATATCCTCCTCCCTTAGGGGGGTTGGCTCATCTTTTTACTTTCAAGAACATTTGTAACACAAAATACATATATACAAATCTTGCTCTCCAAATACAGATTCGGTCCATTGCAAATCTTGTCATTTACGTTATATTTCTTCAATCAACTCGTTACATGTGCATATATCCGGTATTTGCACCTGTCATTCGTCTATAAACAAGCATTCATATCATCTCTTTGTGATTCATATCATCTCTTTGTGATTCATATTGAGACTCAAGCACGTATCCTATATCCACATATAAATTCAATTGGTTACCAAATTCGGGGTAAACAATGCACACAAGCATATATACAAAATGAAGAACTTGAGATTATCTTCTTTCAATAAGAACTTAAAGACTTCTTGGAAGCACTATACATACGCTCTTCGTGAGGCAAATACAGATAACTTTAGATGAAGATATAAGTCAAACAAACAACAAGATAACAAATAGTATAAAGAACTGAAGGCAGAAAGAATCAGGAGTTTACCCATCCTTGACAAAATCACTAAAGAAGTTAAGTTCAATTGTCTCAGAGAAAACCACCACACAAGCATCCCGGTGATGATTGAGCACACTCTCAAGTCCCCTCTGATACCGAGTGGTAAACATCCATGCTGGAGAATTCCAGACCATGAAAACTCTCATAGTACATTTTGCTTTCCTGAAAAATGAATCCATAAAATTAGCAAAAGACAACCTCGGTTGCAGCCCCGGAAAGTAACCCCATCTCTTTCCATCAGCAAAGACTTTCTCAGAAACTTCACCTCTTGCATTGTCATCCACAACTTTCATATCACCATTCCTCATCCCTTCCTTACTCCTAGTTGCTGAATCTTCATCACTATCATGAACAACTCTTTTTCCAATTCTAACATTATCGTTTAACGTTCTACGCTTTGCTCTTTTAGAATTCACTAATGATTCACATACGGATTCAAGAACAAGTTTTAAGGCTAGAAAAAATCCTATTTTTTTGGAAAGAAGGGTAGAAATCCCTAGAATTGGTTAAAGTTCTAAACATTGTTATTAATAACCATTTTAGTGTGATTGTTGAACTTGGAAGGAATCTGATTTCTAGCCTATAGTGGGATTAGAGCTATTTCTCTTTTAAAAATCTTTTTGACTATGAAGGTGATTTGTATGTCTCTTTTTTAACATCTCTTTCGAACTATTTTTGTGAACTCTTTGGTTGTGGTTTATGTGCGTGGTTGTGGTTTATGTGCGTGAGGGACAAGCCCACATTAAATCTTGTTTGTACTATATCATATATATATATGTATTCATGATTGTTTTCCTCTCTAAAGGATGATTGAAAATTGAGATATAAAGTTATGGTATTTGAACTTGAATTACCCCATAAGGGATGTTTAAACTTGATAATTGAAAAGCTTGACTATCTCATATGAATGCTCTAAATGAATTGTGTTGAATTTGAAACTTATTTAAAGAAGTGAACCCGGTTTTCTAAACTGAAATGATTCGATGTACCCCTATAATAGGATGATGCACATAATCCTTAATGAATAATGGGACTATCATGATATGACTTGTGATTCGGCTTCCATGCCGTGATTTAAAGAATGCGTAGAGGGGTATATTTGGGTGGGGTCAACTTATTTTTTAGGTGGGGGCGGGTTATAATATGGGGCATGAGTATTTTTAATTAAATAGATAATTTTGGTTGAATTGGGATTTTCATTCAACTGAGGGTATAAGTGAACATTTTGACTAACAGAGGGGTATATTTGATCACTTTGATCAACGGAGCGCAAAGTTAGCCAATCAACTATATTAGAGAAATTATACTTGACTATTTTCCCTTAAATAAATGAATAAAGATAAACCTACACAGATGACTTCACGGAAAAAAGGGAAATCTGTATGATTATCATTGTTGCAGAAGCTGCGGAGAAGAATGATTTTATAAGAAATTAAAAGATTAAAGTGAAGTGATTTGAGGGTAGATTATTTCATTGTGCACTTTATAGATTGATAAAGAATATGAAAAGTTTAAACTGTTGGAAGCCAAAAGGGAAGAAAATAAATACGTGACATAAAACATTGAACCTGTAAATTAAAGTTCACAGAATCTGTACATGTCAATAGGTATATGAAAGTTCTTTCCAATTAAGTTTAGTTAGAATTAATCATTTAATAGGAAATTAATGTTTTTTGTAAAAAGATAAAATGGTCAATCAACTTTAAAGGACATTTTAGTAATTCAAATTTTGATTTAGACTCTTCCCACTTTTAGTATAGTATTGTATGATATGATATGATATGATATGATAGGCTACTAATTATCATAAAATTGTCATGCGCTCCTTTCAACAATCATTTAGGAAATAATTAATATACTTCTAACATACTTAATAACCCAATTTCATGACCTGAATCTACAAATAAAAAATTTAGATGTCCTCAAATATATATAGGCATATGAAAGAGCATATTTCCTGCTCGTGTATTTAAATTTCATGGACAATCCAATGTAATATTTTTTACAGTGAAAACAAACTAAACAAAGATCTTACAATCATTCAAGAGCAACAAGGCTTATATGTGATAGGAGTAGAAATTCCATGTTCTTAAATGCAGTACTCCAAAATATCATCATCTTGTCATGATTGTGGGATTCTCCCGCTAGAAAATCGGTACACTGGTTTGCCTCCCGCCAAACATGTCTAAGCATCGCTTTGTTGGCCTTCATCAAATGTCTCCAATCTTCAATAATAGGTCTAAGCTGATGATAGTATACATCCTCCTCAATGATAAGTTTGACAATCATTCAGCAATCTGATTCCATTTCTATTGCTTTATAATCCATTTGGATTGCGTCATTTAATCCTTGTTTGATGCTCCACAATTCGATAGTCAGGCTTGAAGTAGCTTTACCTCTTTCGTTCAAACTCATGCACTTTAGGATCGACAATTACCCTAAATTCTTTGTAGATTCATGAAGAATATTCTCACTTTGAAAAACGGGCAAATAATGAGGAAAAAAATGAAAGACTTGACAATATGCACTATTAAATCAAAAAATGCTTCTGCTACTTACCTACTATCACCAACAAAGTCTATAAAGTAGCACACCATCTTCAGTGAATCCAAAAAACCTGTAATATCGAAGTATTTTCCTTTGAATTCATAAAATTTAAATTATGAATTTGCCTTAATGTAATTTAAATTTGTGATCATGATTCTTATTGAAAGATAATTTGATAACAAATTATTACCAACTTTCACTTCCCAAATTTAAGAACATATCAATGATTAAAATAAAAGTGTTGCCAGTTAAGAACATATCTACCAAGATCTCAAGTTGAAAAGGAAAAAGTGATTCGTACATTCAAAGTACCAAAAAAGAAAGGAAAAAAAAGGGAAACAAAACCATGTACCTATAAGAAACGTTTGTTTTTGTGAAGCTCCAAAAGAATTCACAGAGATGCAATATTGCATAAAAGATTAAAAACTTTCCCCAAATATATTATCTCCATCGGCAATTCAAGTTCAACTTTCAGTAATAATAAAGCATTAAGAATTAGATTACTGATAAAACTGTAAAACAATGAAGAGAAGTGGTAATCAGTTTGAAATTCGTATTAATCAACATAAAAAATAGTGTTCTTCTTCGCTCATATTATTAACTTATGTTTGTAATTTAATGGTAGAGCAAGGCACATATATCAAAAAGCACCTTAACACAAGACTAAGCACATATTGCTCTCACAAATGAAAATTGCAGTGACAACATCACCATGCTAAAAGCAAAATAACTTTCTAACATTTGGCTGAGGTTATTTAATATTTAAAGCCATTCAAAAGATTAAAATACGCTAAGAAATACGATAGCGATCTAGATAATCAATAAGAATTACAATACTGAAAGAATTTAAAAGATATTTATCTTCAATATAGTCATAAAAATGTAAGCCAAACACCGGATTAGAAATTACTTCAAGAAACTCTTTGTTCCAACGTTACACTTTTTATCAAGTCATTCCCTACAAGACCGCGACCATTACTTAGATTCTGCAAATTAAAAAAATCAAAGGAGAAGGAGAGAAAAAACATAGGGTTACTGAGAATAAAGAAAACATATTGAATGGAAGAGAGAAAAATGTAAGGGATGAGTTTATTTTGGATAAAGCTAAGAAGTTACGTTGTAACCGCTTTGAACTTAAAGAATAATTAAAATTTATTTTTAAGTTAAAAATTTTAGTTTAAAAGATTTGCAATTTTATTTGTCTCTCCTATTCTATATAGATAGATCGAAGATAGATTTGGAAAATGAGACTTGCTTCATCATGTAATCAACATATAAATGCAACACCACGCTACTGACCAGAATGAATAGGATTTTCAGGCTGACGTTTCCGGCAAAAGAGACATTTTGCATATTATGTAGTTTTTGTTTCACGGCACAATAATATTAAATTTTGATTAGTATTACTAGATTTTAAAAAAATATATAGAAAAAGTGGGGGTGGTTGAGATTTTGCGGGTTAAGGCTCAACCCACGACGGCCTGCCCAGCCTCACTTGCCATCCCTACTTGGAACCTCTCATTAGTAACAATAGGGTCGCCAATGCCATGTTCCAGTTTTGCAGTCCACACCTGCCTTCAATAGTGCCCTGGTGCTTTCAAATAGCGTGTCCAGAATTTCGACATTTTCTTCCTTTGTCTTCATGTCTTCATAATATTCAACTTATAATTAAATGCAACGTCGCCACAACTGACCAGAAAAAATAGGACGCAGGTTGACATTTTTGGCACATCTTATAAAGGCTAAAGAGACTTGTTGCCTGTAGGGTCGCTAATGTCATTTTCCAGTTTTGCTGTCTTGGCTTACAGATATGGCTCTAATGATTCTGGATGTATAAATGATGATAAAGAGTGTTGTTGACTAAAAATTTTCCTAACAGCCTTGGGGCTTAGCTTGTACATACTCTGTACAATACTTACAGACCAATCAACGCGTACAGGTCATTGGTTTTGTACTTTAGAGCTATCATCTTTTTCCTCTCTTTTTTCCACAAAAAATAAGGGAAAATTGAGAATAAGTTAGGACTGTAATTAGTCTTCTACACGTTATATTGACTCCTGGGTTATTGCATACTAAAACATAAAGGGTCATAAAATCTATGCTGCAGTTTCCCAATTCACAAGAGAAATAAAGAGAGACACACATTTGGTCAGGACCACTCAAAACATGTCATGTCTGTGACTAGCTTTCACACTTACAACTTGTAGTACTGAAATTTGACCTCTTAACCATAAAATAAAAGTCCAAAGACTCACGATAGTATATAGATATCCAATGAACTTGATATCATCAAATAGACCATCTAAGATCATTGCTTTGCCTCAACCATTCTTGTTTTAGGAAAAAAGAGAAGCCTGCCCTATTATAGTTATGGGTACACGTTACAATCTTCTCTTTGCTTTTGTAGCTTTGATTCTACTTCATGATCATATTTCACGGGCTATTGTTCCCAATATTAGCACTGATGAAGCAGTTCTTCTTGCCTTCAAATCTCACATTTCTATATCTAATCCTAACAACATCTTAGCAAACAACTGGTCTTACTCCAGCCCAGTTTGTAGCTGGATTGGAATCACTTGCAGCCCCCACCACCATAGAGTCACTGCTTTAGACATTTCTAGCATGCAACTTCATGGTACCATACCTCCACACCTTGGAAACCTCTCATCTCTTGTTTCCCTCGACATCAGTGACAACACTTTCCGTGGAGATTTGCCAGAAGAGTTGGCTCATTTGCAAAGGTTGAAACTGATCAATGTCACAAGCAATAACTTCACTGGTGCCATTCCATCATTTTTAAGTTTGTTACCTAACCTTCGTTACATGTACCTTTCGAGCAACCAATTTTCGGGGGAAATTCCATCTTCCCTTTCCAATCTAACAAAGCTAGAGGAGTTGAGAATGTCTAGAAATTTTCTCAAAGGAGAGATCCCTCAAGAACTTGGTCATCTTCGTTACATGACTTATTTAGTCCTGGAAGAAAACTTGCTAGTTGGATCTATACCGACGTCACTCTTTAATAGTACGTCAATGCAAAACATTGCTCTTACTAACAACAATCTTACTGGTAAGCTTCCAACAACTATATGTGACCATCTTCCAAACTTGGAAGAGCTTTACCTCTCAGACAACAACCTCGATGGCATTATTCCAATAAACTTAGAGAAATGCCGAAAGCTTCAAATCTTGTCATTGTCTGGCAATAAGTTCATTGGAACTGTACCGAGAGAGTTAGGCAACTTAACAACTCTAAGACAATTATCTCTCGGAGGACAATACTTGGAAGGTAGTGCGATATTTCACTACAAGAAATATGAAATTTGCAACCTTTTTTTAGATCTTCCACCAAATTGTTACTCATATATTTTCCCTTGTATTGACAGGAGAGATACCAGCGGAGCTAGGTAACCTTAATAAACTACGGATATTGGGATTAGCTCGAAATAAGTTTACTGGTTCCATTCCTGCAGGCATTTTCAACATATCAGCACTGCAGATCCTATCACTTATACATAACAGGCTTTCAGGTACTTTACCTTCAAATTTAGGTCGTGGAATGCCCAGCATAGAAGAGCTTTATATTGGAGGGAATAATTTGACTGGTTTCATCTCTGCTACTATCTCAAATTCTTCAAAACTCAGAATGGTTGCTCTTTACAACAACAGTTTCACGGGTCCAATTCCTGAATCGTTTGGTAGGTTAGAAAACCTTGAGGTTCTGCACTTGGGGGGGAATAACTTTTGGAGCAATTCGGCATTGAGTTTCCTTACATATTTGACAAATTGTAGGAAACTAAGACTACTATTTTTTTATAGGAATCCGTTAGATGGTGTTTTACCTGCATCTCTTGGGAATTTCTCTGACTCTCTAGAAATGTTTGAAGGACAAAGTTGTAAACTGAAGGGTGTCATTCCTGAAGAAGTTGGTAACCTTACTGGAGTGATAAAGATGATTCTGTTTAACAATAAATTGACTGGACATATCCCAAAAGCTGTCCAAGGCATGCTGAACCTTCAAGAACTTTACCTACAAAGCAACAAGATAGAAGGAACAATACCTAATGTTATCTGCAATTTAAAGCATCTTGGCGCATTAGACTTGTCAGGAAATCGGTTTTCTGGTTCAGTGCCACCATGCATAGGGAATGTTACCAGTTTAAGGCAACTTTACCTAGCTTCCAACAGGCTGAATTCGAGATTACCTGCTAGCTTGGGGAGCCTTCAAGATCTCATAGAATTCAATGTATCATCCAATTTATTAATTGGGAAAATACCTTCTGATATTGGAAATTTAAAGGTTGCAACACTCATTGATCTGTCGAAAAATGATTTTTCTGGTGAGATACCTAGAACTCTAGGGGGTCTAGATAGATTGATTAAACTCTCTCTGGCACATAATAGATTAGTTGGGCTTATTCCAGATCAATTTGGCAAAATGCTGGCATTGGAATTCTTGGATATGTGCAAGAACAATCTTAGTGGTGAAATACCAAAATCATTAGAAGCTCTTGTTTATCTCAAATACCTGAACATCTCATTCAATGAACTCAGTGGAGAAATTCCCACTGGTGGTCCTTTTGCAAACTTCACCAGCCAATCATTCATCTCCAATAATGCACTCTGTGGTGATTTTAAATTTCATGTACCCCCATGCATCATAAATTCTTGCAAGAGGAAAAAGGCAATCCTGGTTTTGTACATCCCTTTGGGAGTAGGCCTGCTGTTTCTTACAGTATCCCTCGCATGTATATTTTTAAGATTGCGGAAGAAAAAGAAGAATGCAGGTCAAGCAGAGTTGTCTCTAGAAAATGGGCATGAAAGAATTTCCTATTATGAACTGAAACAAGCAACAGAGGATTTCAATGAAAGCAACTTGCTTGGTTACGGGGGTTTCAGCATGGTCTACAAGGGGATACTTAAGGATGGTACTCTTTTTGCAGCAAAGGTATTCAATGCACAACTGGAGGGCTCATTCAAAAGTTTTGATACGGAATGTGAAATGTTACGCAACCTACGCCATCGAAATCTTACTAAAGTCATCACCAGTTGCTCCAGCATTGATTTCAAAGCCTTAGTATTGGAATACATGCCGAATGGGACACTTGAAAAATGGCTATACAATCATAACTTTTTCTTAGACATGTTGCAGAGATTAGATATAATGATAGATGTTGCATCAGCAATGGACTATCTCCACAATGGATATTCAAGACCTGTGGTGCACTGTGACTTAAAACCAAGCAATGTCTTACTAGATGAAGACATGGTTGGCCATGTTAGTGATTTTGGCATTGCAAAATTGTTAGGAGCAGGGGAGGATTTTGTTCAAACAAAAACTATTGCGACCATCGGATATATTGCTCCAGGTATTAGAACTTCTTAAAGTTTCTTCATATCCTTATAATACACAAAACAATTCATTGCCCTTTATATAGATTGATACTCTCAGATTTAGCATATTCATCCATAGCTAGGAAGCCTTTCTTATCATTTTCAACCATGATTGCAGAGTATGGACAAGATGGAGTAGTATCCACGAGCTGTGATGTCTATAGTTTTGGCATCCTGATGATGGAGACGTTTACAAGAAGGAGACCAAGTGATGAAATATTTACCGGAGACTTTAGCATACGACGTTGGGTCGGTGATTCTTTTCCAAGTGAAATACATAAGGTGGTCGATACTAATTTGGTACAACTAGGGGATGAACCAACTGATGCAAAGATGCTGTGCCAGTCATCTATTATGAAATTAGCTTTGAGCTGCACTTTAGCAGCACCTGATGCGAGAACTAGCATGGAAGAAACTCTTTCAACACTAAAAAAGATTAGAGTTCAATTTTGTCAGTAGTTGACATTAGGCTTGGTTCCTATGTTCTTCAAACAATATAGTTAAATCTGGTTTTGTATAAATTTGATACTTCTGGTATGTAAAGTTCAATAAAATGATCAAGAATGTAAAATATTAGTAATAGAATATTGCAAAATAAAACAAGAACAGAAAAATGAAAGATCATAAATGCGGAAGGGCGGGTTTGAGCAGAGCAGGGTGAAATTTGAAAAAATGGGTAGGGACGGGTCAAAATCTTAACAGGTCTAAGGCGGCTTGCCCTGCCCCGCCTGCCGCGCCCCATTTACGTCCCTATGGTAGCGATGAAGGATGGTGGAGGAAAAATGAAGAAGGGGAAAAGCCATGGCTTCTGGGTTCTACTTGGCAGTGACTGTTGAAACAAAGGGATCAAGACCATCGGATATTGGTTGCTACTTTACCAATGTCGGATGCGTTAATCTTTCAATTTTGCACCTGTACTTAAGTTCGTTGAATTACGGACTATACGAAGCAGCTGGCCTTTTCAGTTATATAGTTTTGATGATATATCTAAGTCTAAAATGAGATGTAAAAATGGGCTGAGAGAAGAGTAGAAATAATCTGAAGCTGCAGATGTAGAAATAATTTAAAAGGAACATCTCTTAAAGATATCACTGCTGTGTTGCCAATGACTACAAATAGTTCTACAAAACTCTATGATTAAAACTTATTGAATCGTCTGAATCAGACATATATAAATGAGAACTACAAAAAACAAAGGAAACAAATATACAAAAAGATCCCAGCTACAAAAAGTGGGACCTCTTAATCCCTCCCTCGAGGGAATCTACCACAACTAATGGACTAACAATACAAGGTCCAGAAAACCTTCAATCAACTGGAGATTCATGCTACCTACAACAAGAATTTATATATAGACAGGACATCATTACCACAAGCAGCATTTCTTCATGGATGAAGCAGCACCAGAATATTAGATGTGCATCTTCATAACAGGCTCTCTTTTGAATAAAAGCTGTGAGGTATCTAATGGCATGAAAATAAAAATGTTTTACAAGGCCATCTGCTTTAATGGTTTTGAAAGTGTTTCACAATGTGTCAGAGCAACGTAGGCAATTGTAATTAATGATCCGGTATGCAAGGCTCCCAGGCTCAGGAACCATAGCTGAAGTTAAGCCATTCCAAAAGTGAAAAGTGACTGCTTCTTTGAGTATAGTTTTAAATAGCATATCTTGTTCGGCTTTCTCAGTCTCCATTGCTGGTGCAGAGAAGTATCTGCCAAAAGACAGTCGGTACAGATTTTTTAAGTTCTATAAGCCTCCTGTAATATTATCCTCTCAATAAGATATAAATAAAAAGAAAATAAGTAGATGATGTATTTTTAAAGAGCAGATGATGATGTCTGATTATAGAAACCATGACATGTTAGTAGTCTGCTGAAGCTCCCTGAATGAGATATTTAGACATATTTAGACAGACCAAGGTTTTTTCCCTTTAGCCTGCAGTTAGTTTGGGGTTTAAGCATAATATTAAGGCTAAATTACACGAATTAATATTTTACTTCTTCAAATTGACTCAAATAAGGAAAACGTCAATTCAAATCAATGTTGCAACTACATGTTAAGTTGTTAAGATTTTGCACATCAATGAAACAAAAAGTTTTGCTTAGGCTGTAAGTGGGCTAGAGTTCACATTATTTTTTTATTGAGAGCGAAAGTAATCATTACATTAAAACAAACGCAGCACTAGGTTTGTGTAATGAGTCATTAGCAGGATCATTAAGGAGGTGTCTATTTTCATATCTAGGAACCTTACAAAACCTCAGTTGTCCCTAGTATACTGAGAAAAAACTGAGGAATTCTATGAAACTAGCAATATGTTGTACATTCTCTATTTTGAACCAGAAGACTAAGAAGGATATGGTGCTTCAGCTACTGTATGCTCTCTCTTTTGTCTGCAAAACATCTGAGATTTCTTTGTTTCCAAATTGACCAATCATATGCCAGCTGAAATGGTATTCAGGTTTTCTTCCAATCCTTTCCAACTCCTAAAGTTCAGAATATTCACACTAAAATCCATCTTTTTCTCCTCCCCTTTCAGTACAAGACTCAGAAAACTTTTATGAATTTACCATTAGGCTTAGTTAAAGCAATAAATATTAACCAAATCAACATTAAAAAAGAACATTTTCATATTATCTTCTTTAAGTATCAGATCAAACTACTTTTTTTATGACCAAGAAATCCTTGAGGGCCAATGGCGCACAGTTCAAAACTCAGTGGATAATAGGCCCGCCTCTCTACCCTTATCCACTTAAATATCAGGTGTTTGTCTGTATCAGGTTTTGAACTCATGACATGCGCTAACCCACACATCACGTATTGTGCTTTTACCACTAGACCAAAGCACTGGGGGCAGAACTAGTTCAGGCTACTTTTTGCACCGAAAAACATGCTTGTATTATGCCAGTAATTAAATTAAACATAAACATTTATGTTCATACTGCAGTAGAGACCATGTAAAAGATGCCCTTTAGTGACGCCCAAAATAAAGGACCCCTTTAAAGAGCTCCAAGTTCCCAGATAAATTGGACAGAAATTAGCTGACCATTCAGTTTTTATCTTTAAAGGAATTTTTTTTAATGGCTAGCAATAAGGGTGTGTTAAGAATATTTACAAGGAAAGCATCATTATAAGTTGTGTAATGAGCTAAAAAAATTGCCAATGGTTCTTAAATCCATTGCATCAGGCATCAGGCATCAGCCATGTTATTACACCAGAAAAGCAATGAAGAGATACA